>NW_028261381.1:79008506-79346423 GCF_051295495.1 Thamnophis sirtalis
AATTTCTTCCTTCATCAAGACATTGCAAGAAGCAAGAAACGAGACTTCTGCTTTGATTCAGCAGATTCTAATAGCAAGTTAATGTTTAACTACGACTTCCATTTTATTTGGTACATTTCCTGGCTCTGACATAATGATGCAAGAATGTTATGAATTGATTCTATCCAAACCGGAAAAAAATGGAGAGGGCTTGGTCATATACCTGTACAATTACTTTCTTTCCCGCACGTACAAATAGGGTACAAGAAAATGATACAATAATACCATAATATTGAGCCATACTATAGCTTAGTTTTGATTAGTGTGATGTGGTTTAGCTTAAACCAATGATGTATGGCGTATACCTCTGACAGAAAGACTGATATGCAAAGCTATTACATTTTCCTACTATAGTCACAAAGTTTTTAATAAGTTGGAAATAATTTTTTTCTACTCAGTATCATTTAAAAAATCTAGGCTCACAAAGCATGATAATTTATTGAATGACGTATATTGGTGGGATTCACTAACCCAAAATCAGTAAATCATTATGACTTACTACAGTATCATAAACAGAGATTACTGTACTTTTCATGATAAACATATAACCACATGAGAACTATGCAGAAGCCTTATTAACTGATAAGAATCCCAGGGCTTATCACATATTAAGAATCATGACTAAGCAAAATTAAAACTAAATTACAGATAATTAAGAACTTGGTAAAAAACATCTCCAGCTTCATTGAAGTTGGTTATTAATTCAAAGGATTATCTTGTTATGCCCAAGAGTATAAAATGAATCATGCTACTGTTCCTGGCAGAGGCTCTCCTGCTAAAATTAAAGATAACAGTTTCTCAAAAAAAAAACCGCATTTGATTCTTAAACAGAGATTAACCTGGTGGGATCAAGGCAGTCAATATGAAGATTTCTATTCTGCCACAAATCGAAGGGAATAAAATAATAACTGACCTGAATTGACCTGAACCCAAACCTAAACCTAAACTTAAACTTGTTTTTCCAGAGAACAGAACTGGAATCAACAAATGGGAAACAGTTTTCAGACAAGCATTTTTTTTTACATTGATTGTCCATGGAATGTTACCTCTATTGGAACATGGGCTTCATTGCCAGAGGTATTTAATCAAAGTCTTGATGAGAGTAATTTCACTTTACATAGTGGCTTGAGCTAAACAATGGCCAGGATCACTTCCAACTGCATGGTTGTCCAAGTAGATAAACTAAGTTGCATCATATAAAACCAAGATTTTTAAAACATCCCAGCTTATTGGAATGAGTCAATGGCCTGGTTTACACACTAGGATTAAGGTAAGAACTAAGTCTTTTTAAACAATAAATCACCAAAAGTGTCATTAAGCATTCAAAATGCACTAGACAAAACATACACGGTTCTCATTTATAGTTAGGTAACCCAGAGGCCAAAAGATTTTAATATGAAGAGAAATCAATAATAGATACGAAAGGAATCATTCAATGTAATTAACTGATTTACAGAGCGTAAACTGTCACAATATGATATAGGAATTAAGCATTTACCCATTGAATTGTCTGACATATATGATCTGTTAGATAAATACTCATTTAGTCGTATATGTTCCTATGGCTCTCCCAGTCTCATCTAGTTGCAAAGAGTAGCTAGTACAACCAAAGGGGGTTTGGACAGAGCACAGATTAGGCCAGCCAATGTAAATAAGAAGACCGACAGTGGTATTGGCTGCAGTGAATAGTGCCAACCTGCCAACCTGCCAACTAGAGCAGCATTTCTAACCAAATTCTCTGTTCGTGTTCCTGCTGCTCATTTATCACTGCCCAACATAAAGTGAGCAATGCAGCATAACCAGACGCTTTCACACCACTTAAAGTGAGGAGGGAGAGGAAAACAGTAATCTTTCACCATTCAAGAGAGGCAGAATCTCCCAAAGCAACTTGGCTGCTAATTTTCCGAGCAGCTGGAACCCATGTTGAAGCTAAGAATTTGTTTCTTTAAGGAGACTGGCTTAGCCAATACAAAGAAGAAAAACAGAAGGGAAATGAAGCTTTCATTGCAAATTTAAAAATAAAATAAAATACTGAAAATAAAATTAGAAAAAGAAGGCTTTATTTAGCCTAATTGTTTTCTTATTAATAACTGCAATATGCAGCCTAGGCAATTATAATATTTTTTGCAGTAAGAATCTATAAACAGCAACTGTGGTATCTTAGGCCTATATCACTACATCTCTATAATTCTATTACAAGATACTTCAGATAATCTCATTTAATAGCATATCTACTTTACATGCATCTTGCAACCTGTCCAAGGCCTCCATTTGCAGTTTTTCACTCCATGTCTATATTCACCCAATTGAAAATTCTAATCCACAATGACTGAAAAAGCAATCTTTTTCTGTAGTCTATTCATCTCCATTAGAGCAAGGCTATATCCACCAAGCATGCATATTTCATTTACCAAAGCCAGCTGATCCTGTGCCATTAATTTTTGTCATTATTCTTTAGCATCTGCCAACAACCTGTTGCCAATTGGACAACTGCTCAGCTTCATAGGTATGGCACAGAAAAGCAAGGGTTCAGAGAATGAATATGGTAAGTTCCTAGTTAATTCACAAATATGTGTAAATCTAAAAACAAGTCATCTCTAGTTAAAACTCCTTAATTTGTTCCAAAAGACAATCCTGAACAATGGCAAGGAAGATTTTTTTTTAAAGAAAATGCTTGCAGAAATTTGAAAGTGGCATATAACCACTATGCTACTGTGACAATCTGGTAGAAGTAATTTGGAAACAAAAAAAAATAGGTTCAAAACACCTTATGGATGTGTGAGAGAGAATATGAAGCAGTTGAGAGTAAAACTAGCAGGGTGTTTTATGCTATCTGGGGAAAGAGGTAAGTAACACCAACTTACCTGAAATTATTTTCCACTAGAGGTTAAATATAAATCCTAAATGGAGCATCAGGATACAGGAACTGGCATATGTACACTAATACAAAAGCCAAGAATTCCAAGAATTTTTGTTTTTATTTCTCTGAATTGTAAAATTATCTGTGCTGCTTGAAAAAAATGAAACATATTCCATAGGCTCAAGAGCTATTGCTACGCTGAATGTAAAATATTACTCTGTTGTGATTTATTTGCTAAGTGTTGTCGTTACAAATTTCTTATATTGAAATGAAAAGACATTGATTAACAATACTTAAAGTTAGAACTAGTTCTCACTTCTTTATTTGTTCCTTTAGCATTGCCAAAAATTAGCAGCTCTTGACTGAGCAGCAGAAAAAAATGTAGATTACTTTTTCTTGCCTTAAACTCTCCATATGTTGCATGTACTATTTTTGGAAGCAGCAACATTTTGTTGCTAGATATAAAGCCAGCATTCTTCATCTACAAATTATACTATACATCAACAGATCTATAACCTAGTTAGTCCCTTCTCTAACAGAAAAAAACGTGTCTATCAGCTATTTGCATTAAATATAATTGAGAGATAAATAGTGACAGCGGTGCATAAAACTCATCTTGGAATTTATCTACAAGTGATCCGGGGTTATAATTGTCAAACTCAAAGACAACCAGGTTTGCCAATTTATCTAAAATGGAATCCAGCCAATGAATTGCTGAAGCTGTGCAGTGTTTTTAATGAACTGCTGAAGTCGCATATTTTTAATATGCAGATTTTCAGTGGTTCATTGTGTGGCTTCATTGGTTGGTCAGCTCAAGGAAGGGAGAATACCATCCACCATTTTTAGTAATTGATAGTCAGTTCATAGAGATGAGGTCCAACTTAGAAATTCGATTTAAAAGTCTGAATTTGAAATGGAACTTGTTCTTAAATTAGGGAACTGCCTGTGTATTATTAAAATATTATAATGAATATCACATCAAAATGCTTAATTTCTTTTTCTACTGCACATACAAGTTATAGTTAGTGCTGGCAAGTAGAAAGAGAGATTATGGAGATTTAGGGCACTGTTCACTTCAGATAATACATTTTTTTTCCACCTTCATACCGCCAGGAAGACAGCTTGCCTTGTCCACACTGATTCTTTGTAACATTAAAAAAATAATCTGGGTTTAAGTGAATTGACATTTTCCTACCGGCAACGGTACACTGAACAATCCCTGCTGGGGTTATTACACTAAACCAGTGATGGAGAACCTCTGAATGCCTATCTTGATTCTGCTCGTGTGCCACTGGGGGGGGGGGGGGAGATGTCCCCAGGTCAAAAGAAAAACAATTTATAACAGAGTAATAAATGATTTAAATTTATTTAATAACTAGATACATACACTTATTAACTTACATAATGATATTTTTCAAAATTCCTATCCAAAGCAGCTCCAAGTCCAAAAAGGCCTAGAAAGTTTGGAAAATGCTCTTGTGTAGCCTTGCAGTTTCCAAAAACAGAGGGAATGTTTGCCCTGTTCTTCAATGTTTTGGGAGGCTCTAGAAGCTGTCTCCAAAGGGTCTGTAGGCGTGAAATGTCACCAAAAATTACATGGCGCATACATTACCTGTGACACATGTCTTAGGTTCCTTGTCACAGCACTAAGACACAATATGCTTGATTTTGGTGTAGCATATTGTGTGAACTAAGTCAGTTCAAACCCTAGTCCAGAGGTGTCAAACTCAATTTCATTGAGACCACATCAAGCTTGTGACCTTGGGGGCCCAGGGTGGATGTGGCCAGCTTGACATCATTCGTGTTGGGGGCGCCTATGGTGGCCCGAGCACACTGCCAGCGAAAACAGGCTCCGAAGGTCCGTTTTTGGCTGTGACGGCCTCCTGTAACCCTTTGCCAGTGAAAATGGATCTTAGGAGGGTCACCAGCAGCTCTCCCAATCTCCATTTTCATTGGCAGATGCACCACAGGCCAGTCCTTCACTGTTTCCAGCGCAGCCCCGCAGACCAGATCTAAACATGCCACTGGCTGCATTCAGCCTCCGGGCCTTGAGTTTGACACCCCTGCCCTAGTCCATCTAGATAACTACCGCGCTGTCTAAATCAATACTTAATATAAATATAGGTAGTGTTTGACTTACAACCACAATTGAGACCAAAATTTATGTTGCTGAGCAAGACAATTGTTAAGTGAGTTTTGTCCCATTTTACGACATTTCTTGCCACAGTTGTTAAATGAGTCACTGAAGCTGCCAAGAATCTGAACTTTGATCACATGATTATGGGGATGCAGCAACAGTCGTAAGTGTGAAAAATATCTGTATAGCACACATATTAAATAATAATATAAATATAAATATAAATATAAATATAAATATAAATATAAATATAAATATAAATATAAATATAAATATAAATATAAATATAAATATAAATATAAATATAAATATAAATATAAATATAAATATAAATATAAATATAAATATAAATATAAATATAAATATAAATATAAATATAAATAATATGAATATAAATATAAATCAGTATAAATAAATACACCAATTAAAAGGTGATGATTACTTTTGGAAAATAAACTATCCTATCTCCACATGGCAATCCTATCTCCAATAGAAGTCTGATCTACCGTCATAAACTATTACTTTTCCTCCTCATCTGTTATGTTAACTGCTAGGTTCAAAAATTGCTTTAAGCAAGGATTCTCAAAAAGTTTCAGTTTCAATGAAACTGCCACTTAAACAACAAACAAATCCACAGTCTCCAATTAAGAGACAAAACTCTAGTGATAGGAAATGGACTGCATTTTAGTTTTTCTCCCTTAGTTTATCACGGAAACTCTCTTGCAAAACCCTGGACTAGAGGTTTTTTTTTCTTAAAAGAAGAAAACAAGGAATCCTGCTTTAAATTTCTGTGGTTTGCAAATTATGAATTAGTGAATTAACTTTAAGCCATAAAACATAATTTACTAACTACAATAGCAGGACTGCACAATACATTAGAGAGAAAACAAATGGCATTTCATTGAGTCCGACACAATTACATGAAATGAAAATTAACTGAATTCGGAAATTAAGTTGATGCAGTCAACAGGACATATGTTGATTGCACCAACTTGCAAGGCTGAAGTGCTTGATCATAGCACTGCCAACCCATGAAGATTCATCCCCATTCCCAAGACTTAACTATCATTATAGGTACAGTAATTCCCAACTTGCAAATGGTTGCTTTTAGCAATCTGTCAAAGTTACAACCTACCTGAAAATGGAGTCAGACCTGAAATTCCAATGATCACCACCTCAGTCATGTGACCGTACTTCGGGCACTTAGCAACATTTATGACCACATTTTATGGAAGTTTTGCAGAAAACCATCACTTGAGTTTTCAGCAAAACAGGTCATAGCAAACAATGGGTTCGCTTAACAACCATAACATTTGCACTTACAACTGCCTTGTTTACAATATGACTGCCGCCAAAAAAATCATAAACTTGGGTCAGTCACATGATCAAACCATTTGACATTATGACTTACAACTATAATGGGCAGGCTCCTTTACTGTCATAATTTGAAGATTAACTGTACTTGAAATGGCATCTCAACCAATTTGCAATAATGATAATGCAACGGTGTCTTTAACATCTTCTATAAACGTTTGCAAATTGCTTGCTTAGAATGACAATAATCTAGGAAAGACAACTAGGAACAGTAACCATTGATCAATTGCTGATTCTGTTCTGGATGAATTTACCTCCTTTTCATTTTTAAATTCTGTCTCCAGAATCTACAGGAAGGCAAATACTCTTCAATGACACAGGCAATTTATTGGTGCCTGCTTCTCCATGCTGCCCTTGCTATTCATTTGCAAGACAAGAAAACAAATTATTGCTTTGAGTGACTCCACACCGATAGCTTCTCTATCTCACTTCTCCAGGCAATGACTTCTTCCTCTTTTTCTGTGGTAACTATTAGAACTTGAATATAGCGTTAATTAGCTACCTCTCATTGCCTCCTGGAACCCTCTAATGCAGGGGTGTCCAAACTTGGGAACTTGTAAGACTTGTGGACTTCAACTCCCAGAATTCCCCAGCCAGCATGGAAATTATGGGAGTTGAATTCTGGGAGTTGAAGTCCACAAGTCTTAAAATTTCCAAGTTTGGACACCCCTGCTCTAATGGAAAAAATTCAGAAACTACTTTGTAGCACCTGTGGCTGAAGTTCTAACAAAACCATTTTCAAACTGAAAATCTCCAAACTCCACCTTGAACTGGGATGCTACTTGTCATACTAGTATTTCAATTTTTTTTTCATTTTTATTAAGATTTATAGGCCGCCCTTTTCCCTGAGGGGACTCAGGGCGGCTTACAATCACAGGGAAGGGGGTGCAATGTCAAAGACAAACAATATGTGACAAAAGAAAGAAAATAATAAAAACACAACTTGCATTCAACAGTCAACACTCGGGCGGGTAAATTGGGAACCTATCCCCAGACCTGATGGGAGAGCCAGGTCTTGAGGGCTGTGCGGAAGGTCTGGATGGTGGTGAGGGTACGGATCTCGACGGGGAGGTCGTTCCACAGGGTCGGAGCTGCAACAGAAAAGGCTCTCCTCCGTGTAGTCGCCAGTCGACATTGACTGGCAGATGGAATGCGGAGGAGGCCCAGTCTGTGCGATCTAATCGGTCGGAGGGAGGTGATCGGCAGAAGGCGGTCTCTCAAGTACCCAGATCCACTACCATGGAGTGCTTTAAAGGTGGTCATCAATACCATGAAGCGCACCCGGAGATCGACAGGTAGCCAGTGCAGCTCGTGGAGGATGGGTGTAACGTGGGCGAACCGCGGTGCGCCCACTATCACTCGCGCGGCCGCATTCTGGACTAACTGCAGTCGCCGGATGCACTTTAAGGGCAACCCCATGTAGAGCCCATTGCAGTATTCCAGCCTAGAGATCACAAGGGCTCGAGTGACTGTTGCGAGAGCCTCCCGGTTTAGGTAGGGCCGCAACTGACGGACCAGGCGAACCTGGGCAAATGCCCCCCTGGTCACAGCCGACAACTGGTGGTCAAAAGTCAGCTGTGGATCCAGGAGGACTCCTAAGTTGCGGACCCTATCTGAGGGGTATAAAATTTGACCCCCCAGCCTACGTGTTGGAACATTGGCCAAATTGTTGGGAGGGAAACACAACAGTCACTCGGTCTTGTCCGGGTTGAGTAGCAATAGCAATAGCAGTAGACTTATATACCGCTTCATAGGGCTTTCAGCCCTCTCTAAGTGGTTTACAGAGAGTCAGCATATTGCCCCCAACAATCTGGGTCCTCATTTTACCCACCTCGGAAGGATGGAAGGCTGAGTCAACCCTGAGCCGGTGGGATTTGAACCGCTGAACTGCTGATCTAGCAGTAGCCTGCAGTGCTGCATTTAACCACTGCGCCACCAGTTTGTTAGCGCTCATCCAGTTCTTAACGGCCTCAAGACCCTGGTTCATCACGTCCATGAGTATCCATGAGGCTTTGTTCTCCCTTATTTTTTCTTTTCCTCTGACACATTACTCTGTATTTCAGAATCTCAGGGAGTCTTCCAGTTTGTTTTGAAGGTAAAGGAGATACTGTTTATGAGATGGCAAAGCTTGGAATTTTAAACTCACTTCTTACAGAGGAAGGTAGCAGAATAGTTGTGAAGTGAATAGTTGGGTTCACTGATCATAGTTATTTTGAAGGTTGTGCAAAGTATTGTGATTTTTAGACCTCAGTTATGCCTTAATATGTTCTGCGACACCATTTAGTTTATTCAGTAAATCGTAAGTTATCAGGTCACTGTATTCTTAAAGCAATGCTATGAGTATTATATATAGCACTGGAAAGTATGACCTTTATGTCCCATTTAATGACTGACTGAATAAAACAGTTGTTTGGATTTACTAACATGCTATGCTAGAGGCAGGCATCCCGTAGTCCCCAAATTTAATGCTTTGATAAGTTTAATGCATCTATTTCAATCTATACCAATGGGACACATCAGTGCTTCAGGTAACAACACTGAAATGCGGCTGAACATTTTGGTTTTTCCTCAGTGATGTCACTAGTGTAACCTTGAGGCCTTCGGCAGCTGGTTTCTTTACTATAAAAAGTACAATCCACACCCATAAAAATGTTGCTACTTTTATGCTAAGCAATAAATCATGGACTGCAAAACATTAAAGGTTTTCAATCAACTTGCTAAGTCAAATCCTAAATTTTGACTTGATACAAAGTGTGAACCCATTCATTAAGAAATAGCATTTTTAGCTCTTTATTTAACCATGTTAGTTCCTTTAAAATTCTTAAGTCTCATATGATGCAATGGTGCTGAACATCCTGTGGCTTCTCATATTTGCAAATTTCATCTACAGAAGAATACATGTTTTTGTATTTGTATTGTTATATATTTTTCCACTGGCTTCTAAGGAAGCAAAATGTATAATGATTTGATCATGAAATAAAATAGCTGTTCATTTCTCAGTTACATTTGCATGCATTTAAGGCACGTGTGCCAAATATTTTTGGAAGATCTCAACAATACTTAGATCACACATAATTACTTTTACCCCTATTAGGTTGTGTTGGGGGCACAGCCAGCCCTTTAAATTACAAGCCAGGCTTATGTGCTAAGAGCCACCAAAAACAAGGGCCAATAAAAAAAAAAGAAGGGGGATCCGTCAGGCTGTAGAAATGAGGAAAGAGTTTGGAAGTGAGTTGAGAGAAGTTGGGTAGAATCCTGGATGGGAGTTTATATTAAGTAAGGTTGAAAGTTATGTAGCTGTAGTTAGAGTTTTCTGTTGGTGTGGGGGTGTA
Source organism: Thamnophis sirtalis (assembly GCF_051295495.1). Lineage (NCBI taxonomy): Eukaryota > Metazoa > Chordata > Lepidosauria > Squamata > Natricidae > Thamnophis > Thamnophis sirtalis. The sequence continues at coordinate 79,018,249 of NW_028261381.1, forward strand.
TTTTATCTTCTTTGGCTGTGTGTTATGTATGGACTCCTATGTTCTTTTGATACCTTTAATAAAGTTGATTTTTTTCTTTTAAACCCTGGAATTGACTGGTGACCTTCTCTTACCCATTTCAGCTTGGCTGAGCAACAAAGTTTTTGTTTCCCTTTCGGTATTTAGTCAGACCCATATATAAAAAGGAACAAACAGATATGTTAAAATATTGAATGCAAAGGGTGAACTCAAATCTATCCAAGAGTTGAGGCAAGAAGGAATAGAAATGAATTGGTATTCATATGTCCAGATACACTCTAGATATAATGAAGATAGAAAATCAAAAGGTCTTTACAACCAAATGACTGAACTAGACAAAATTTTAACAGGTACAGATGAAAGAGTAATTAAAAAACTATATGGATATTTATTAGAGGTCAAACTACAAGAGGAACAAGGTAAAGAGTCTGAGATCTTGTTGTATGCCCAAATGCTAACAGAATTATTAAAATCAAATCAAGTTTTCTATTTTACTATAAATGTCAACCAAGTATGTTTTAGCCAAGTATCTACTGCAAGCATAGCCTTGTGATCAGTTTATAGTTTGGTGTATCATAACAGCAGCAATGGGGCAGATGTATGTATGTATGTATGTAGGTAGGTAGGTAGGTAGGTAGGTAGGTAGGTATGTAAGCAAAAAGGTAGCAATATCTTGACTAATTTATCCAAAGTGAAGAGAAAAGAGGTTATGTTCTGATAAGCACCATGTTTTTAAAGTTCTCCAGCAAAAGTAGATAATTGCAAACTCCTAAGAGCCGCTCAGACCAAAGTATTGTAAAAATCTTAGAAATTAGTAAATGACAACTGCAGTAACAAGTTTTGTTGTAATATTTGTTGCCAATATTACTAAACCTGAAAAAGAACAACCATATCATTAACCAGGGTGGGGAACATGTAGTCCTCCAGATGCAGCTGAATGATAACTTTCAGTAACCCCTGCCAGCATGCCCAGTGGTGGCAGATGCTAAGAGCTGTAATTCAGCAGAATCAAAAGGGGCAAAAGTTCTCTATCTCATTGTAAAAAACACTACAATTCCTTTTTAATTCCTAGAGTATTCCTTAATTAGACAGGGCTACACACCTTTCTTATGGAAATATTGCTAGGAAGTGCACACTGTGAAGGAGGCAATCTTTTAAAAATGTGTGTATTCACAGGTGAATATGGCCTGGATCATGTATAAACTGAAGACCAATTTCATCCTAAATCACAGCATTTTTATTACTGATTTAGCATACTGTGTGAATCTAGCCAATTATACTATACTCTATAAACCAAATTCAAGAAGCTATGGTATAGTACAGTGATAGTTCACCTTCTTGGTGCCGAGTGCCCAAGGCATGTGTGTGTGTCCCAATCCTCAAAATGCAATGCAAACATATCCCATGCATGAGCCCCCCCACCTGTGCATGTTCCCTACCCGCCCCAGGCCCCGTTTTGGCTTCCATGTTGGTGCAGGAGGCTTTCCAGGTCCAAAAGGGGGCATGGGGGCTCCTTGTGCCGTGTTCCTATGCCCTGTTTTGGTTTCCAGGTTGGTGAGGGTGGCAAAACTGAAATAGAAATATAGGGCTTACTGGGGGGGGGGGAACTGCAGAGATTGGGGAAGGTCCCACCACCCGCATATGTGCAGCAGAGACCCAAAGACCAGCTAGCCGGTGGGAGGCACGTGCGGATGCATAGTGCAGCTGGGTTGGGGAAACAGCTGGCGTGTCTGCAGAGAGGGCTCTGCGTGCCACAGATTCACCATCATGGGCATAGCTTAATTCTGCAAACCTTGGTAAAATTCCCAGCTAAGTACAACATGTGAACCAGGCCTTTGTTTTTGATGGCATTAGTCTCTAGAAACAAGTCCTTGAAAAACCACTATAAAATACTACAATGTTAGACAACATGGTACAATTGAATGTGATGACATTTATATTTAAATAAAGTGAATATAATTACACTTCAGCTATATGTTTAATAAATAATCCTCCTTCCTTTGCATTAGAATTCTAAGTATGTAATAAATTTGGGAGATCTTAAAAAATCTACAAGGATTTAGAGAGCCGGTATAGTTTCCATAATGGAAATTGAACTACAGCAGAGATGCACTATTTTTCTCTAGATACATTAATCAGATCCAACATGACTTCCCCCTTCTGTAAGTTCCTCAATGAATTAATGCTACATAGCATTCGTTATTCCATTCTACTGGTTATCTCAGCTATCTACCATCTGTTCATTTTGTAATAGCATATTAGAATAATTGTTTCCTCTGTAAAGTCATATTAAAATGGATATGTATTTGGGAAAAAGAGAGAGAAGATTTGCTCCTTTTGCTTTATGATCAGCATGCTAAATCACAAGAAGATAACAAAGAGCATAGTTCTAAGCAAAACTAAGCAAATATTTCAACAAGTATAGGAAGGGTAGCAAAACTGCATCCTTCCAACTCCATTAAAGCTGAAATGAATTAAAGTATATTTCTGAAAGTGTGGTCCAAGAATGCCATGCCCCACCCCCTTCAAAGATCCTGTTAGGGAGCCACAAAATCAAAATGAAGATATTTGCAAAAAATTAAAAGGTCACTTTTCTCTGTTACAAAATAGTTGTATAGTTTCCATGACAACATGTTATTTGTTAATATTTAATAGTTTAATATTATAAATTATGATTATATTTTATATCACTTAGATTAATTAGATTACTGGCACAATGATTTTTCAGACAAATTCAAAGTCACTTCAGAAAATAAACATTTAAATACACATTTGTAACCCCTGGAATGCATAGGCTAGGTTCATGTTGTTAAACCACAGTTTAACCAAGATTGAATAAACTACAGGAAATTATTAAAACAGCGAACCATGTGTCAAATCATTCACAGTTGGACTCCTGCTTGGCCTTTATAGTGTTTATTATTATTATCCTTAACATGGTTATTTTGCACTCACATACCATGTCACCTTTCTGTCACACTGAAAATTGCAACTTTGAAAATGTTTAGAGTGCTTCAGGAGCTCATATTCAGAGTTTGAAGCCACTGCTTTTAGTTCTGCAGCTTTCACTACAAACTTCATTTGTGAACCTGAGTGGCAAGTGACACAACATTCTAGCCAAAAGGTGACTAGCCAAAAACAGAGGTGACTGTGGCTTAGCATCATGGATGAGATAGGCCACACACCACAAACTGAACATCTTGTATATTCGCTTATCTTATATTCCAATGTTAGGGATAAAATATCTGAAATGCAAAAATCGGGGCAGCCAGTGAACAGAGAGCATTTCACTTTTGCTCTCATGTAGCATTGTCCGGATTTCTATAGTCTCAACAGTCGACTCTAGAATGCTTAACGAAGTTTGATTTACGAATGACATGTGTATGGGAATGCAGGCAAACAAATTCCCTAATTATAAGCTGCCACAACCAAGCAGGCTTTCGCAATCACTCGTGAATTGTCTCTGCACAGTTAAATCTTCGCCTAGTCTATATTTTCCAGGCGGTTTTTTGACTCCTGGCGAAGAGTCCCTGTAGTTTTCTTGCCAAGGTGTTTCAAAAGACATTTGCCATTGCCCGCTTCCTAGGGCAGAGAGGGAGACTGGCCCTTGTTCTGGAATGGCAAAACCCGAAGCCCGTTGACCCGAAGAGGTTTTCGGGCGCCTAATGTTGCACAAAGACGGACGGGCTTACCCAAACGCCTCTGGTGCAAGACATCCACCCCCCCCCCAAAAAAAAACCCCTCCAACACGTCCATCAGCAAAACCTGCGCCAGGCGCTTCCTCTTTTTCTGAACTGAACCGAGCGATTAAGTGAAACCTTTTCCTACTTCCCAGCTTGGGGAGGGGGGAAAAAAATAAAACCCGGTGTCACTAGGACGGCGGAGAGGGGAGGTGGGGGAAAGAGAGTGGGGGGGGAGTAAACAGGTAGGAAGGAGGAAGTTTTAAAAGAGTTGAAAGCAGGAGGCGTTTACGAGAGCAAGTTTGACGAAGGGGGGAGGGGCTACTTCACCCGCGGCAGAGGTGAATGCGGGGAGATTGGGGGGGGGGGGACGGTCAGACCACCGAGAACTTCTTCCGCAGGAGAAGACCCATCTTTTTCCCCCAACACACACAAAACACACACAACACACAAGTCCCCCACACACTTTGACCTCAACCTCCAAATGTCTTACCTTGCCGAGGTATAGCAGAACCAGGAAAAAAACCTGCGCCAGTCCCTTCATGGTGCCCAGAAGCGGCGGCGACGGTGGCAGCTCGGGAATGCGCGCTCACTCAACGCCTCTCTATGTAGTCATGGCAGAAAGTCTCCTAAACCGCCCGCCAAAAAATAAAATGAAAGCCCCCGGTGGAGGGAAGCGGAGGAGCCGCGCTGCTCTCCTCTCTCCCCCTTTCTCCGAGGAGTCCTCCGCAAGCCTTTTCTTTCACCCCTCCCGCAGCCGCTGGGAGAACTCAGGGACGAGACGCGAACTAACAGGCAGAAACCCCGGCACGGCAACCGCCTGGGGAGGGCAAAGAGTCAGCCACCGCCCCTTTCTGACCATTCATCGCTTCCTCCATGCCGCCGCCGCTGTTTCCAGAGGACAGAAATTAAGCTCCACGTTGGCGGCAGTTAAAGGGTTGGGTTTTTTTCCCCAGCGTTTGCTGCTGGCAGCCGAGTAGGAAGTTGTTCGAGCCCGCGTTCCTTCCCTCCCTCTCTCCCCCCGGATCGGAGTTTAGGGTGAAGCTTCTTTCCTCTTCTTCCTCGCAGAGATTATTTTCTACGTGGGGGGGGGGTTCTAAAATGCCGCTGGATGGGGGATCTTCCGGTTTGTTTGGAGAGTGGGAGTGCTTGTTATACCCGGATTGCAACCGGACAACTAAGGATCTTGGGAAGCAAACTCTTGCGTTGAATTCATGCCTTGTGGTAAAGCGTACATTTTGCCTGCTTTGGGGCTTCATGTTTGATTGATTCAGTAGGTTACCAAACGACCCGTGACTCAGGGTGGTGCGTAAACTACCCAAAGGAAGGAGTTTGCAACAGAAAATGTGCATGAAACGGTTGCAGTGTATCATCTCTGAGCGTTTCAAAAATGTCAAGTTGCCAGGTCATGTGCAATGTTTTGTGGCTCCATCCATACCAGTTTTTTAAAATCAATATAGGAGTGGTTTGTTATTGCCTTCTTGACTGGGATTAAATCTCTTTGAAATGAGCATCCACCTTTGCAGTGATTTGTAGTTTAGTGTTACATGCAAACATGCTGGTTGTGAGAAGACGTTTAATGTAAGGGGTTGACAACTCAAGCTTGACCCTAACCAGTTGTGGGTTTCCATTTTTGTTTACTATTGGTTTGCTCGAGTGCGCTTGCAACACTTCTGCCCATCTGCGTCCAGATGGGTGGGCGGAGCCTCCTGCCACTGCCACTACCGGTTCGCCAAATCCTGGCCGAACCGGCAGAAACCCACCTCTGACCCTAACCATTTTATGAACAAATCTGCGGATCCCAGTAACAATCTACAGCTCTTTCAAAATCATTTTATGCTGCTCACTTCATCTGTAGTTTTCTCTTTTGATTTCCTTAAGACAAATTTAATCATTTTTCCTAATCTGTCATCCATTTGCCTCATGTAGTGAGCTTTCAGCTGCTGATCAATGCCTCAGAGTGAGCAGTCAGCCTTTATTTCCTACTACTTGTGGGGGCTGTGATATTCTTAGCAACATCGCCAAATCCATAATTCAATTATGCTTATATTTCTCTTGTTCTTTCTCAATGTACAGCTTTTTACAGTCATATATTATCACTTTGGAAAGTCACTGCTTTAACGCTCAAAATTTATTTCCATCAAGTATGCATAAGACTGCAGCCTCATTGATTTGTAGCAACAGACCAGCTGCAACAGAAAATTGTACTTGGAAAATGATCAGAAAATTGCTCTACTGAATACAGAGAGATGTTTCTTCTACAGAAATATAACAGAAGGGCAACAAAAAGGACCAGCAGCTGGTTTCAAAGCCTCTTTGCGCCCTTTTTAATAGGCTGCGTAGATTTACCACCATACAAGCCACCTTTAGATTTCACTTCTGCTACTGTCATAAAACAAATAAAAGGAAGCAGGCATGTGTCCCCAATCAAATGAGAAGTCTACAGCTACCCTGTACAGTACTTAATTATTTTGCTTTCAATTTTGTACAAAAGGAATTTAGAGAGCATGCTTTGATGTTTGGCATTCTAACAACTTTAACGCAGAATAACAGTCAGGATGGAATGGCAGTCTCATTGCGCAGAACTAATTATCTGTAGTTCTTTCCACTGGGTATTGAATATGACCCAGTTCTTCTTGATCAAGGTCTGGTTTCATGGTCAGAATTTTTAATTAGAAAATACCAACGTAATAAGACAAAACAAAGAAACTGTTGTACCTTAACAAATTGACTTGGAGTTTCATGAACCAGACACCCTTTCTCTGATGCATTCACCCACATTGGCAGAAAAAAAGCTGAAGGATTCTTCTCCGTGGTAGCCAGCTCAGAAGTTCAAAGAAGACCTGACTGCAATTTGAACTCCAGTTCTGTTTTAACAATAAAACAGAATTGAGTTCTATAGTACTGAGCAGTGGTGGGATTAAAAAAAAAATACTACCAGTTTTATGAGCTAGGCTTGGTGCAGGGGTGGGTTTCAGGCGGTTCGCAGCGGTCCCCGCGAACCGGTTGGTCAGCGAACCCGGAAGTAAGTAACTTCCGAGAACGCCGAAGGATCCACCCGCCCGCCCGCGTTTCTTACCCGGTTTTGACAAGTTCTGCGCTTCCACACATGCGCAGAACGCATACAGCGCCTGCGCGATCCTCCAGGAGCAGCTGGAGCATCGCACATGCAGTAGTACACATGCGTGCGCTGCACGCGTGCACGAGGACGCCGCCAGCCCCGTTCCAACCGAACCGGTTGGAACGGGGCGAGAAACCCATCCCTGGCTTGGTGGGTGTGGTTTGGTGGGCATGGCAGCGGAAGGATACTGTAAAATCTCCATTCTCACCCCTCTCTAGGGGAAGATTACTGCAAAATCCCTATTCCCTCCTGATCAGCTGGGACTTGAGAGGCAGAGAATAGATGGGAGTGGGGCCAGTCAGAGGTGATATTTACCAGTTCTCCGAACTGCTCAAAATTTCCACTACCGGTTCTCCAGAACTGGTCAGAACTTGCTGAACATCACCCCTGGTACAGAGACCCTGGAGGAGAAGTGGAATGGGGAATTCCTTACTTGATACCAGTTTTTGGCAGTAGATGTCCTGTGGGATGTCAGGACTGGGGCCAGAGGAGCTGTTCTTTGCTGTTCTTCTTCCTATCCATCCCACTATCCATAATAAAAGAAATGGAGAGAAGAAGGCCCAGTCCCTCCTTTCCTGCTCCTGCTTTTCTTGCCAGGGTAAGAACTGAAGCTGGGGAAGCTGCTTTATCATCTTTAACCACATAAGTACAGCAGCGCAGCTTTTTCCCAGCTTGAAATGTCCTCTCCCTTGTTAAATGTTTTAAACGTGTCCCCTGTGACGTTGACTAATAAAGCCACCCGCAACTTCAGAAAAGACTTTAAACACTTGTCCAGGGGCAGACCTGCAGCTTCAGCACCCTAACGTTGAACTCGTGGCGATGGTTTGGGATGTATGAACAGTTCCCTGCTGCACTGCTGGTCCACATCAGAGGGGCACATGTTTAACAGCTTACCACAAGATCAATCAACACATACATAAAAAGCCTTCATGCCTTGCTCCTCCGCCTGATCCACAATGTAGGACAAGGGCTTCAGCGGAGGAGCAGAATAGAGGGCCTGTTTGGGCGGGGACACAACTTTTGGTTATCAGAAGAACTGACATGCAAAAGACCAGCTTTCTGTCCGTTTTCCTCACCTCCAAGGGCGGAAAAAAGCAGCATGGGGGAAAACCCAGAAGAGCTGCTCCCTTGTTTCCAATTCTCTAATCTGCTTGGAAAAGTGGCAGCAAATGATCTTCACCTTCTATGACTGCTTTCCAGGGCCAGGGGGAATTCTGGTATTTTTAAAAAATATATTTCCTTCCTCTCTCAGTTCCTTTTCTCTTTTGCATGGTGGGAGAGTCTTGATTTTCTGTTGCTTAAAAGCAAATGGCCCTGAAAATCAATGTCCAGGACAAAAATCATTTCAGGAGCCTTAGGATAATCAGTAAGAGCAGAACATGTTTATCTCAGAGCATTGCAGCAGCAGAAGTGAAAAAACTTTATTTCTGAAGGGGCAAGGAAAAAACAGGTATAGCCTACAATTATAGTGGACAAGGGACAGAAGGAGGGTGGTGTTATATGATCATGGCCTCAAGGAATGATTGGTGTGGATCTTTTTGTTGGGTAAAACTGGATGCAGGGATGAATCTAATATGGCTCAAACCATGGAAAATGACTTACCTACTGATCTCCTCCCCCCCTTTTCCATTCAGTCATGTCAAATTCTCAGAGACTTCCTGGACAAATCCCTGAAGTTTTTTTGGTAATATTTTTTGAGAAATAGTTTACCATTACCTCCTTCCTAGGGCTGAGAGAAAGTGACTGGCTCAAGATGACCAAGCTGGTTTTGTTACTAAGATGGGGCTAGAATTCATGATCTCCCACAGAGGTGGTATTCAGCTGATTTGGACCGGTTCGGGTGAACCGGTAGTGGAAATTTTGAGCAAATATCACCTCTGGTTGGTCCTGCCCCCATCATTCCCTGTCCTATATTCCCTTGTTTTGTAGCTCAGCTGAACTTTTAAAACAGAAGAATGAATGTTGAGTACTATTTTAACTCTTATGTATTGTTTTATGTTTATTGTTTATACCCCCCTCCCTATTTTATGTAAGCCGCCCTGAGTCCCCGCGGGGAAAAGGGCGGCCTATAAATATTAATAAAATTAATAAAATACTAAATACCAGCGCTGACACCGAGGACGGTTTTTGAGTGCTGCGTGCACGCAAAGTGCTCTCTCATACAACCGGTAGGAAAAGATTTGGAATCCTACCACTGATCTCACAGTTTCTTGTCTGACACCTTAATCACTATAGCAGACTGACTCTACCTACAGAGATGGACAATGACTTGATTGGAGTCAGTACTACAGTGAAGTCTCCCCCAGCCTTCTTCCATCTCAAATTAATTAAGGAAAAAGACTAAAAAAGCCACTCTAGTTTCTCATCATTGTCTTCAAAAGCCATAAGGAAAATTTAAACTCATTCCTCTCTTTGGAGGTCAAATAAAACAAGGACTTAAATATTATAAATTAACATACAATTATTTAGAGATCTTCAGGGTTAATTTGGCCATGAACCTGATCAGAAAGTGACCAACCTGTAGGATTTATATTATATGCTTATTTCTGCAACGTTCTTAATTTTGCTACTAAATTAGCAAAGTTATCTTCCAATTTAGTAAAGAGGTTCACCCAAACCATTACATTATAAATGAATCAAATTGTTTGCATAGTATTGTTTAGCTAATTTGTAGGTTGTGGCTGTGTGCACACTTACTAAATAGCTCAACCCCACTGCACCCAATTTTGTCGTATGATCAGGTAACCAGATTGGGATAGTTAACACATCATTCATTCAACTGTGAGTAAGTATGTAGTGAGGACATAGTCTTAGGGTTACTGCAAATTTAACAAGGGTAGATTTATGGAAAGTATAAATAAATTGATTCCCAGATTTCACTATTCAATTTGTTTGGCTTGGCAGGTTGTATTAACACACCAATTCCATAGGTTTCTTTTTTTTATTTAATTGCTATTTTTCATACCCTAAGTGTGCCAGGCATTTTTATTTAACTTCCTCCTGGGTAAGTGAATGGTAAAACCTATGCTATGTTAATGTTTTCATGTGCTTGTCATTTATAGGCAGCTGTTTGTCATCTTGGAATATCTTGGGTGTTCAGTTTCGGAAACTTTATCAAAGTAGTTCGTTATATTTCTTTCCACTGTTACTTGATTTCTCCATCAATCTTCATAACTAATCTTAATAAAGCAACTCAATCATAACATCGCTGTGTTTTGTTATATTTTTTTGGCATAGGATCAAGAACCTTATCCCTCTCTCAGATTCAAGTATGTACTTTATTCAAGAGAAAACACAAATAAAACAAGTTCAGTTTGCAGTAGTTAAGGACTGTAACTATTTGTTGTCCCCTCTAGCTAATCTTTGCAGATTTTATGGTCCACCCCATTCCCCCAATCTAGTTTGAAGAGATGAATAAAGGTTAATCCGAAAAGTAAATCTTTAGAACATTATAACAGGCTGCAATCCTATTGGACAATTGTAGTGTCTTACTTTCTATGTAATGAATATACAAAGTAACTTGGAAGCTTCTAAATGCTTATTGTCTGTGTTTGTACGACACATCACAGAATATACAAAGGTATTTTAGCTAGCATGTTACGATTTATGGTTCAGTATGATGTACAAACCCAGGTTAACCAATGAGTAACCAATGATTGAATTAACCATAAATCATGCAGAAGAAATGGGACATTGGCTTCACCCAAAGAGGTAGACTTAATAGGGCTATTTTGGGGTTCTACAGCTGTATTTCTATAATATATAAAACCATAAACTAGCCAATCTCATTTTAGCCAAATGCATGGATAAAATTCAAGCAATTGTCTTGATTCAGTAAATTATAATTTAATAAATGAGTTAACATATTCTGTGAACTAATCCTTTGTATTATTTCTACTTTCTCCTACATAGATCCTTTTCTCCTACTGGAGAAAATTGACCTGTTTTCTTAAAACAAGCTTTATTTTTAAAAGAAGTCAGGCATAGAGAAATCCAGCAGACTTAGTTGTACCAGCATAAATAAGGACACAGGAGAAAGCTGTGCTATTCCCTTCCGGTGTTACCTTGTGGTCAGAAAGGCACACAGGTATTGTTGGACTATAGAGCTCATAACCACACCTTCCTGAGCACCACAGTGCCCTTTTGTCCAATGCATCTGGAATTCATTTGCAGGATTTACAAGAACTCCTGGTTTTTCCACTTAATTTCTGGTCACTTTGCAAGAGGGATAGTCTAGGCTTGCAGATTTAAGGCCAGGAAAAAAAAATCTTGATCTGTTGCCCGAGGCTGCTTGAGGAAGGGGTGGATATGGGCTACTGCGCATGAAGGGTTTTTTTTTTTTTGTCCTCTCCCTTTATGCAAATACTTCACTCAGTCTCACTTGTTCATGGAGGAAACAACCGGGTGTGACCAACCAAGTTAAAAGTTAAATTTGGTAGCGAGTTTTCAGAACTCGAAAGAGAAATCTGCTAGGATCAGCTTTATTGGAAGAAACAGAAGTGTTGCTTTGCTTCCTATTTAGAACAAAATGGAAATAAGAGATTGTTACCATTTTTTTCCCTTTTATGATTTATGGCTCTAGTTTTCTTTTAGTTGGTACAATGGAGTCACGTTATATGCTCTTTTCCTTTACCACATCCAGATGGCATAAACATTACTTAGATAATAAAGTAATCTCTTAGTAATTAGTTGCAGGATGCCCTGTGGTTTTAGACATTCATCCTTTAACTTATATTCAGTACAGGTAGTCCTTGACTTACAATTTAGCGATCTTTCAAAGTAATGACATTGAAAAAAGTGACTTATAACTGTTTTTCACACAACTGCAGCATCCCCATGGTCACGTGATCGAAATTCTGATGCTTGGCAATTGGGTCATATCTATGACAGTTGCAGTGTCCCAGGGTCATGTGATCCCCTTTTGCGACCATCTGACAAGCAAAGTCAATGGGGAAGCCAGATTCACTTATCAGTTGTGTTACTATCTTAACAACTGCAGTGATTCATTGAACAGCTGTGGCAAGGAAAGTTGTAAAATGTGGCAAAATTCACTCAACTGTCTTGCTTAGCAATAGGAATCTTGTGTTCAGTTGTGGTTGTAAGTCAAGAACATAGGGATGGACAAAGAGATTGATGCCATGAAGATCAATGATACCATCCTATTGATAGATAAAATAGGGCAACTGGGCAATCAGCAAAGTATGGACAACCATACTTTTGTCAGAAGGTTAGAAAGGGTAGACTTAACAGAGTTGCCACAGTTGACCAAAAGCAACTCTGGACCACAGTCCCTAACAGAAGCGACATGGAAAGAGATGTATCACCAGGTCTCAAACTTTTCAAGTGCAACTCAAATCACACTGTCCATTTCCTGCATACATTCTTTTAGCTGAGCTGTCAGAATGGCAAATTGAGAAGTTAGCATGAATCTAAACACGTTCCATTCTCGATTGGCACATTGACGTTTGGACCTTTTTACACTTGGGAGGGGAAAACACCAATGAGTCACCCTCTGAAGGTGAGGGTACTTTTCCCATAAACCAAATGTTTACAATAAGGGCAACCGAGAGTCCAAAATAACGTAAGAAAAAAACACACCCTCCTAGCATTCTTTTACATGCTGTAAATACTACTGTTTTGAGTCAACCCAAGTATTGGGAAAGAAAAAAATCTCTGAGTTTTAGACATTCTGTATTCTGAAAGAGGAATTAAGCTCATGCTTTCTTAAAATGTAAGCGCTATTTGGAAGAATATGATTTTAAACACATATCAGAACAATACCTTAAATTTAAAGAAATGTAGGCTGCAGCGCAAATGGAGTCAAAATGACTTACTTCAATAGAACTGCAGTTTTAAATGTTGTAAATTGTGAGAAAGTTTAATATGAGGTTATAAAGCTACATTGTTAGTCCTAGTGATCATTTTAAAAACCTCACCATTTCTCATTCTATTGCCTTTAAAATACCAATATTCGACGGAAAAGAACAGCAGCAACAAGAAATCTTAGAGAAAGAGGAATTAGAAAAGTAAAGCCATACGGGTAGTCCATACTTAGAAATAATTCACACTTAATTTGTCTCGTAAAGATGATGTGATAACACCTAGAATGAGTACAATGCCATACCGTCCTTTGGCAATACACAGTTGCTTGGAAATCAAGTGTAATTTTGTTTTACTCCCAAGCAACTGTGTGTTGCCAAAGGACGGTGTGGCATTGTATTCATTCTAGGTGTTATTACATCATCTTTGCCAGATAAATCCTAAGAAAATTGAGCACAAGGGAAATCATGGAATCCTTCCATGGATTCCTGTGTTTATTCCAGTATGTACATGATCAATCTAATTGAGGGATGTTTTATTAATACATTGCTTGAGGCTTACTACTCTAGCCTCAAGAGTTGAAAATAAATGGAAAGCAACTGTTTATATTTTCATCAAGAACACCACACACTGCAAAGAACACATGCATTTAGTACCTTCTTTTTTTGAAGTATTATATTTTCTTTCTTCAGAAATGTCATATTTCAGCCTGCTACAATAAACTCAAAGTCACTATCATGGGAATAAGTTGCTTTTAGTTTTATGGTAGCCTATTAATCTTTATATATGATTCCCAGCTCTCTGAATAATTAATTCAGCTCTCTGCATTAACTGAATCAGCTTCTGAGCTTCATTTCTATTTGCATTATAAGCTTTGGAAAAGTTTAAATAAGAATATAAGTATGGAAGAATAAGAATGAAAGCATGACAGGGTTTTTGTAGTTGTTAATTTGGCAATCACTGTATTAGATCCATAACCATCCTGGTTGGTCAAGCCTGGGGGAGCATTGGTGAGAATGCAGTATTGCAGGCTAGTTCTGCCCACTGCCAGAAGTTCGATTCTCACTGGTTCAAGGTTGATTCAGCCTTCCATCCTTCTGAGGTTGGTAAAATGAGGATCCAGATTGTTGAGGGCAATGTGCTGAATCTGCAAACAGCTTAGAGAGGGTTGTAAAAGCACTATGAAGCAGAATATAAATCTGAATGCTATTGCTGGGAGGGGATGTCTGATTGGGTTTGGGCAGTGGTTAATTCTTCCTTGATGGAAGGATTAATCACTGCCCCTTTACCCCTTTCTCAAGGGACCATTACTTGACCCAACCAGGAGTGACAGCAGGTTTTGTCCAATTTCCAAATTTCCCTGTGGAGAAGGTGATAGTACTGCAGCCTCAAAGGACTCTGGATGAAACAGATTATTGGGAGCCCCTTAATTTGGATTCAGGCTGGGATATGGGACAGAGGTGGCATCATTTGTACTTTTGTATGATTTCTGGCAGGAACGGGATAAGTTAGAATGCCCATCCTGCTCTTTCTGACCTCTCAGCAGCTTTCAATACCATTCATCATGCTACTCTTCTAGACTGAGTCCAAGAGTTAGAAGTGGATAGTACTGTGCTGTATTAATTCTCCTTCTCCCTCTAGGCCCAGTTCTAAGCAGTGTTAATAAGAGGTTGGAAGTCCAGTCCACATCCTTTACTTTGTGGGATGCTGCACGACCCCGTCTCTTTATCTCTCCTATTTAACTCTACATGAGACTGCTGGATAAATTATCCAATGAGGTTTGGCTCTGTAACCAAACAAGACAGACACAAATAAAGTATAATTAGAACTGCAGAAATGCCTGCCATTGAGGACCTGTATACTGCACGAGTCAAAAAGAGGGCTGTGAAAATATCTACAGACCCCTCACATTCTGGATATAAATTGTTTCAATTTCTACCCTCAAAACGACACTATAGGGCACTGCACTCCAGAACAACTAGACACAAGGACAGTTTTCCCCCCCCCAAAATTGCCATCACTCTGCTAAACAATTAATCCCCACAACATTGTCAAATTATCTACTAAGACTGTATTACTATTATTCTTCTCTTCCTTCCTAGTACCTATCTCTTTCATAGTACCTATCTATCTCCACTTATGACTATAACCATGTTGCTTGTATCTTTACAATATATATTGTTTTATTTGTTCCCTAGTATAATTCGATTGCTTATTAGTAGCCTATGTCTATCACTAAGTGTTGTATCTTATGATTCTTGATGAATGTATTCTATTTTATTTTTCTTTATGTACACTGAAAGTATATGCACCAAAGACAAATTGCTTGTGTGTCCAATCAAACTTGGCCAATACATTCTACTCTATTCTATTCCTACTGAAATGAAGATACCCAGCTTTATATCTCCACCCAAGTTACCCAAATGATGCTGTGGATGTCCTATTCCAATGTTTGGAGGCTGGGGAGGGTCTGTATGGGGTGCTTTGATTCAAACCAAACCAAACCAAACCAAATTGAATGGTTTTGGTTATTTGAACTTTCTAGGGATTTTCCATTGATGATTGTAGATGATTGTACTGATTCAGAAATATTAGTTGCACTGTCCTGGTGTCATGCATCCTACATTTGTAACTTTTCCACCAGCTTCCGACAAGCAAAGTAAATGGGGGAAACCAGATTCGTTTAACAACATGATTCAATTTATAGCTACAATGATTTACTTAACAAACGTGGCAAAAAAGGCTGTAGAATGAGGAACTCAGTTAACAACTCTGGGGCTCAATTGTGTAAGTTGGGGGCTATCTATATTAAAGCAATCAATGATATGCCAAGTCCTACATAATGGTCAAATTACCAAACTGAACCAAAACCAAACTTTTCTTTAATGTAACTATCAAAAAGTTTGCATTTGTCTTTATAATCTTGTGGATAAATCTGTTTTTAAAAAAAGGAAATACAGAAGATAAAAAAAAAGAAGTACAGCAGTCCAATGCAGAGATACAATAAATAAAGACTTTATTTTATCCTTGTTGTTGGGTGTGCCCAGAAGGAAGCAGATAACTATCAAAAGACTATAATAAATGTCCTCTGTCCCCCCCTCCACTCCCCACAGACAGATAAAAATATGTACCCAGATGCAGAAGCAAAATGAATGGCCATCACATAGAGCTCACACAGATGCCCTTCCGCCTACTTGTCTCTTTGTCTCTTTCATGGGATAACATATTCCCATGTTGTTAAAAAAAAAGAACTCTTGGATGTTTCAGACTAGCAAATTTTTGAAGACACGTTTGGTTTTGATATGTGCCTATCAATGTTCCAGGAAACTGAGAGACAACAAGCCAGCCAACCATTAATAGAATGGAGTCCAAAGAGTTAACAATCTGTTTGAGAATCAGGGTGCATAATTATAGCCAAAAATGAATTCTAAGAATGATGATACAGTACACAGTTTTGGATAGCATCTGCCCATGCAACTCTAGATGCTGGGGAAAACTGGTACCCTACTTTTTAATGAACGTACTATTGTATGTTGAAAAAAGAAAAAGGCATGCTTGGGAGCCCATCCTTTTGCGCTGATGAAATATTGCTAACACAGTAACACAACTTTAATAAACATTTTAATTTGTAGGACTGAAGTATTTGAAGCACATCGAAGCACTGCTGAACAGAAATTCTCACTATCCTGAATCGATAGGGTTGATAAGCTACCTGGAATTGTAGTTCAGCACCATTTGCATGACAATAGGGTCCTTGTTCCAGGTTTGAGGGTGCCAGAAGACTTTGCTTATGTAGATTAATGTGGCTCCCTCTTTGGAAATTCAGCCTGTTTTGTACTTATGTTGTCACACCATTACTCGTGGTTTTTCAGCGAGGGTAGCTGCTTACTTTTCCTGTTTCCAAAACAAACAAAAAAAGGATTACTTGCAATCTATGTTTATTTATAAGTCCCATAAAATACCTGCTAGCATAATTTCATGCTCTCCTGAAAGATTAAAATGTTCCTTTTCTCCTGTTCAGGTCGTTCCAAAGCACACCGTAAATTATTCAGATGGGATGCATGACACTTTCATTGGAATGACAAAGAGAACTGTTTTGGTGACTCCATCCAGCCACCTCATTCTCTGTCGTCCCTTCTTGTTTTGCCCTCAATCTTTCCCAGCATTAGGCTCTTCTCCAGTGATCAACAACATTATAGTTTGTTGTTTTTTAATTTAAAATGATGCACGGGTAGTTCTTGACTTATGGTCAGAATTGGAATAGGAGTTTCCATTGTTAAAGTAAGCAGGTTGTTAAATGGAGTCATGCTTGATTTCCAACCTTTTTTGCTAAGTTGCGCGCGCACAGAACCGGCAGTAATATGTGGGTATATGCATATTTTTGTCATATATACAGTATATAGTGTATTTTGGAGGTGGTTACCCTTTGACAGCTGTATGCAATGAAATCCATTCCATTCCATTCTATTCTATTCTATTCTATTCTATCTAGCTAATGGCTATAACTCCAACTCATTCATTTTTATCTTGTTTATGACATCATATGATAGACACCCAGAAATATAATGTAAATACTATTTTTCACCATACTGAAAAACAGTATTTATCATTTCTCAAAGATAAAATCTCTCCCACAGTACTAATAGAAAAAAATATTACTAGATATAATGTTATCTTTTTTTCAATTATTCTTTGGAGACTGAATTATGCCAGAGCCTCCAACCTCCCATTATAGTCATCCTTAAACTTCATAGCAAACTTGTAATGGCATGGAGAAATGACCTTGGGAGACAGGAGAAAGACCCTCAGACTAGACAACATTAGATAAGAAGCAACTTAGCCCCCAAAAGCAATGGGGATGTGACAATCATTTTAGAAGGATCCTTCCCTATTTTTTTGAACTGTAGAACTGAGGGAGGAGAGATATAACTTCGGAATTGCAAGATTCTGTTAACATAACCTTATAATAAAATTAGAGTTAATAACTGGATGTGCTTGGACTACCCACAAGGCTGATGATTCAAGTTTGTCTTCATGTATTTGTGCTGAGTATTCTGAGAAGTAGAACGCCTATGATCAAGAGGCAAAGCTTGCCTCCCTACCAGAGCTAGGGAGAGGGAGGCAAGAGTCAAAGAAACCTTTGAACTGTTGGACTTTGGTTTCATACTGCCCATAAACTAATAAGGTTTCCATTTTATAGCATCACTTACATTCATTCCATCTCATGAATGGTCTGTTTTCTGTAGAAAAAGAGCTGTAATGCTGGCACCTTGCAGCAACATTTTTTTTTTTAAGTGAAGGTACATGACAATATATCTCCAGTATTCTATGCAATAATATAGCCAATAGGTTGCTTAGGACTTCTACACAACTGAAATTCAAATGGCAATTTATAGCTTTTATGAAATTGCAAGTCATTTTGGCTTGACACAGGGTTGTGTCTTTAAAAAGTAAAAAGTGACTTTTGGTAGTGGGAAGTTAAAAAAATAGAAAGTTTTGGGTTTATTTGCTCTTATTTTGATTTGCTAGGTATGGAGAAGTTTCTTCACACTGTCACATATTAGCACTTAGGAATGAAGTATGTTTTAGCTTCTTCAATTACAAGGACTGGGGGCTAACAGACTAACAAAAGCCAATTAAAGTTACACTGATAATGGACTTTCCATGTTTCCTTTTCTTCTGTGTACTTTGCATTGCCAAATATCATCACCCTACTGAAACTATCATAAACATGACAGACAAGTGAAAGTATTTCCTAAAACATCTTGCCCACACACCATAACTCTTTCTTTACTCTGCTCTCCTGCTCCTCTTGCTTCCTCCTGAAAGTCAAAGACTTAAATAGAACTGAAGACTTTGAAAGAACTTTATTATTAACAACAGAAGAGGCAAGTAGGTCAAACCAGCACATAAACAAGAGCTTTTTTTTCCTTTTAAGATCAGCATCCAAAACAAAGAGACCCATTGAGTGTCCAAATTACAATATGGGGGACTTAGTGTTCTATATTTTGTCTACAAAAGCAGCTGTAACTTTCCAGTAGCCAACCAACCAATCAAATAAATAAATAAAGATTCCTGGCTCCCTTTATACAAAACACTGCATGACTAAAGGGTATTTTGTGTTGAAAAACAGAAAATAGTCCTATTTGTTAATTTAATGTCGATAATTTTATTAGTCATTAAACGCTATTCTGAAGGAGGTTTGAGGTTTTTTGAGGTTTTATTTGCATTTGTAGGCCGCCCTTTTCCCTGAGGGGACTCAGGGCGGCGCACAGAAAACCAGGGAAGGGGGGATACAACGTTGAGACAACAACACATAATAAAATAATGAACAACATGCATACAACATTCGGGCGGGGTAGCAATCCTTATCCCCAGGCCTGACGGGCGAGCCAGTTCTTCAAGGCTGTGCGGAAGGCCTGGACGGTGGAGAGGGTACGAATCTCTACGGGGAGCTCGTTCCAAAGGGTCGGGGCCACTGCTGAGAAGGCCCTCCTCCTTGTGGTTGCCAGCCGACACTGGCTGGCCGATGGAATGCGGAGGAGGCCTAATCTATGAGATCGTATAGGTCGTAGGGAGGTAATTGGCAGAAGGCGGTCTCTCAAGTATCCAGATCCACTGCCATGTAGGGCTTTATGGGTGATCAATAGCACCTTGAAGCGCATCCGGAGATCGACAGGTAGCCAGCGCAGCTCGCGGAGGATAGGTGTAATGCGGGTGAATCGGGGTGCACCCGCGATCACTCGCGCGGCTGCGTTCTGTACTAGCTGAAGTCGCCGGATGCTCCTCAAGGGCAGCCCCATGTAGAGCACGTTGCAGTATTCCAGCCTAGAGGTCACAAGGGCCCGAGTGACTGTTGTGAGGGCCTCCCGATTCAGGTAGGGTCGCAACTGGCGCACCAAGCGTACCTGGGCGAATGCCCCCCTGGTCACAGCCGCTATATGGTGGTCGAATGACAGCTGTGGGTCCAGGAGGACTCCCAAGTTGCGGACCCTCTCTGAGGGGTGTAAAATTTGACCCCCCAGCCTGAGTGTTGGATTATTGGCCAAATTTTTGGGAGGAAAACACAACAGCCACTCGGTCTTTTCTGGGTTGAGCACGAGTTTGTTAATCCGCATCCAGTCCATGACGGCCTCAAGTCCCCGGCCCATCACGTCAACCGCTTCATTGATTTGGCACGGGGCGGACAGATACAATTGAGTATCGTCCGCATATTGATGGTATCTGATCCCATGCCTGCGGATGATCACTCCCAGCGGTTTCATGTAGATGTTAAATAGTAGGGGGGATAAGACCGAGCCCTGCGGCACCCCATATTTTAGGGGCCTTGGGGACGATCTCTGCCCTCCCACTAACACCGACTGCGACCTGTCCGAGAGGTAGGAGGAGAACCACCGTAACACGGTGCCTCCCACTCCCACCTCCCGCAGTCGTCGCAGAAGGATACCATGGTCGATGGTATCGAAAGCCGCTGAGAGGTCAAGGAGGACCAGGATGGAGGGATGTCCTTCATCTCTGGCTCTCCAAAGATCATCCATCAATGCGACCAAAGCGGTTTCTGTGCTGTAACCGGGTCTGAAGCCTGACTGGAAGGGGTCTAGATAGTTTGCTTCCTCCAAGGACCGTTGGAGCTGGAAGGCCACCACCTTCTCAACAACCTTCCCCAGAAAGGGGAGGTTGGAGACCGGGCGATAGTTGTTAAGAACAGCTGGATCCAAGGATGGTTTCTTCAGGAGGGGTCTCACCACCGCCGCTTTCAGTGCGGCGGGGAAGTTCCCCTCCCGAAGGGAGGCGGTTACTACCGCCTGGATCCAGCCTCGTGTCACCTCACTGCAGTTAGAGGGAATGTTTAAAAACTCTGAAGATGAGAAAGTAGTTGCCTCTTTACATAGTGCTATAGTCTTGTGGCCATGCTAGATAGATATAATGTATGTTGAGTATGCTTGTGGTTTTCTTGTAACACAAATGCTTTTAGGCAATGATTCTCAACCTGTATTTTGCAGAACAGGCTTATAAGCAGAAACCACGCTACCTCCCCACATAAACCACCAGGCAATACCTATAATCTCTTTACCAATTTTGCTGCCATTAATCTGATGTGTCATCAATAGCTGAACACTGGTTAATTGAAATATTTCAGTGAAAATGTAAGTAGGATAAAATGAACTCTAAAATTCAGAAAACCATATAACAGGGAACAGGTTTCAAGTTCATTTATCAACTATGAGCACACATGATCCATGCTAAATTAATCCATCTATGCTCTTATATGTCCAACATAAAAAGAAAAATGTAAATAGGAAATACAATGACTACCTAAAAAGAGGGTTGGATATTCATTTGCCCTTTGGTATTCATACCAAGGATTATTTTTGACCAACAAGGTTGTACTAAGACTTTTGGCATGTGGTACAGAAAATAATTTATTTGGGAAATAAAAACTTAATCTTTTATTTAAGATTTTAATTGAAAAATCATTTTAAAATTAGTATAAAGACGGAGGGGATGGAAAGATATAAATAGTGCAACTATAATTATTATTATCTTTAGCATGAGTTTCTACATTCTTAAGAGATGAAATCATCGGCTGAAGGTATTTGGTAATTGGGGTTCCCTACATTTTTTTAAATTTTTACTTAGAGGTCTGCAGAAAGGATTGAAAAACCCTGTTTTGTGGCTGAGTATAGTGAAAGGGAGAAGATTATTTAATCTTGTCTAAAGAAAGCTATGATTCACCAAGAGTGAGAACCTAATGGCCATGTACAATTAAAGCTCAATTAATTCAGTGTTTGACTGAATCTAAGGATGCTTCTAGTTGCAAACTATGAATTATCACTTATATTTGAACAAACATATTGAACATAAATAAATGTCTGCTTCTTGGCTTAGTGCACATAAAGACCGAACATTTCCCATCTACAACTTTGATATTATATGAAACATATACAGAAACGGACTTAAAGTATGCAGAGATTTGCAGAGATTATAGCATGGAAGTTTGGAAGTAACTAGTATGGATTCAAACATCTATGCCCAATGAAAAGAAAAGGGAAAATGAAATGAACAGCACTAGCTATAGCAATAGGACTTAGACTTATCAGTGACATGCAATCAGGTGAGGCAAGTGAGGCACAGCCTCACCGGTCTCATCATGAAAAGAAAATAATGGAAAAAGAAAAGGGCGAGTGCTGAGATGAGGCTAGCTAGCTGCTGCCTCACCGTGAATTACTCTGCTTAACTGTTTAAAAAATTCTCTAAAAAAGCACTCTCTACTATGAGGCAGGAGAACTGCGTGCCTCATCTAGTCTGACTTTTAGGCGTATTATGTTCGCTCTAGCAGAGTTAAGTGAGGCTTAAAAGCCTAGAAAGCCCAGAGGTAGGTGAGGCACGCAGTTCTCCTGCCTCATAGTAGAGGGCACTCGTTCTTCCTGTGACTCAACGGCCCTCTTCCCCTCTTCCCTTTTTCTTCCCTTCTCGCTTGCGATACAGTGACAATAAAGTGGGAGGGAGCGCAGAGATGTACCTTCATCTCTTCATTGATTTCCCTTTTTACAGGGTGAACCATCTTCCTGCTTCTTTTATTTTCTGGAGGTCTCACTTCTTTCTCCATTTCTGCCATTTTTTATTTTATTTTATTTTTTTTGTTTGGTGTGCGTGTGCGGGGGTGCACGTATGTGTGTATGTATTTACTTTGGTGGAGATGAAATGGCTGCTGGTATTATTTGGGAAAAAGCTTTCGGGGGAAGGTTGTGGAGAGGAAGGGAGGGAGGAGGAGGAGGCTTTTAGCGCTGGGCGAAAGCGTCAATGGGTGTCAAAGAAGAAGAGCTCCAGCCCTTTTCTTGTACTTATCTCTTATCTCACAAAGCCACGCTGTGCAGGAGACTCCTCAGCGCTAGATTCAGGTCAGCGCGAGCCACGGTCCCCTTCATGTTGGCTCAGGAAGGAGGGGAATGGGGAGCAGCAGCAGCAGCTGGTTGGGTGCAGGAAGGGAACATGACGCCAACATGAAGGGGACCTGAGTCTGACACTGAGGAGTCTCCTGCACAGCGTGGCTCTCCTCCGCAGTGCAGCCTTACTTACTTCTCAGTGGCGGCAGCGGAAGGAGTCACTGTCACTTCCACCATGATCCCAGCCCAGAAGGGTGTTTTGCTTGCACGCACAAGAAAGAGATGAAAGAGAAAAGGGGAAAAAGAGAGAGAGAGAAATGAAAGAGAGCTGGAAGGAGAGAATGGGAGAGAGGGAAAAGAGAGGGAAACAAATCAGGGGGAAAGAAAGGAAGAGAAAGGGAAAGAAAGAAAGAAAGAAAGAAAGAAAGAAAGAAAGATAGAAATTTTCTCACACCTATGACAAAAGCAATGGCAAGCTAGATCTCTTGCCAAGAAAACTGCAGTTTGCCAGAAGGAACAAATTGGAAGCAAGTCTGATTTTTTAAAAAAGAAAATAACAGAGGGGGCAAAAAAAATGCATCTGAAAATAAGATTATTTATAATTTTGGATAACGTATTATATTTTCAAACTCAAAAGACTTTTGATAGTTAATGATGATTGTCGTCATCATCATCATCATCATCATCATCATCATCATCATCTCTCTCCTCCCCCGCTGGGAGGGACTGTCATCCCTTGTGGAAAACACAACAAAGAACTCCTTGGCTCCTTGCTCCCCCCAATCTCTTTTTTTTGTTGTTGTTGGCCACTGGTGGTCACCGCATATGGTCCTCGGCGATACGCTCTTGTCTGCCACCCCTTCAAAACACACAAGGACAGGATGAAACGGTGCGGATCCTTTTATTAAAATGCCCTGTATTACAAAGGCATTTTAATAAAAAGATTGTGATGACCTCAGTGCCTCACCAGCCATAAACCTCACCGCATGTCACTGAGACTTATATACCACTTAACTTATATATCGCTTCACTTTCTGGGCGATTTACAGCGTCAGCATGTTGCCACCAACAATGTGGGTCCTCATTGTACTCATCCCAGAAGGATAGACAGCTGAGTCAACCCTATCAGGCTCGAACCCCAGGCTGTGAGCAGAGTTAGCCTGCAATATTACATTCTGACTATGCGCCACCAGGGTTCCTCAACCAAACAAAATAAACTAAACAGTTCCCCCACTCCCTTTCAAGCAATTAAAAAAATATTTCAGTCAATATTATCTGACTTCCTCAAACTCTCATCACACTTATAGCAGAAAAGCAGTGGAAACATGCCATGTCCTGGAAGAACCTTCATTTTGCAATACAGTGGTGTTTCAGAAGCATTGAAGGCATGCCTGACTGGAGAAAGGTTTGCCATTTTTTCCAGTTAATTAAAAAAGGGTTTCTCCCTCCCAGGGCTTTAATTATTGAAGCAAAGACTATGGTTTAAGGTTTTTACATGGATGGCATATGTACAGTACATGGTAATGGAGTAGATTATAAAAATATTTATAAAAATATTTTACAGTTTCTCTGTGTGTATGATAAATAATAATATTTGCTATCTTTTTGTTTAATTGTGAAAATTGAGTTGATGGCTATAACTCCCATCTCCAGTTAACACATAAAGACACACAGTTTCTCTCTCTCACACACACACTTATATATATATAACCAACTAAATATATATTGACTAGGATTGTTCATCCCAAAAAGTTGATAATATTCGGGGGAAAGTTATGCTATTTTATATTTCTACTATTTGGGGAATAAAAATTAAGGACTGAAAATATACTGTATGACAATAAAAGCTGACAGGATACTCAAACGCTAAAGATCTTTGTCAGAGGCTAAAACAAAAATGTTAAATTAGCTTTTGATTGAGCAAATTATTTAACCAAGGAGATAGATAAGAAAAATAGTAATTCAAATTGCAGTTAACCATGAAAGGATCTACTGTCAATTGTGAAGAAGCAGTGCAATGGCTGGTGTGTTAACAAGAGTCTGAAATTTTTAGGTTCTCACCCTACGTTAAACTGTTGTTCATTGATCTATTGTTTTATTCCATTCAAATGGGATTCTGCATTAATTCTTCACCATTAGAGTTTCAACATTAAGCTCTTAGCTTCAAAATATTCTTTTGTATGGAAGTCAATTTTAGTTAAAGGGGCAAACTTTCATTAGTTATTTTTACACATTCACAATGGCTTAATATAACTATATTCCACTCTGGATGCTATGAAGTAACAGTGGAAATTATTAATTTTCTCTATCGGATGGGGTAAATAATGATTTGATAATTGGGGGTTACGTATTTATGAATAGTCACCTCTTTGTAACATCAAAAAGCTACATTAGATTAAATATGAAACATATGGAAATCAAGGTTCAAGGTTCATTTTATTTATATGCCGCCCTATTCCCAGCGGAACTCAGGGCGGCGCACAAACCCAAGGAGGGGAAGGGAAACACAAAAGCTACTACAATGTTTACTGATTGGCTAAATAGCAGCAATGAATGTATTTTTCATTCTGATCCTACTTGACTTCCTTTGGGGAGAGGAAAATGGCATTCCTACAATGCTGTTCTTTCATGACAATTTTTTATTTTTAAAAAATATGTGAATTGCATTAATGCATTTCATTTATATATTCAACCCTATTAATTGTTGAAAAATTATGTGCGTAGTTCTTAGGTTTATGCTCTTAGGCTATCACTAAAAAACATTCTCTTAATGATCATGTCAGATGCTATCAAACTGAGTTTGGTGATAAATGCTATATAATATAATCTCTTAAATCCTATCCGTCTATCTTATCCATTGTCTTTCCTTACTTCTGCTTCCTTCAACATTTTTTCCTAGTTCATCATTTGCTTATTTCACATGCCCAAAGTATGTGATTTTCTGTTTACTGAACATCATTTCAAGGAAACATTCTATCTTGATTTGGTCCAGAATGATTGAATTGGTTCTCATGGAACCCCTACTACTCTTAGTAATGTCTTCCAGATTTATAATTTATTTTCCTTATCTTGCTCTTTCAAGCTATATATTTTCATTGGAAAAACCACTGCATTATCTATTGTTTACTTTCATAGAAATAGCTTTATACTTCAAACTTTTCCTACGTTTAGCATTGCTTTCTTTCCTGGAATCATCACATTTTTAATTTGTCCAGTAAATTGTCCACCTCTGCTTATTCTTGAGTGGGAGAAAATAAAATCATTTACACCCTTCATCTATCACTATCCACTATGGCTTAACTGAGCATACTAGTTGAGCAATCTCTCTTATCTTCTTAACGTTTAACACTGACATGGATTTTTCATTTTCTTTCAAGAGTCATTGAAGAAAATAGTATTGCCTATCTCAAATTGCTAGCATTTGTACTCTATTTTTGATTTCAACTGTTCTTTCTCTCGATCTTGCCAATCTTATAATAGTATATATCCACTGGAAAATTTAGAGACATATAGGTACCATATATGTTCTTTTCTATATTATGAACCACTCTAAACTCAGTTCTTACAGTTCATTATAAAGGATTTTTCAGAAGAATAACTTCCATTTCTAGCATACCTCTTAGCTTTAATATAGTCCTCATTCTTGTATGATCTGCAGAATTAAAGCCTTGCTGATACCCCTCTACCCAAAAGCAAAGTGAATCCATTAGATTCTCTTGCTTTTCTATTATCCACCAGATGTTAATTATTTGATTTTGTTTTCCTTAGCTTTTTCTGAAACCTTTCTGTTCATTTCGGGTTTCTCTTCATGTATGTCTCTACCTCCCACCATAAGTCTTTAAGGAAAACTTTGGTCTCATGAGTACATCGATATTTTGCATATTCTTCCACTTTTTTGATGTAAATACTGAGGGGTTTTTTTATTCTTCAAGCCTGGGAGTTTGTTACATATTTTTTGACATAGAACTTTTAGCACTTTAACAGCTTTTTCTTCTCCAGCTTTAAATAGCTCAATAGGTCTTTCGCTTGCAATGCAACAGATGCTTTCCATTTGACAGTTGGTTTAATGCCTCTCATAGTACATTTTCTGGCTGAATCAGTATCTGAATCTATTCTTTCCAAAAATATTTCTGTCATCTATAATCCCATCTGTAAGAGGTTGCAATATATTCTTTCCAGCTTTATCTTCATTTGCCTCTATTAGATCTCTTTCATGATTACTTTTAAGCACTCATCTCCATAACTTTTCCTGTAATTTATTTGATCTAGCAATATTTCTTGTTTTCCTCTTGTTATTTTCTTCTGTCTATTGAGTTCTTGATTGAAATAGTTTCCCATATGATATTGTAAGTTGCATTCCAAATGTTGCCAAATGTCTTTCTTGCCCAAGGCTTCCATCCTCTGTCTCTTTATTATGGTAGCCTATTCAGCAAAGCTATTTGGAACTTTTCCTGTCTAAAATTATGGATTTCCCCCCAATTTATTTTACACAATGGCTTATCTTTTCCTGCAGCTCATTGGGTTCTTTTTCAGTTAAATTAGTGTAGAGCTACTACTGTATATCTGAACTGCACAAATACAAATGACCATCTGATGGCAGCGCTGAGTTAGATTTTTTGCAGCTCTTTACTGCCATCAAGTAGTTTTCCAGGTATAGCAGGCTTGGTTTGTGCATTTGATGACGTCTATGTGTAGACACTAGTTTATGTTGTTTGAAGCAAGCATTGCCAGTAATAGACTTATATATGCTGCTCCATAATACTTTACAGCACTTGTTGGCTGGTTTACATTGTCGGCTCATTGCCTCTGTTGGAAGAAATATCCATCTGGTCCAGTTCCAAGTCGGGAGAAAGACACTGGAAATATGGAGGTTTACTGGAAAGATGGTTTAGTGGTGAAGCAGAACCACTAAGCACATGGTTCTGGGCAGCTGACCACATGGAGTTAAGAGTGGACACATTTATACCTTCTCTTGGGCTTTGAACTTGAGTTTCCTGTTCCTGTGCAAGAACATGTATTCTGTTGGCTGTTGTCAGACTCCCATGGTGCCATGTACAAATCCTAGGAGTTTGTCTGAGCCAAGCTTAGTTGAAGTTTGGCTGATACAATGTCCTTGGGAGATTGGGCAATGTAGTGAGCTCTGCTGCTAGTGAGTTAATCATAATATGTCCTGGAAGGTCATGTCTTAATCCCATCACCCTGAAGTTGAAGGTCTTTTGTTTTGTAGATAGGCTGGGCCAGTCTTTAATGGGCACAAAATATCTGCTGGGGGGAAGGGAGCTGGGGCTCTGAGTTTCTGTCTCCCTTAAGATTTTTATTTCTCTTTTAGAGGAAATATTTTATCCTGCCTTTTTAAATATTTCTCAAAATATTTCATTATTCTATGGTGGGTAGCTTCCCATACCTCCAAAAATCTGGGTCCTTATTTTACTGATCCTGGAAAGATGCAAGGCCGAGTCAACCTCCAGCTCCATCAGGATCAAACTCCAGACTGTGGTTAGAGTTATCCTGCAATACTGCATTCTAACCACTGCGCCACCAGGGCTGTTAAATCTCTAATCAATTCTTTTCCAAAATTCGATTAATTTATTTTCAACAGTATTCCATTTATTCAGTCTGAAGTTTCTTGTAATTCCATGCTTTTTCTTTTCCTCAGCTTTTGCATCATGGTTGTTGTCATTTTCTCAGTACAAAATATCCTGACAACATAACATAGCAATAGCAATAGCAGTTAGACTTATATACCGCTTCATAGGGCTTTCAGCCCTCTTTAAGCGGTTTACAGAGTCAGCATATTGCCCCCAACAACAATCCGGGTCCTCATTTCACCCACCTCAGAAGGATGGAAGGCTGAGTCAACTCTGAGCCGGTGAGATTTGAACAGCCGAACTGCCGAACTAGCAGTCAGCTGAAGTAGCCTGCAGTACTGCACTCTAACCACTGCGCCACCTCCAAGTATCAGAGGGAGGATGCTTTAGGTTCTCATCCTGCAATAGACTCCAGGAAGTGGAACTTCAAAATTGATAATCACAGAGATAGGTCCCTTTCTTTAAAAGGCCATGCCCCCAAAGTCAAGTCAGACCTTTTAGTTATAAGCAGGGGTCTCCAGAAGCTTGGCATCTTTAAGACATGTGGACTACAATTCCCAGAATTCCTCAGCTAGCATGGAATTTACCATAGGAAATGGTAAAGATGATTCCCTTTCAGAGGCCATCCATTTAGGAAAGTTTTAATCAGAGGAGTTATATTTCTTAATCTTATTTAAGATTGAATATTTTAATCGACAATTTAAATTTCTTAGAAAGGTGTCTATTCTTGCTTGTATAGGCAGTAAATGCTGATAAATAATATTGAACTGACACTACTGTACATGAGCTAATAAGAATCTACCACCCATGTCACTATCCAAGGCAAGAATAGTACGTAGTTGCCTAGTAGACTGAAGTAACTTTAACCAAGCAATTTGTGCCCATCATGATAAAGTTGATTGGTATACAATTACTGTATGCATTGCAGTTAATTAAAGTATTGTAAGGTGCAAAGAATCAAGATCATACATAAGTTGCAGTTCAGAAGATTTACTGCTCAGACCCATACACAAGACTCTAATCCACTGCAATTCAATACTAAATTATTACCAAATAAGGGTCAAGAGAATTGGTTGGACTTAGGCCATTTGTGGGATCCTAATTACTCTAGGCCACCATGTCAAACTCACATCGTCACAGCGATGTCACCTAATGTATTGTGACTTTTTCTCCCTTTGCTAAACTGGGCATGGGCGTGGCCAGTGGGTGACAATCTAGCCTGCAGGCTGCAAGTTTGACAGCCCTGCTCAAGGCTGAAGGGTTGTTTAACTCCACTCCAAGCTCTGCTTGCTTGTTTCCTGTTACTTTTTTATTTGTATTGCTTTTTCTAGTCTTTCTTGTACATTAAGAGATATTTAGATTTTTGCTTTTCAGCCTTGAGGCTAGACAACTCTTGATGATTAGCACAACCAACATTTCTGCCCGGAGAAATCCTACATCCCTATATAATTCTCCCACACCAGCCAATTATCAGTAACAGGAGGTGCTAAATGCAGTACCGGTTGATGTTGCATTTCTCACCTCCTGCAATCTGCCCTGCTCTTCCACCGCTGCTTCTGTAGTATGTGCCACAACATGCCAAAGCAACATTATGGTTTACAAATCTCAATAGGTGGGTTTCAGATACTGAAAACCACAACAATCAAACGACATTTTAGCTTCATATTTCATGTCAACCCAACCATTATCTTTTTTGGAATATTTCCATGGTAAGGCTCAAGCTGAAGTAGAAGAAATTACATGTCTGGCTTGCTACTTCCCCAGGTGCTGAGAAGTGCAGCCATCTCTGCAGCTGCTGCACACTTGCTGAGATGAAGTATAAAACATCTACAGAGGAGGGAAGGTTAAAATTCAGTGCAGATATTTTGCAAGACACAGGAGGATGAGGGGGGGGAGGCTTTGTCAGCAAGTTGTACTGAGATATTAATCTAGGACTAAAAGGGAGGATAAAGAAGTAGCAGGCAGTTAATGTCAGGAAACAATAACACTAATACTACGCTAATTATTATTTTCCTTTGGGCTACTAACATAGCTTAGAAGCGTGGGGTTGGGGTGGGGTGAGGAAAGCCAGTAATTTATGTTAGGAATTAGAGGATACATCTGCTTCCGGAGTTAGGTTAATCAACTCAAGTCTGTCACAGGTTTTTCTCTTCTGAAATGTATCTTCTTCAGATAGGAGTTTCCCCTATTTTTAAATTTTATTTTTACCAAGCAGTGCGTGTAAGCTGTAGTGAATATTACATCATTTGGTAATAGTGCAAGGGGGACCTCTGAAGGGGCAAACTCCTGCTGATGCGGAAACAGATTTTTAAGAGTGAAAATGGGCTGAGAGCCATCTTTTATTGTGGAATGAGTGTCCCTTATGTTTAAGTTAAACCAAATTAAAATGTTTATAAACAAGTCTGCCTTGTGCTAGAATATACAAAATTCAACAAAAGGAAGTACAAGTACTTCCTCTTTTTATGCAACTTGGCATTAACTCTTTCATTTAAAAAGTCTCTGGTGTTCTCTGAAATCTACCTATACTAGAGAGAAAACAGGATTGTTGTTTTTTCATATACAGAAACAGCCTAACTCTGGGCGTTGAAATAGGGAAAGCATTCATGTGATAGCCTTCTCAGAATTAATTCCCTTTAGGTGGGACTTAAGTAAGGATGTTTATAGTCTGATAAATATTGATAAGATGGTATGTGTAGATATGCCCAATTTACTCCTATAACATGAGCAAGAGCTCCAGTTCTTTTAGCAAAACAAAACTGTGGAAAGGTAGTTTTTGTTTTTCAAGACTTTGCTGCCTGCTGGAAAATCCCTCTGCACTCAGTACATCTTACCGACAGCTTCAGTCAGGACTTCAGAAAATGTTCAAAAATACCCTTTCAATTGAAATTCCTTCTCAGCTTCATCTTTTGTCACCACCCCAACCTGTACAGTTCATTGGTGGGTTGCCAATTTTTTTACTACCAGTTCGGGCGCAATCCCCTGCGAGCGCAAACGCTTCTGCACATGCACAGAAGCATCTGGGCAGGTGGGCAGAGCTTCCCACCTCTGCTACTACCGGTTTGCCCGATCTGTGCCAAACCGGAAGCAACCCACCTCTGGTACAGTTGTTTGGAAATTCCAGTATAGTGAATTTGTAACAGGACAGAGGAAGTCCCACACAGAGAATGTGGTGCTCTGCTTTGTTTGGCTTGATGGAAGTTACAGAAAGGAGAGAAAGTTGCTTAGTTCATTTTCCAAACCTACACACAACCTGGGATATAATTATATAACACCATCTATACTTGATTTTGTCATAAAGTTTTATGAACAAGAAGTGTGCTATATGTAAAGTGTATACAGTACTGAAAGTCAAATTATATTAAAGGAAACTGCTGCCAAAATATGTATATTTGGGAAAAACACACACCCAAAAATGCAGAATACCAGTTGCTGAAAAAACTGAGCAGGAGGATGGTAATGCAACCATGTCCTGCCTGTGGATTTCCCAGAGATATCTGGTTTTGTGCAACCAAATTGCTGGCTTTAAAAAGGCCTTTGATCAGCTCTAGTATCAAACTTTTTTATGCATTTATTTTCTTAGCATATGGAGAAGGGAAATATTTAGCACTATTCTAGGAAGTGCTTTGGTTAACAAACGCCTTTCAAAAATGGAAACATTATTGCCTTGTTTATGGAGTGCCTGAATTCCAGCTATTAAATTAAGGTAGTAATACATTGCCACTGATAATGTTAGTGTTTGGCCCGCAATGAACTCTAGATTATAGTATTGTTAAAATTAAAGGAATTCCTGTTCCCTACTGTTATTCTTGGCTGGGTGAATATTGTAGGTTTTCACTGCAAGCAATGAATTTTCTTCAGTACAAATTTCCTTCAATTCATCAGTGGAGATTTGGCTTGTTCCACTTAGACTTTGTGACTGGCTTTTTGGATAAAGATGTGAACGTGCAAGTGATGGTGGGGGTGGGGTTGTTCAGGACACATTATCTTAGACATTTTGTTCTATTTTTGTTGTCTGACCTTCCTTTGCCAAGGTTTCTGCTCTCCTTAAATTCCTCAGATAAATTTCCTTCACAACAGCCTGTCTTGGCATAGGTATGTCTCTATGTGTAGATATTCCCATTCTCCATTTTTCAGTATATTACTGTAGGACACTGCAAAAAGATACAGCTGCTTTAAAAGGTTGCAAAGGAAGTGTCATGCTTGCCCTTTCCTCCACTCTGAATCAGCTTTTCAATTATTTCCAAAATATTGCACTATTGTATTGCACATGTAATATTGGCTATATTACATGTGCAGTACAATATACATGTATGTACGTACGTACGTACACACACACACACACACCCCTAAAATATTGAATTATTTTTAGAAAGCGATACTATGCATACTCCCAGAATGAATGGGAGCTAGGGCTTAATTTGGGAGGCTTCAGGACTTTTAAGAGCTGACATGGGGGAATCCTTGTATATAAGTTTAGAATGTCTTTGTAAAAAGTGAAAATTATTAAATATACGTTAATCAAAACATTCCATTGATAATGCTGATCTTTTAAATCTAAGCCCAGGATGTTTTTCATGTTTTTATTTTAAAAGAAGAATGAGTCTGGATATTAAATATTAATATTAATGATGGGAAATTTGTTTTTCTATGCTTCCATTGTTTTTGGATATTATATATTATAAAAGACAGATTTATTAGAATAGCTAAATATTTTTTGCTTAATGTTCGATTGAACCTATCCATCAAAAATATGCAGTAGTCACAGAATATGAAACTGGTGCCAAATCCAATCCCACTGAAGAATGAATTTCAGTTGTGGTGGTCTTTGGTATTCTTTTTTGAAATAATGCTCTCCAGGTATGTTAGATTACATTAACCCAATTAACAAAAAGTTGCAGGGCAAAATAGGTAACTGAGAAAATGAAGAAAAAAGTCACACTATATATGGAAGCTGCCTTCCTCAGTTTGCATGTAAAATAACTCAATATAACTCTCTTTTTCCTGGTTCCCTATTCAAACACATTCGTGCAGATTAAAAACATTGCTTTCATCCTGAGAGGGAATCCTTTAACCATGAAAAAAACTAAAGAACATATATAAGCATCGTGTATGCCTATTAGGCAGTTATGTACATACAATTGCTCTCGAGACAGTATTGTATAAAAAGCTTCACAGTTAACCAGCCATAAATAATCTGACAGAAATATTTTAAAAGTTATCAAATACAATCTGCATCCTGTTTGGTTTAGCATGGCCCACCCATTCCAGCCAGTGAAAAGAACCAGTTCTGTGTTTTTTCTCAGATGAGGCTATATTCTCTGTAACTTTTCAAAATGTCCTGTATGGTCCTTTGTCTAAATACTATCTATTAAGGTTCAGCCTTGCCTTTGATACTTGGATAGATTGGGTGGATAAAGTAAAGGGCTGGGAGTTAGGGATGTCTTGGGACTGGCTACTAACTACAGGGTCAATTCTCCTTTCTCTTTGTAGACAGCCCAACCACCGGCCTAAGAATCCAAATTGGGAGAAAGGTTCTTTGTCAAAACATTAAAAAAATTTAACCTGTACAAAGCATTTAATGGTTCAGTTAGAAATTGTAAAATATAATCCAGGTTAAACAATTGAAACATAACATAGGGCAGCCCTTTCTGCCCTTTCTGATGTTAATGAGCCAGAACATCTGTGAGTAATATTCAAAAATACTGAATTGTGGTTTGGGAACCATTGTGGTTAAAGTGTTGGACTGGCTTGAGGGAGATTACATTTAAGGTTACCTGCAGCCAGAAAAGCTTCCCGAGATATTTTAGCCAAGCACTATTAGACCAAGCTATCATACAGGAGTTTTGTGAGGAAAATTACGAAGGCACCAATATGAATTGCACTTTAAGTTCCTGAAGGAAAGATAGGGTACAAATGTAGCAGAGAAATAACAAGCAAGCAAACATGTAGAAGCTAAAAAGTTCCCTATCCCTGAAATCTGATCCCCTTATCTTACATAAAGGGGTACAAAAATATGGTTTATGAGACCCTCAAAGTCCATTATCAGCCTTTTTACAACTCTCCAGAATGGAGAGCCTGTTTTATTTTGGGAGGCTTCTGATGTTTTACGGAACTGGGGTTTAGACCTGTAGACATAATTTCATCCTTTAAGACCTCAGGCTTTGGAATTATGTGCTACTCAGAGCAATGGACCTGACAAGCCACGTGAAATTCAGTACATCTGTCATGGTGACTGAAGTTCTGCAACTCTGAGGTATAAAAAAAGCAAATAGGAGAAGTGCGCAATAATAATTTATAGGTTTATAAATCAAAAACTTTCACAGATTTGACAATAACAGGATGGCAACCCTTATAATGCCACCTTGATCCATTTAACCTCTGACCATAAATGCTAAGTACTTCCCAGCCTGTCCTTTACAGCTACAGTTTCCCTGACTCATATCAGGAAACAGAGGAACTGCAACAAACCAGGAACAATATGATAAACTGCTGTTGATTAGTCTGTAAAATGTGGTGTGTGCTTAATATGTTCTCTGGAATCCTCTTTCTAATGCTGTCTGGTTAAGGATGTTTTGAGAAGTTAGTATTTTGCTAGTTGCAAGGCCACAAATAAGATTGGTTCCATCAATGATGGTCACTCGCCATCATCTCTCTGGGTCAGAGAGATGAAAAAAATATGAATCAGAAAATAATTCCCAATTTAAATACCAAAGAGTCACTGGCCAGATTAATTTGTAGGATTCTGCTCTGTTTTAAAAGACAAGAGAAAGTATTCATAATTACCAGGAGTGCATATTCATTCCTGGTTTAGGAATTCTGGGAATTGAAGTCCACAAGTCATAAAGGGGAGGGGGTCATAGTTCCCCACCTGTGCTGTAGTGGGACAAAAGGTTTCTTATTTCTTTGGTGGGCATTCCATCTTGAGAACTATCTCATCACTTTTGCAGAATCCTATGATAACAGTTGTGAGCAATCCAGAGTCTATTCACCTACTTTGGTTTTTTTTTTGTTTTTTGTTTGCTAAATTCATTATATCATCAGCTACTCAGTGGCCTAGTAATAACAATAAAAACATAAAACATTAAAAATATATTAAAATTAAAAAAATGATTAAAAGCCTTTTAAAGTCCCACATTTTGGGGCCTTTTAAAAATCTGACAAATTGATTAGTCTCCTTTGCGCAGTAGGGAGGGCTGGCATCTTAGTCATGGAATATATGGCTTTGAAAAAGGCCTAATGGGAGAGTCAGATTGGATCTGGATTGTAATAGGGACTAATGGAGCTTCAAACCGTTGCTCCCTCCATAGTCTTTCAAGATTACTTGAAACGAGAGAAAAATTCTCTTTTGATAGAAGTAAAGAGTTCTATCTAATGTATTGTTTAATTTGGTCCTGAGAATAGTAATTTTTAATATTGCAAAGGCAAGAATAATAAAGATTTCAGTGCTAGTGATTTTCACCCACAATATTTCAGCAATATTTTCCCATAATGGGGAAAAAGTAGACAACATAGGAGAGATTCTTATTGATAAAATGAGGCAGTTGGAGCATGTGCAGTGAGAATTGGAGCAACAAGTTGTTCAGCTGGTTTCCCCCCCAGAACATATAATAGTCCTTTTATAACCCACGAAGCTCCACAGAAAGCAGAGATTAGTCTTTTCCTATAGGAAGCTACCATCGTGCCTGGTTCTGAGTCTCTTGTTTTGACTTCCCTAAACTATAGTATAGATTGTATCAGGATAACCAATTTCATTGTATTTAAGTACAGTGACAATAAAGATTATACTTATACTTATATTGGTCCAAATACATTGGTTTAGCTATACTTGGTCAGTTCTGAACTTTGTGGAACAAAAGAATTGCAGCAGTTGCCATCCACATTCTGTTAAATAAATTTTCTTGGGTTTTTTTCCCCTTTAAAATTAACTTTGATTTATTCTTTTATAAATGTATATACCACCTTATCTTCTGGGTGGTTTACATCCGTCAGACAACAAAAAGGAATACTTTCCTGGATTTTCCATTGTTGGTAATACTATGCAGCGATTCCGCCCACTAAGGATTTGGCTTGCAACCAGATTTTAAGAGGCAAGTGGCTTTCTAAGACAGATTTTTTTTTTGTAATATGGAACATGAAAGTTGGCCCAGTTTGCTTTATTAAAAAACCTTACTGTTATAAAAAAGATATAAGCCGTTATGCATATTCTATTTGAATTGCAATTGCATTCAGTATTATTACTCGTAGCTCAGCTCTATTCCTCTTTTAAATGAAACAGCACTTCAAGAGAATAGAATTGTGGGGTTTTTTAAAGATTTGTCTCTGTGTGTGTGTGTGTGTGTATACACTAACTAATAGCAAGAGCACCACCTGTTGACTTAAGGACATATCTATGAGACTTGTGCAAATCAGCCCTGATTCAACTTGGATTAGAGATTCAAAAAGGGCACATTTTGATTTGAGTTTGTGATTAGATTAGGATCAAAGGCCATCTAATTAGATTTTCCCCTGATATGAGATCTAATTAAAAGAAGTTTTATATAATAAGGAAAAATGTCAAAAGGCAAGATACTGCTTCTGTTTTTTGGCAGAAGAGGGTGAAAATAACAGAGAGGGTAGATCTTTAAGAGGCCATTAATCCTGCCATGCTTCACAATGAATCCTGATGCAAGAAAGTTTGGTGAAGAAATTACTGCATATAATAAACATTAATAAGAGAAATGGTATGTAATATGCAAAGTGTTTCCTCTTCAGCAAGTAATGTCTGGAAGCCACTTCCTTGTGATGGATGTTTACAATAGATGAAGGAAGACTGTAGATACAGTAAGTTACCAAGACCAATTAAATGCTATTCATATAATAGTCTTAAAATTATGGAATCACGGAGTTTAAAGGGACATTGGAGGTCTACTCCAGCTACTTGCCCTGAGGAGAAATACGTGAATCACCTTAGACAATAGAATGTCGATCCTTTGCTGAAAATCTCCAGTGAGGGTTTCCAGAACTCTGGCTCTGGTTTCATTGCTTTTTAGCTTTGCCCTAGCTTAGGTGAAAAAGAAAGCAATGCTGTTTATCTTGCAATGGAAGAAAATGTTCACAAGAAAATTTTGCATAATGATGTTTATCTGATTGATTTAAGAACCCATCTTCCACAAATCTACCACCCAAGATTTACTATACTGTATTTATTTACTTGGGCTTCTAAACTGTTCTGAATGGCTTAAAGCAGGGATGTCAAACTCAATTTAATTGAGACTGCATCAGGGCTGTGGTTGACCTTGGAGGAGCAGGGGCGTGGCTGACTGGGTGGGCGTGGCTGACTGGGTGGGCGTGGCTGACTGGGTGTGTGTGGCTGACTGGGTGGGCGTGGGCAGCTTGACACCACTCACCAGGTGTGTCTGACTGGGTGGGCATGGCCAGCTTGACTCCACTCCCCAAACTGCTGGCATGTTTCCTCTTTGAATTGGGTAGACCGGGTTGAAGCACGTAGGTCGGCTCCTTACATTTTCCAGGACACAAGACCACATCTGGCCCACAGGCCTTGTCTTTACCCCTGACTTAAAGAATGTCAAACAGGGTTAAAAACAACCTCCGAAGACAGTCTTATTCCTGAAGGCAGGTTAAATGTCTCTATTACTAAAAGTCTCACTGAGTGTAATAATTTGGGAAGGTGAGTTATTTGGAGATAAGCTAATAAAGAGATTATCACTGAAAAAGCTTACACACAGGATCTTTCAGATTTCTTTGGAGGGGAAGATTCCATCTGGAGAAATGATCTCATAGGTCTCCAGTCATGAACCAAGATGATACCATCCAGTACTGACATATAAACTGCAGCCTCTTGAGAAAGTATCACAAGACAGAGCTTCGTTTAGCTTGCTGCTCATAGGAAGGACTCAATGAAAACCCTTTCTGAAGACCACTTTTACAGAGCCATACAATATTACAACAATGTAACTTTCTTTAAAAATCAGTAAAAATCCAAGAGGACTGGTGTATCACATTTTTTATTTATTTTATTTTTATACAAAAAAGTTTTTTTGTATAAAAACATATTCCATTACATACAGCCTGTCGGTTGGTTACAAGGTTTTTGTGCATCGTTTCCATAGTCATCACTTAAACTTTATATAAAGTCACATATTGTCAATCAAATATGTTTATATACATTGTTATTATAGTACTTCATTTATTTGACTTTCACGATTATTTCATTTTAAACGAAATATTCTAAATATGGGTTCATTTATATTGTCTTAGTTCATTAGATCATCTTCAATATATCCAATAATAAAATATTTTTATATCCTATTCTGATTCATTATTGGTAACATTCTCTAATAATTATTCAAATCCATGTGTATTTTTTTAATCTAATCACAGATAAGATAAATCCCATATCCTATAAAATTGTTTATCTTCTTGTTTTCTAATTTCATATGTCAACTTACTCATTTCAGCACATTCCATTGTTCCTATCATCAATCAAATATATAGATTACAATTATTATGATTATGAAACATTCATTGAGTATAACTATTATTAACTCCTTTTTATGTGAAGCATGCTAAATTTAAAATAAATTATGTATTATGGCATTTCATTACATCATCCTTGAATCATCCAATGGTATTACATCTTTATATTCTCACTTACAGTTTATATAAAATTCCATATTATCCCTTTAGTGTACGTATATAGATACATTATTATCATTGTTAATAATTTTTTCAACTATAACTATAACTATAACTATAACTTTGTCTTATACATAATACTCAAAATTTAACTAAGTTTAACTTAATTTTTGTTGTAACATTTCATTTCATCATCCTGATTCTTCCAGAAATAGTGCCCTCCAGTATCTCTTGCCATTTGTAAAATCTGTATTCTAGTTGTTTTCTAGGTAAATCTTATGTGAACTTCTCTTAGCAACTTGTTGTTCATTGCATATCTTTTAAAGACTCGAAACCCTCCATTTGTTCTTTCCATCAGCTTGTCTTTGGTTATCACTGGTGCTTCTGCCAAAAGTATTCTCATTGTTTCTGCCAAATTTTCTCCCCTTTCTTCTTCCATGTTTTGAGGTCTAAGATAGAGTTCCAATTCATCAGTCTCTCCAATATCAAAAGTTTTCTTAGCACTTTGTTCATGTTTTTCTGCAGTTTTTTGAACTCTAGCCTCAAATTTCATCATCATTTTGTGGATATTCTCAGTTCTTCCTCCCATTCTTTCTACTCTTTGCTCTATAATCCCAAGATTCTTTTCAATGTTCTCTGTACTTATTAGCATTTTTTTGATTCTTAGCATAATTTTTTGCAAAATTAATTCTTTTTCTTCTTCATGTTGTGCCATTTTTCCAGGTTGTAAACACTGCCACTAAAACATCCAAGGCTTATTGCTACATGTCAAACGAATTCACTATAGTCCTTCAAGTCCAGGCTTTCTCTTTACTCCAGTCCAGCTACTGGTAATATTCCAAAAGAACACCTGCATAAACAACTCGTGCTTTTTCCACTGTTCCTTTCAATAAACAAAGTCAAGGACTTTAAAATATAACATAGTCAAATGATCAAAGGGATTAGTGTTTCCAAGCCTCCAGCCTCTAGATGGCAGTGTTACTTCATTTTCTTCTGCTTTTACCCTTCTCTTTATTACGAGGTTTAAGAAAAAAAAATGCTTAAAATGTAAAATTCACCTGAACATTACAAAAAGGAAGAGATTCTTGTTCTACAGATATAAAAAGTGAAGAAAAATAGAAGAAGGAAAAAAGAAACCAGTCCAATTTAAAAAGTAAGAGGAATTTGTAAGAATTCCATTAAAAAAAACAGAGTTAAAGAAAGAAAGATAACACTCTAATTTTAATACAGGCTTAATCCGCCGCTTGCTCTCTTCTGTCTTCAATTTTAATTTTACTTTAAATCTTTTTGGGTGTTCTCTTTTGTAATAGTAAATAGTAAAGTTTATCTCACCAATTTCGACACACGCTCTCTCCTGCTGAGCTTCTGTTCAGGGATCTGTCCCAACCTTATGCAGCTTAAAATGGCTGCTTCTCTTGTAGAAAAAGAGAGCTTTCTCCTGGATCAATCAGCAGGACATGCTCTTCTCTATCACCGTCTCTTCGGGATGGTTTAGGTCCAAAAAGAACTGTCCAACAACAGAGATTCGACAGCAATCCTGGAGCTCCAAGATTGCATGTTGTGTCGTCGCACCATCAGGCACCGCCCCCAGGACTGGTGTATCACATTGATTGGTTTAAAACAGTTATTGATGAACAGCAAAGGTATGAGATGAGGGATGGTAGTAGTTCAGCAAATTAGGATGGCCATGGGTTTTTCAATTTGCAATTCAAATTGAATATGGATAAAGCCTGGTATATTGAGAACCCTTTTTTGGCAGATACACAAACAATTATATATTTGGGGACATTTATTTGGATTTCTCTTTGAGAGCCCCACATTGGCTTATTTTCTTTTGTTTATAGAACAAGCGGAGTCACAAAGAGGAAGACTGTAATCTTCATTTCCATTTGAAACTCAGTAGTAGCAGTAACATATTGCAACAATCAATAATCATAAAATAAAGAAAAGGAAAAATCTTATTCTCAGTGACCATGATTTTGACCATGATTTTGAACATAGGTTAGAGAAAGGAATGGTAATTATGTATGAAATTAAGAAGACCATTACCTTTGAGCAATCTTACAATGACATTAAAATGTCTATTGCAGTGTTTGTCAACCTTTTTTGTGCAAAGGCACACTTTTTTCATGAAAAAAATCACGAGGCACACCACCATTAGAAAATGTTAAAAAAAAATTAACTGTGCCTATATTGACTATATATAAAGTAATTCTCCCACGGCACACCTTACACTATGTCACGGCACACTAGGGTGCCGCGGCACAGTGGTTGAAAAACACTGGTCTATTGTATACCATACTTTTAAAAAAATAGAAAGAGGTTGTTCCCCTATAAGCCACTAGATGGCAATATTAATGCTAATAAATGTAACTAGTAAATTTACTAACCACTACCTTAAAAATGTTGTCATATATATACTTTCATATATACTGTCATACATGCTGATAACAAGACAATAATTGTTGTTTATCCTCACATTATAATGGAAGCTTCCTAAACTCCCTAGATAAATTTATTTCTGGAATAGAACAAAAATCAAGGTACCTTTAAGTCAACCCATGCTGGCTCAGAGTCTTGGATCCATTCACCTAGTTTGGCTTAACTGGTCTTGTGGTAACTCTTGAAATCAGATTTTCTCCCTAGTCCTGCTCCCTGTAAATGGGGG
Organism: Thamnophis sirtalis; assembly: GCF_051295495.1. Classification (NCBI taxonomy): domain Eukaryota; kingdom Metazoa; phylum Chordata; class Lepidosauria; order Squamata; family Natricidae; genus Thamnophis; species Thamnophis sirtalis. The sequence goes on from NW_028261381.1 coordinate 79,059,666, forward strand.
ACAGAAAAAAACAAATCCTCAAGATGTATTCTGTGATTGTACAATTGTTCATAGCCCTGTTTTGGGTAGTAACATTTTAGTATTGGCAATTTATCTTACTTTAGCTGTTGCTTGTTCAATTGGACCCAAAGAGAACCAGGATTGGAAAACATGAAGTTATTGAAGATTGTTGATTTGGGACACATTTTTGCTGAACTGTGTTGGACCTGACTATCACTGAGCCATATGCCCTTTCTTGTGACTAGACAACTGATAAAGCATACTTTAGTATGCCCCTTGGATTCCTAATGGACTTCCATTTTGTCTTCTCCGAAACTGAAACTTGGATAGCATTGCAGTCCTCTCTTTTCTTTTGGCCTTTCATTTGTGATCTTTCCATGTGATCATGTGATAAGACAGACAGTTTGGTGTAGTGTTGAAGATGCTGGCCTAGAAACCAGGAAACTGTGAATTCTAACACCTCCCTTTGGGTAGAGGATGCCATTCACTCTCTTTCAGCCCAAACTACCTGTTGTCATGGTGAAAATAAGAGAAAGGAGTATTTAGGTATGTTCACCGCCTCTGAGTTGACCAAATATATATGAAAAAAATCAGGAGAAAAATCTAGCCATCATCATCATACTGATGTCTGGATTTGTTGTGTTATAACTTCCATGGAAAGAACTTCCCCCTCCTTTCTCACATGACTCTTACTGTATCAATATACAAAGAGATAGATAGATAGATAGATAGATAGATAGATAGATAGATAGATAGATAGATAGATAGATAGATAGATAGATAGATATGATATGCAGCAATCTGAATGCCCATGAAGTTTCTCCAATTGATTTCATTTATATCTTTCAGAATCTCTGAATAGGGAGACAGAAAACTGACTCACAATAATGGCCTTTTTTTCCTATAATGTTATATTGTCATATTGAACTGAGGATACATTAATACTGAAACTTATCCAATGAATACTTTAAATGTTCACATGGAGTTTCTCCCTCTGCCCTTAATTTAAACAGGGTATAATTCAGAATTGAAACAATGACATCTTGTTCAATCATGTGCTAAATCCATTAAAATCTAGTGGACATTTTGTTTGCTTATTAATAACTCTTAGAACTTGCGAAAGAGAAGGACTCTTGTTCATTTTTTGAAATGAACAGTTGAATATCTTATTTCTCCCTGTCATATGAATACCCAGAATAGTTTGAAAATTGCTCCTGTATTCAAAAGATCTCATTCTGAAATGTCTTTGTGCCTCCAAACCAGAATTTCAATAATAAATGGGTGTTAAAAAACTATTAGTATTCCTGCTTATCTAAAAATGATCCTCTTCTGAATATGTCAATATAATAGTACTAAGACTAGACATGATCAAGAAATAAGGACAATCCTGCTTTCCCCAGATTAAAAGATATACATACATACATACATACATACATGCATGCATGCATGCATGCATGCATACATACATACATACATATATAGAGAGAGGGAAATGGGATACTCTCCTATTCTTAGTACCATCAACTACTGTGACATTGTGGCAAATTACAATTAATTAGGCCAAAATTTAAAATATATTAAAAACAAAGCTAAAGTGTATTTCAAAAGATGTGTTGATTGCTATTAAAAAGCAATCAAAGCTAGAAACCCTACTATTCCATGTCCCCACCTAGCATTTATATTGGGCAGAGTTAACTAAGTCACACATAGCAAAGATAAGCTAATAAAGTGTGGTATCACTGTTTTAGTGATACTAAGTATTTAGTGAAACCTACAGTATTAAAACTTACAGAATGTCCAGCTAAACTCTGTAAATAAGATTCTAAACTAGCGGTTCCCAAACTTTCTCAGTCCACCGCCCCCTTGGTGCTACAAACTGATCCTCAGTGCCCCCCACCCAGTGGTGGAATTCAATTTTTTTTACTGCTGGTTCTGTGGGCGTGGCTTGGTGGACATGGCTGGGGGGGTGGGTAATGTGACGGGACGGTTTGCACAATGGAATGAAGATAGCAACAGTAAAATTCAAAACTGTAACAATTAATTGCACATTTATTCAAAATCCAATTTAAAAACCTTTTTAGTTAATGTTAATTCAATAAAATTGTTGAACATGATCCAGTGATACCAGGTATTCAAAGTCTGATAGTTATTTATCAAGAACCTTAGTGACTAGTAACTTAGTAAACTCAGTAAAATTTAGTAACTACTTCACTGTTCAGTAAATTCTTAATATGATGGATGGGCTTGATAAAGTGATGCTGGTTTCCCAATGTCTGGTTTTAAGTCACTTAGCAAGAGTCTTAAATCACCACGTTCAGTAATTTGGAGTCGATTTCTTTGCTTGGAGAGGTTGGATGACCACACTGAAGCCACTTTCCACCAAATATGATGTTGGAAATGCAACAAGGAACTTCTTAACCACTGTCCATAGTGCAGGATAGCGATCAGAAATTTCTTTCTGTAACCAAAACTCTTGGTATGATTTCTTAAACTTTGGCTTCAGCTCAATGTCATTTTGCAGCTTTATGAGTTGTTCTTTCACTACCCCATCTTCCTCAGTATCTGAAAATGGATTTATCACCCAATCTGGAATTTCCATCAAAAGAAGATCCTGATATCACTCAGACATATCTTTATGCAGCATGTCCAAATGGTCACAAAAAACTTGAAGATCATCATCTTGTATCCCACCTTTCTCTTCTAGCTCAGACAAGCTCGGAAATTGGTATAGCTCGCGAAGGCCTATATTGCGCTTGAATAAATAGAGTTAACTTTTAAATAAAGGTAGAGAGATGACAGATTTGGCCTTAATAAGATTGATCTCATTTCCTTGCAACTGCAAATTCACGTCATTGAACTTTGCAAATAGTTCTGATAAATAAGCAATGTCATGCCTGATCTCTTTGAGTTCACCACTGAGCAAGACATTCTTGTCTTCAAAAAACTCCACAACAGTGTAAAAAAGATTGTAAAAGCGTCTCACACAGTTGCCTTTTGATAGCCCACGAACTTCTGTATGAAGCAGCAAACAATCAAAATCTTCATCATTGAAAAGGTATTGAAAAAGTGACTTATGACAATTTTTGAAAGTTATGACCATTGTAGCATCCCCATGGTTGTAAGATCAAAATTTGGATGCTTGGCAACTGACTCATACTGTATTTACAATGGTTGCAGTGTCCCGAGGTCATATGATCATTTTTTGCAACCTTCTGACAAGGCAAAGTCAATGGAGAAGCCAGATTCACTTAACATTAGTAACAAGTGCAGTGATTCATTTAACAAGTGGTAAGAAAGATAATAAAATAGGGCAAAATTCACTTAACATAAATTTTGGGCTCACTTATAGTCATAATCTGAGGACTACCTGTAGTCTGCAGCAGGAGGAAAAAGGTTTTTCAGAGGGCAGAGATAGCAGAGTTTGAAATGTAGGCAGGAAGAAAGCAAATTTGTATTTTCCCTAGCAACTTGTGAAATACAAGTGGTCCTTATCTTACAACCATTAGTTTAGTGACAGTATGAAGTTACAATGGCACTGCGCATGTGCGAAGAATCGGAATGGCGGCCAGGGCTTTTCCGCTTTAGAACGATCTGGCGAAAAAGCGCTGGGAGCCCTTGGAACCGGCTTTTTAACGCTCTTGAGAAGGTCCCCCAGGATGACGGAGATTCGGGGGACGTGTGCGGGCCAAAAGTTGAGGGGAGCCGATGCCTTCCGTTGGTCTGGGGCTTCGGATTCTCCGGCGTGGCTTGGCGTTCTCGGCAGCGGGAGTGGCGGCTCTATGGTGGCGGCGGAGGCGATTGAAAGCGCTTTGCGGCGGCGTCAGCAGCTGTGGGGTTTCTCAACCCTTTTCTTACAATCGTTACAACTTGGTGAGCTTACGGTGACTGTATTGACCAACTATTGCCATCTTTTAGAACTGGGGAATTCAAACAGGGCTTCTTCTCGGATTAGGCGAACCGGGAGGCTGGCTGTGTGCGCCGTGGCCGGAGCCTTTTCCGGATGCCCCCCCCCTCTATATCTGGCTCAGCTCCTCCACCGATGCTATTTTTTTCAACAGAGCTGTTTCTTGCACCAACGCTGTCTTCTTTACCAACGCTGCCTTTGTTATTATCGCTGCTTTTTTCAGCAATATAGCCCCCCCCACCAGCACTGTTTCTTTTACCAACGCTGCCCTCTTCTCCAACGCTGCCTTTCCCATCAACATTGGTTTCAACGCTACCTTTTTTACCAACATTGGTTTCCTGCCACTCTGGACTTTGATTGTTTGACTTCCCTCACCCATATATTTAGGGCCTGTGATCCTGTCTTTCTTAGCCCTGACTGTTACCATCACTATTATACTGGTTTTACCCCCAGAAAGAAATCTTGGACCTGGGCTGCGGGTGGACAGACGACGGCAGTATTGTGTGTTCACACTGAACCCCCGCAGGACCTTTTGACCAGCAAATTTGCAAAAGAAGAGAGGGGCAATAAGACACTCCCCCCCCATATTCCATCTGAACTATAACTGGTCCCTAGCTACTTTAACTTCGAATATTAAGAGCCAATTTTGCCATCTGAACTCGCACCTGAAATTTTAAACAACTGCGCAACTATTTTTTAGTTTCCTTCTTTTCTTTCATCTTTCTCTTCCTTCTTTGTATGGGATATGCATGAGATACGTATGAGATGAATGAATGTCCCACTTTTTATTAAATTTTTGTGTTTTTAACTCTTACGTGGGGACTGTTTGGGGGAGTGCATGAGTATGTGTGATTCGGAGGACCTGCCGGGAGATGCGGGGGCCATGGGGGTGGTTGAGGGGACCAGAGACACGGGAGAGGGTCGGGGTATTACGGTCGTAACAGGGAGGGGCAGATACGGCGGGGACTTTAGGGCAGGCCATTACCGGGGAAGGAGGGTTCGCTACATTACAGAGATCCCTCCTTCCGGCCCTATGAGTCCCACTCCGAGACCAGATGGCGCAAGTAATCAGGACCCTGGTCTCAGGCTGTTGTCGCTAAATGCCAGGTCTGTTGTACACAAAGCTCCTCTCATCCGGGACTTAATTTTAGACGAGAGGGCAGACCTGGCATGTATTACTGAAACCTGGCTGGGCCCAGAGGGAGGAGTCCCCCTTGTAGAGCTGTGCCCAGAAGGATTTCAGGTGCTACACCAGCCGAGAGCCCAGGGAAGGGGTGGGGGTGTGGCCATTGTTATCCGGGAGTCGTTAGTTCCTCGTAGGGTCCCTGCTCCGGAGCTTGTCGGGTGTGAGTCTCTGCTGATAAAGTTGGACCTCAAGGGTCAAGTGGGTCTGCTGTTAGCGTACCTGCCTCCCAACAGCGTTGCAGCAGCCCTCCCCTCGCTCCTTGAGTCGGTAGCCGAGCTGGCAATTGAGTTCCCTAGGTTGATGGTCCTGGGGGACTTTAATTTGCCGTCGCTCGGTGAAAACTCTGATGGGGCGCAGGAGTTCATGGCTTCCATGACAGCCATGGGCTTGACCCAAGTAATTCGGGGCCCAACCCATTCGGCGGGGCACATGCTCGGCCTCGTATTTCTCTCGGAGCAGTGGATTTGTGATCTTGGTCTGAGGGGTAACGACATCATACCCCTGTCGTGGTCAGACCACTGCCTACTGAGGCTCGACTTCCGGAGACCAAACCCCCACTGTAGGGAGGAGGAACCGACCAGGTGGTTCCGCCCCAGGCGACTTATGGAACCATTAAGGTTCCAGACGGAGCTTGGGGTTATTCCTGATACTTTCGCCCACAGTCCGGTAGAGACTCTGGTTGCTGCTTGGCACTCGGCAGCATTGGAGGCCCTCGACCGGATTGCGCCACTACGGCCCCTCCGAGGCGGCGGATCCCGGAGACCTCCTTGGTTCACCAAGGAACTCCGGGAGATGAAGCGCCGGAGGAGATGCCTAGAGCACCGATGGAGGTCCGATAAGTCCGAATCGAGCCGAGCAATGGTAACCACCTGCACCAAGGAATACACCAGGGCACTTAGGGCAGCGAAAAGATCTCACATAGCCACCTTGGTTGCGTCCGCTGAGTCCCGCCCAGCCGCCCTGTTTAGGATAACCCGCTCCCTATTGAATAAAAGGGAAGCGGGGGAACCCTTGCAGGGCAGAGCTGAGGACTATGCCCAATTCTTAGCGGACAAAATTGCTCGGTTTTGGTCGGACTTGGACTCCATCCCCGCAGTTCCAGCCGAGGCACAGGAGGATCAAGTAGAACATCTCTGGGTTGAGTTTCAAGATGTTACCCCCGGGGATGTGGACAAGGCCATGAGGGCTGTAAGTGCCTCCACCTGTGTGCTGGACCCGTGTCCCTCATGGCTGGTTACTAACAGCAGTGAGGTGACACGAGGCTGGATCCAGGCGGTTGTTACCGCCTCTCTTCGGGAGGGGAACTTCCCCGCCGCACTGAAAGTGGCGGTGGTGAGACCCCTCCTAAAGAAACCATCTCTGGATCCAGCTGTTCTTAATAACTATCGCCCAGTCTCCAACCTTCCCTTCCTTGGGAAGGTTGTTGAGAAGGTGGTGGCCTCCCAGCTCCAATGGTCCTTGGAGGAAGCAAACTATCTCGACCCCTTCCAGTCAGGCTTCAGACCCGGTTACAGCACAGAAACCGCTTTGGTCGCATTGACCGATGATCTCTGGAGAGCCAGAGATGGAGGACATTCCTCCATCCTGGTCCTCCTTGACCTCTCAGCGGCTTTCGATACCATCGACCATGGTATCCTTCTGCAACGACTGGGGGAGGTGGGAGTGGGAGGCACCGTGTTGCGGTGGTTCTCCTCCTACCTCTCGGACAGGTCGCAGTCGGTGTTAGTGGGGGGGCAGAGATCGTCCCCTAGGCCCCTAACATATGCGGTGCCTCAGGGCTCGGTCTTATCCCCCCTACTATTCAACATCTACATGAAACCGCTGGGAGAGATCATCCGCAGGCACGGGATCAGATACCATCAATATGCGGACGATACCCAGCTGTATCTGTCCGCCCCGTGCCAACTCAATGAAGCGGCAGACGTGATGAACCGAGGCCTTGAGGCCGTTATGGACTGGATGAGGGTTAACAAGCTTGTGCTCAACCCAGAAAAGACCGAGTGGCTGTTGTGCTTCCCTCCCAAAGAGTCGATCAATATTCCATCACTCAGGCTGGGGGGTCAAATTCTATACCCCTCAGAGAGGGTTCGCAACTTGGGAGTCCTCCTGGATCCACAGCTATCGTTTGACCACCACTTGACGGCTGTGACCAGGGGGGCATTCGCCCAGGTTCGCCTGGTGCGCCAGTTGCGACCCTACCTGAATCGGGAGGCTCTCACAACAGTCACTCGGGCCCTTGTGACCTCTAGGCTGGAATACTGCAATGTGCTCTACATGGGGCTGCCCTTGAAGAGCATCCGGCGACTTCAGCTAGTACAGAACGCGGCCGCGCGAGTGATCGTGGGTGCACCTCGGTTCACCCACACAACACCTATCCTCCGCGAGCTGCGCTGGCTACCTGTCGATCTCCGGATGCGCTTCAAGGTGTTATTAGTCACCCATAAAGCCCTGCATGGTAGTGGATCTGGATACTTGAGAGACCGCCTTCTGCCAATTACCTCCCTGCGACCAATAAGATCTCATAGATTAGGCCTCCTCCGTATTCCATCGGCCAGCCAGTGCCGGCTGGCAACTACAAGGAGGAGGGCCTTCTCAGTAGTAGCCCCGACCCTTTGGAACGAGCTCCCCATGGAGATTCATACCCTCTCCACCGTCCAGGCCTTCCGCACAGCCCTTAAGAACTGGCTAGCCCGTCAGGCCTGGGGACAAGGATAGGCGCCCCTCCCGAATGATGAATGTATGTTGCTTACTATTTTATTATATGTCTCTATGTCAATGTTTGTATTCCCCCTCCCTGATTTTATGTGAGCCGCCCTGAGTCCCCTCAGGGAAAAGGGCGGCCTACAAATATTAATAAAATCTAAATCTAAAAATCTAAAATCACTGAAAGAATTGAGCTATGACTGTTTTTCACACTTATAACCGTTGCACCATTCCCATGCCCATGTGATGAAAATTCAGACACTTGGCAACTTACTCATATTTATGATGGTTGCAGTGTCCTGGGGTCACTTTTGTGACCTTCTGACAAGCAAATTCAATAGGAAAGGAGGAAAAATGCCACTTTATAGCTAGTACAACTAATGATTAAAGATATTTCACTCATTACTGGAAATGAGATCAGGGCAATGACAATTCGTTTTGGGGGAAACACGAGGATGAAGTCAGGACATGATGTTAAACTGCACTGTAAGTTTTATTAGGTGTGTCAATGCTTGAGAACCACTTGTCTCAATTCCACAAACTATTCTGAACAAAATGTGCCTCCCTCTTTCAGCAGATCAGCCAGCCAGCTAATGCTATAAAAATTATTATTAATTTAAAACACATTTTCTGGCGTATTTCCAGCAGTGGGCAAGATTAAGATTGTTTATTAATCCAGATGATTTAAAAAAGAATCCTATTAACAATATTAATAATATAGAAAAAAAACATGCATCTATGAAGTAGTTGCAAAATCATGCCCTGCCCCAGCATGAAAGGATTACAATCCACAACCTCTTTTGTACGCTGTTCAATCCTTATTTACATAAGAAAGTAGCTCAAGAGGAGTAGGCACTCTTCCTTTTAGAATCACATCCCAAAATTTCAGCTTCCCCTGCAATTTTTTACACCTCCTGGTGAGGCGAGACTGAGCCGCCACCTCCACACAAGCCAGGCGGGGAAGAACTCTCACTTTCGGTCCCATCACATTCCCTTCTGCGTCTGCGCGCTAAGCTAGGTGAGTCGGGAGTACAGTACAGCAGAACACCTCCAGCACTCTTCTGCCACCTCCATTGCCTCTTAGCGCCCCCCTGCTGCCCCCCTTACCTCTTAGTGCCGCCCTAAGTTGTCCCACCACCCCCAGGGGGCGGTACCGCCCACTTTGGGAACCACTGTTCTAAACAAAACATTGAATGTAGCTAGAAAAATCTGGCGAAGCTTGGGAGAAGTCATTCCATCTGACATTGGGTCAGGAGCCAGCAGATAACATAAAAAAATATATAGGAGAGCTCAGTGGAAGAGTATCTTTGTTGAATGTAGAAAGCCTTTGGATTTATCTCCGGCATCATTACATAACTCTAGAAAGAATTTGTTGTGAAATTTTGGAGACCTATTGCCAATGTGTTTAAACAATATTGAATTACTTTGGCTAGCAGGTTTATTTGATGTAAGGCAGCTTCACATGTTCTGGAAAGGATAAAAATCCATGCAAACAGAAATTAAAACAGAAGTACAATACATTATGGAGTCTTGCTGCCAAAAGACTGCAGAGACAGAGCAATATGGGGAACTATGCACAAATCATTAATAATTTCATTAATTAATTCTTTGAGGATTTCCTCAGATTATCATTAAATCATAAGTCAATTTTGCATTCATAATTGTTTCTTATGTCTTGAATGTGACTTTATAAGTATAGATCCAGATGCAGATCCATACTTCAATCTACATTTTAACAGTTTTGCAATAGTGGCAAATATCTGTAGCTCAGGTATAGGATGAGAGTGACGGTTCATTCTCCAAACTTGTGGATTGGTTTCTGAACATTTTGTTACCAGGCTAGGTAACATCTTCAGCGATGTTTAGGGGCTGTCACTGTCATTGTCAGTGTTCTTATGTTTATAAGGTGTGGGTTTATCAAGTGAGGTTCTTGTGACGGGTTTTGTGATGGGTCAGCTGTGAGTCTTTTGAGATTTTAACAGTTACCCAATCTGTATTTTTTTCCTTTTCAGGCTCTGGACTACCATACAAACTTTAAGTAGCTAGAAAGTCAGAGGAATTTTTATGTAATAGACCAGTCTTTTACAGGAAGTCCTCAAGTAATGACCATAATGGAGCCTGCTCATCATGGATATAACCATGTGATGGTTGTAGAATGTGTTGATCCTGTGACAGACCCATGTTTTATGATCTTTTTGTTAAGCAAATCCACATGGGTTTGTTATGGGTGTAGTTAATTAAAACCTGGAAGTAAAGGCAATTTTTTTTGGCCAAACTGTCATAAAATGTGGTCACATGGTTGCAAAAGGCTGCAAAAGGCTGTAAATGAAGCCCAATTGCCAAATGCCTGTTGGAATAAATTTTCCAAGTTCATTCCCAACTGGGACACACCATAGATGCTGAGAAGAAAGGGATGCAGAAGCCAGCTGCCAGAAAGTGGAATTCTTTTAATGAAGGAAGGTAAAAAGCAAAAAGCAAAAACAAAACAAAAAACCACAGCTAGAGGGTTCCTGGATTGCAAGCAGATTGGGGGAGGCAAACCCATGCCTTCTTATACTTAACTTTCCTTTGAAGCTCCTACAGCTTGATGGGGTTATTTGTGTGTCTCTAGTTAAAGTGATTGCCTTCCTGTCTTCCTGCCTTCTATCCTGGGGGTTAATCCTGTCAGGGGGCAGGAAAAAGAGAGTTCTGGTTTTGCTTGGTGAGTTATTTATAGCCAGATTCCCCTTACCTTAATGGCACTACTTAAGTGTTTCTATTGTCAGCTCTATTACTTTTGTAACAGCTGTTAGCAGGGCTGCTCTGAGTTTTCCTTTCAGCTGGTGCTTCTTTGTTTTCTTAAAGGGGGAAGGGCTGTCTTGAGCCTCTTGGCACTATTTTCTGAGGTTTCTGGTACTGTGACATTTCTGGCACTCCTTTTAGGGTGTACGTCCCACATGCCTAAAGTGCAGTCGTGACCACAGGGGAAGGAGCAGCTATTCGAAATTCGAATCTGAGTCGTAACTATCTCCCTCCCCCAAATATGCTTGTTGCAGTGGTGGGTTGCAGGTGGTACGCACTGCCTGGAGCACCAGGTACCGTTCCGGTACAGTGCTCAGGAGGGCCGTCCCTCCCTCATTCCTTACCTGTATTTGAGCTCTTCGGCATGGATCATACGGCGCCTGGGCAACACTCCACCAAGCATCGCGGAGGCATCGCGGAGCATCACAGGAGGTAAGGATGCATGAGCACGCTGCGCACGTGTGTGCGCGTACTGCATGTGTTCGTGTGGTGGACGCTGGGCCCTGTTGCAGTGTACCAGTTGAACCAGGATCTGGAACCCATCACTGGCCTGTTGGAACGCTAAGCAACCCATTGCAAGTCAAGGATTATCTATACTGTCTGGCCATTTTCTGAATTGCAATCACTTTCCTGTGTCTCTCAAAAACTGAGTAGTCCTGGTTTCAGTAATATCATTTCTAAACCTATTTCTGGTGTGCAAATAGCAGACAGTAAATCATCATTAATATAACAATAAGAATTAAGGAAGTCCAGTTCTTTGACAGCTACATGTCATGAGTCCCCGTTATAGGAAGCAGACAATTGAAGAAGGTGGGTGCTAGAACATTTGTAGCTGAGATGACTGTTCCTTGAATTATATGCAATCAGAATATTTTTAAAATGGCTTTTCAGCCCACACGGGACAACTACATTGCTCTATACTCCCACAGCACATTGTACTGAAGTGTGCTACATTATTAAATCGGTATCAATAGTTTGTATAACAGCATTACTAACATATCCTAAGTTAGAAATAGGAAATGAGTAATAAATGCAATCAAGTGCAATTTTTGTACATTGTACTTTTATCCCCATTGTCTAAATGATGTATAACGATTTGTAATGGTGGAAAAACTTGAATATTTAGTTATATCAGTGAGACTAAAAGCTTGTATGTTGTCTTTTTATGTCAAAAGTTGGGTTTGGGGTAACAAAAGTAGGTTTTTTTAAAGACCTTAAAGGCTAATTAGTTGAAAATATTATTTAAACCTGAGGTGGTTTTCTTCCTGTGTGTTTCTTCATCACATGCAACTCTGTTTGTCCATTTTTTATCTTTCCCTTCTTCTCAAAAATAACAATTTTCCTTTGTTCTCTTTTTATTGGTGTTCCATATTTCTACAATAGGGTTGCTTGGTTATATTTCAATTCACTGTTAAAATAGTCCTAGCCAAAAAAAAGAAAAAGAAAAGAAAAGTTCCATCTTTTTAATTATTTGATTATTCTAATTTTCAATTTCCAAGCTGTCACGGAGAAGGCGTACTTCCTGGGTCTCACAAAGAGGCACTTCTTAACTAACAGGACCTAAAGCTTGTCCACTATTCTTCCCTCACTGAATGGGCCAATACATACCAAGACAGGTGGTCCTTACGTGGCCATGGTCTATATCCGCACCCCATTTTGGGCCTGAAAGGTCTCCTGCACCAACATGGAAGCCAAAATGGGGCACCGGAGGATGTGTGTTTCTCCCCACAACCATTTTGGGCCTGGAAGGCCTCCTGCATCAACCTGCAAGCCAAAACAGGGCATGGGGGCACCACGCAAGGTCCTCCCGTGTCTCGTTTTGTGCCTGGAAAGTCTGCTGCACCAACCTGGAAGCCAAAAATGGGCATGGGGGGTGGGGTGCGAGAGGGTGTGCACATGTGCAGGGCATGCATTCACAGGGAGGCGCATGCGTGGGGGTGCTTGCACTGCATTTTGGAGGTTTGCGCACGTGCTTTCAGCACTCAACACTAAAAAAGTTAGCCGTCACTGTTCTACATCATGAAAGGCTTTATAGATGATAACTAGCATCTTGAATTGCGATGGTTTTCTAAAGGGCTGGGGAATTCTGGGAGTTGAAGTCCACGTGTCTTAAAGTTGCCACAGTTGAAATACACTGCCATATTGGAATGCTTTGCTTTTTTACTAAGATGTTTTATCGAAAAATAACATCATTAAATGAAGTTGTACAGAGAGATCATGAAATTGGCCCTGAAATTATGAGAGAGTATTGATGTCTGTCAACAACCATGTTGTTTTCATACTCACTCGTGCAACTAATGTGCCCCTGTTGGTTTGGTTATGTATGTCCATTAACACTTAAACAACCTTCTGAGAGAGAACTTTCAGAGCAAAGGGCATAGATGTTTCATTATGCCATGCTCCCTTGAGTGGGATTATATATAATTTATATGATTTCCACATAGACTCAGGTATGTGGGGCAGGAAATCCCTTTATTTTTGTGCAGTGTATATCCCATGTGATGTTTTAAACTACAGTTGTCCACTGTAACAAATATCTCTGATTAATTTTGTGAAAGACTTTTTTAAAAAATATGCAACATCTTATTCTACTGCCATGCTCTAATTCAGCAAAGAGGTAAGATATAAGCCTCTTGTTTTGTTAGCAATTTACCATTTTTTTAAAAAAATGCTTTATATGCTGTACTATCCCCTTTTTTAATGCTTTTCACTTAGTTCCTTTCAATAAATAACCCAAGTGCAAAAATGTAATCCTATACATGTCATCTCAGAAATTCCATTGAATTAATTAGCATAGAACTGCAGTTTTAATAACAACTTGGAAATAGGCCAATTTACACTGAATAATATTTCACTGACACATTCATATAACACTAGATTTTTAAACCCAATCCTACTACGTATAAGGCAAGAATATTTAGCACCTAAGAAATTTACTACCATTTTTGTTACAAATTAAATAAAAAAGGGGTAGGATAACAGCATGGTTTCTTCCTTAGTAAAAAAAAATATAATACAAGACCAAACTTTGAAAAAGCTGCCTTCCAATTTCCTTGAATATTTGAAATATATGAAGATCCACGTAACCATGGCATTTTGATGACATCATGGTAACCATGACAACAAAAGTGGAATGGTGTCATTGGAGCCCCCTTTCCAGCAATACTGCAGTTTCCAAGTGGAAGAGCATCCCATTTTCATTGTATAAATAGCATTAAAATGTAATTCATAACTTAAAATAAAAAGGTGGGATTTTTTTAAAATAATAATGATCTATTGTTGTATTCCTGGAGCATCACAGAAGAATATGTGATATGGGAATAATTGCTCTGCTCTCTGTCTTCCAAAGTTTATTCATTGGCTTTTTTTTTTTTTGACACTGACATGAAGAATCAGCTTTAAATAAATGTTATTATTTTGTTAAGCTCTGCCTTGCAAAAAATTTCTGGAGTTTGGGCTTTGTTTATTTCCTCAGCTCTTAACTTTTTAAACGGGGCCTGCCTCAGCATTGCCATCTCTTCTGTTCGTGGAGTGACACAATTCTGTGCTGGTCCTTACTCAACCAGCATCTGGAATGTAGGCTCAAAACTGATCTATATGCATTATTGAGTCAAACATTACTTCTATCTTTTCCATGTGGTTTAAGTGTATGGGCAATGAGTTACCGTATTTTTCGGAGTATAAGACGCACCAAGGTTCAGAAGAGGCAATTTAAAAAAAAACATTTTTGCACTCCGCAGCCCTCCCCAAAACAGCCCATTTTTCGTGACTGTTTTCTGTTCGGGCCTGTTTTTTGTCAAAAAAAGTATATGCATAGTCTTTAGGAGGCTTGCAGAGTGCTCCTGGGGGCTGGCGGGGGCAAAATTGAGCAAAACACGGCCCATTGTTCGCTCATTTCTGCCCTCCCCAGCCCCCAGGAGTACTCTGCAAGGCTCCTAAAGGCTAAGCTCCGCTATTTTGGTGAAGGGGGTGGAGTTTGGGGAGGCAAAAAATGCTGTATTCAGTGTATAAAACGCACCCAGATTTTCAGCCTCTTTTTTGAGGGGAAAAAGGTGCCTCTTATACTCTGAAAACTAAGATAATGATCCACATTTATATCTGCTGTCTGAACATTTATTGTGTTTAGGAATAGGGATAGGAAAACTGCAAAAGCAAATTCATTTGTGCCATTCTTTTTCTCTGTAATCTGCCTTTCTTTATAGACTTGTATCTCACTGTGCCAACCAGCTTCTGCTGCCACTGCCAGATAAACATCAGAGTATTGTTACCCTGACATGGTTGAATCCTGCCACTCATGATGAAGAAACAGATTTAATAAAAACAGTACAGTACCAATCTTCTTGTTGCTCCACTAAGCACAGAGGTAGCAAAACCCACTCTTTAGACCAGGGTTTCCCCAAACTTTGAGGTGTACCTCTCTTGGGTAGCTTCAGATAGAGTCTAGGTGAGATGTGAAGAATCTTTTAGTCACACCATTACACACACACACACACACACACACACACAGACACACACACAGACACACACAGACACACACACACCACTTTCCCCAAAGTTGTATTGTTGTATCAATCAGAATAGAGCTGGAATGGATCTTGGAGGCCTTCTATTGTAGTCCAATCCCCTGTTCAAGCAGGAGATATTTCCATTGTTCATTTTTTGTTCATTTTGGTGTTAGAATTTTTAGGAAAGGTATGTATATTAAGATTATACTAAAGTAAGATGTGATGCCCTGGACTTATCATTCTTCTGAAGCCTTCTGTCCTAAAAAAGTCATATTCTGCCCCTAGGTCCTGCCCTACATTGCACTACACTGAAACCAGGGCAAACCAACCTTGGCAACCAGCCATGGCAACCCTACTCACAGCTCATGAGGCAGGAAAGCCCTTCCCTTCCCCTCCCCTCCTCTTTTGTTACATTCTTCAGGATTAAATTAAACGGGGTAGACCTACCCCCAAAACAGGATACTACGTTTTATAATTTTTCAAGTGTTTTCTTTTTTAGCTTGGGGTAGAATAATTCCAGCTTTGTTTATGGACATCTTAGGTTCTTTGCTGGATAACTGAGAGGTGATTTTGCTGCCTCTTTCATCTTTGCCTTAAAGAAGGTGCAGGATGAATACAGATAATGCTCATTTAGCATCCACAATTGGAACCAGCAACTGATTATTAACAGCATATGCTAAGTGAAACAGTGCTTGTACTTATGATCTTGCTTGCTGTGAAGATAGTAAATGCAGGAAATTGTTGCAAAGTTTCTTTTCATTACCATCATAACTGTGAATTAAATGAGACAGTTACTAAATGGGGATTACATGCATTTCACCGTGCTGCAGATGCTTAAAGGTATCTAATTTAAACAGGGGAGCATTAATACTCTTATGAACCTACCATTCCCATTTTCTGTTATTCTGCCACAAACTAAAGCAGCTGCAGGCGATTCAATGCTTCTCATTATCTTTTGTCTAACTGAATCTCAGATCTTATGGAATAATTGAATTTATGGGCTGCAAGGGATTTTAGGTTGTCTAATCCAACTCTCTGCTCAGTGCAGGAATCCATTAAACCAAGAGGCCTTTTTGCATTGAACAGTTCATATTGCATGCTGTTGTGGCCCAGCAGGAGTCGTTGGAGCTGCCACCAGACTTGGACAGTGAGGGGCCTATGAGTCGGCTCTGGAGGATGTGGAGGACCCTGGACAGGGTTCCGACTCCGAGCAGGGCACAGAAAGGCTGTTTGGCCACCAGGAGGCGCCTGAGCCTTGGACCAGTGGGGAGGAGACAAGGGAAAGTGAGCCGGACGCCAGTAGTGAGTTGTTCCTGGATGCACGGCATCAAAGAGCTAATAGGCGTCAGGAACAGTTGCACAGTTACAGGAGACTATAAAAAGACTACTTGTGCCCACGCCCCTCTTTGCAGAAGTCAACACAGGATCGAATGTCAGAGAACATTGCTAGAAGTTTGGCAGGCTGGATTGCTGCCAAGCCTTATCTGCGTTTATTGCTGGCCAAGCTTGTCTGTGCCAGTTTGCTGCCAAGGACTTCTCTCTGTTAATTAAATGCCATAACTTATCTTTGACTCGGAGTGTGCTTGGGTGTGGAACGAGGGGGGTCAGAACAGCATGCTATTCAATAATACATTTACAATGGCCTTTGAATAACAAAACTTTTTTTTCTTGTCAAAATTTATCTTTTACTCACTATGTTGAGTTCTGTCTCAGAGCATGCCAATACTTACTAATAACATATGTCCTATCGAGAAAATAAATAGAATTCGGCTCACCAAAATTATCCACCTAGGAGTTACTGTGTGACTCAGAGCAATGTCTATAACATCATCGGTAGTAATACAGAGTATATGCGGAAGATGAGTCATCGTGCTACACCTATATGAACATAAAACTGGAAAACTGAGGAATTGGCCAAGTGACTCCTAAATTTCTAACTCCCCCCACATTTTATTATATTTACAATTACTGTCATGTAATTCTTTCTTACTGCAACATAGGCAGGAATGACCATTTCTCAGTATATTCATACAATACCATTGCTTCACCTATATGACTGAACCCCTTTTTCTACTTTTTGTTTTGTTCCTATTTGGATTAAAAAAAAATCTGTGCCATATCTGTTCCATTTTTGTTAGGTCATATATGTTTTCTCCTTTTAAATGTTGTTAACAATTTGTAATCTACCCAAAGTTGCTGGGAGTTGGGTAGCATATTATGCAAAATGTAAGCAATGCCAATTCCATTTCCATCATTACAACTCTTTTTTTTTCTTTTTAAAAAATCTCCTTCTGATTACCAATCCTTGTATGTGGCTGTGATAGAAGATATAAAGATTCAGAGCATATATTCTCTTTCCTTATAAACTTCAGAAGTGATTAGGACATTTCCACAAACTGACTATTTAACCCCAGTCTAAATATGTGGATTTTCCCCATCCAAGCATGAATCACTCTGTCTTTGAAAAATGCTACTCCCCTCCCCCTGTCCTCTAATTGATACAGGTGTTGGAAGAAATGTCCTTCTGGGTTCAGATCCAAGTGGAGAAAAAGACACTGGAGATATGGAGGCTGCTTGGAAAGATGGTTTAATGGTGGACAGGACCACATGGCGTGAGTTCCTGAATAGAAAAGGTGCTTCAAACATGCTTCAATGTTGCGTGAAGAAGACAGAGAATGAAGAAGGTGCTTGCTGGGTTTTTTTTATAATCTGTTCGGCCCCACCTCTCTGTTCTTGTGTAAGAAATTTATTCTGATTGGTTGTCAGACTCCCATGGGGCCAAGTTTGAGTTTCCAGATGCCATGTGGTGACTTTCTCTGGAAGGCTAATCCTTCCCTTATTATGTAAAGTACACTAGCTCAGGCTTTAATGGCTCATTAACAAAGAGCAGGAAGCTGCAGGGAGCTACTCTGTCTTTAAAACATGTTTCTTCCTTTTCACATCCAAGGAATATAATATTCTGCCTTTTCAATATTTCCTAGGATATTTCATTTTTCTAGGAGAGGGCTGGGTGCTAACTTCCTACATGGGGGGCGGGAGTTGCAAATTAGGCAAAGGTCAAGTAAGCCACACTGGATACCAAGACACACTTCAAACTAGACCACAAAATGCTAAGACAAATATGAAAATCTACTGATTAAAGTCATAGAATATTGTACACATTTTAAAACCCAGTTCAAATATTGAAATATTTAAAAGCAAGGAAAGGCAAAACAGAATTAATTCACAGTACTTCGAAACAGTATCATTGGAAAGCAGGCCTTTAATGCCTGAAACTATTAGTAATTAATATTTTTATTGAATATATGCATGGGACATGTTGAAAATGAAAAATAAATTTGAAAATCCGGTTTAAAAGCAGATATTAAATAGAAAAAGAGGGACAAGCAAATAAGAAGTAACTATTAGAAGTGCAATCAGTGGAATAAGAAGCACATTTGTATAAAGTACAGCCTATTTTTTTTGAGGGGGGGCATCATGGCTCAGTGGTTAAAATGCCAGGCTTCCAGGTTGAAGACCTGGATGCCACATGACGGGGTGAGGTCCCTTTCTTGCCCCAGCTCCTGCCAACCTAGCAGTTTGAAAATATGCAGCTGTGAGTAGATAAATGGGTACCATTTCAGTGGGAAGGTAACAGCACTCTATGTACCTTTGGTGTATAGCCATCTGGCCACATGACCATGGAAAGGATCTTCAGAAATAGCTAGCTTCCTTGGCTAAGAAAAAGAGATGAGTACTGCCCCCTAGAGTCTGATATGACTGGACAGGTGAAACCTTTATCTATACTTTTACTGCCTGATTTGACACATTTTCCATATTTATTGTTGGACATAACTACTAATATTTTTCTTCTTAAAAAAATTACAAAAGCCAATTTCCAGAAAATTCTTTTTAACACACACACCTCTTACAAATTTAGGATTTTTGACTTTAAATGTAATGATGAACCAATAAAGAAGATAATAGAGATCATATAATATAAGTATTTTAGCATGCATTTGAAAATATCACATCTTATTTGGTACATTTTACGTTTCTCCCTCCATTTTATCTTCATTAATATAATCCTGTACTGTAAAGAAGTTTAGGTTGAAAATTACTCATCCAAGGACACCTAGTGGTAGATGAGCACATTGCACAAACCGTTAATTTCTTTAATCATAGGTACAGTATTGACTAATCTGTATTTGCTGTGATTTACACAACACAGTGTGATAAACCATGGTTTACAAATCACAATGGCAGAGTTCACATATTAACTGAAACTTGCCAAACCATGTTAGTAAATTAATTTGACATATGAACCTTACCACGAGTTATTGAAACGAATGGGGAATTGGAATTTGGATCCTTCCAATTTAAATCCAAAAATCTATCCTGTTGGATTTAGGATGTCAGAAATTATAGTGCCCTATCTGGCATGCAGCATGCTGGGAAGTTTGTTATCATTATATTTATCTCATTCTTAATATGATACTCTTTTGATTAAGTCACAAACTTTTCATTCATTAAGGTTAGCATTTTCCACAACAGCCTGACTCCTGGTAACTACATTGAAATGTTTTTCTAGCAATAGTTTGCCACGGATGTCTTGAAAGAGATCTACCAAATTATCTTTCTGTCTGTTTTCCAGTCCAGCACTCAGGTACCTAATTCTGTCCGTGTTGAATTTTGAGGAGTCATTGGTGCTCTCTGACCTCGATTGTTTTCTTGCAGACATTTTAATACCTAAACTAAATAATATCATCAGCGCTAGCAAAACAAGCAAACTCAGAAAGCACCAAGGACTCTTTATTTCAACTCTGAGCTACAATATTCTCATTTATTGGTGTTGAACTTTTGTTAAGATTAGCCAAAGTTGGCTATATACTATCACATGATGTAATGACACAAGCTTTGAAATCACTCAGTTGAGGCTCCTCTCTGATGTCTGGTGGTACCTTTTTCTCCAGACTAAAAGCCAAGGTACACACCAAGACAACAAGGATTCAGGACCATAGAGAGTTCCCAGTAGAACAAGATTCAAAATTGACTGAATGAAACTAAGAATATTGCTTAATTTAAGGGACTGTCAATATTCCTTAGAATCTTGCAGGGAGAGATATGAATGAAGCCTCATCTTCCTGGAACAGTCTGAGTTGATAGTTAAATGACTTCATTCCAATAGATAAACATGGGTTCTGGCAGAGATAAAATGCCTCTTAAGGTCTACTGAGGTGATGAGGTGAAGGAAGAAGAGCTTTTTAATGGATAACTCAGGAGAGGAATCTTCAAAATGTAAGAAGAGCAATATTTTCATTGTCTGCTGAGTTTCTAGTTTTCGTGATACTCATTTTGGAGAATATCTCCTGGGGAGTTTGGGAAGATATACTCCATCAATGTTCTTGTCAGGGTTATAAGTAACACCCCTAACGAAAGGAGACTCCGAGGCCTGAGTTTCCTCAAAGTTCCATTTTATTAGAGATGTCATATTGACACATCTGGGAAAACCTGAATCTGAAAGTTTCCAGGTTTTCGCCACTCAAAAGGAAGTTCAAGTCCCAGCCCAGCACCCACATGTCCATCACATGGTCCAATCAGGTACCATCCAAAACTGAAGGTGCCCCCCAGTTACATCATCGCAGCTGCAGGGCAAGGTGTCCTTGACTCTGAGAAAAGAATGTTATTTTGACTATATCTCACCCTTACGCCATATAATCCCCCCTCCCATTTTCCCACAGTAGAAAATGTGGCAGGCCTGAAGGCCCAATGTAAAAGATGGCTTCCAGGTCTGAGAGTTCTCACCACAAGCTAAAAAGCACACTGAGTGTAAGGAAGAATGTAGACATATATGCCTACAGGACTAATGCAGATATTCTTTAATACAGTCTTCCATTTCAAATATGGACAGATTTATCTTAAATCACACTCTGGAAGTAACAATCCCTCCCTGTTGACTGTCTTCAATAGCCTCTCTTCAATGGTATACTGCAGTTGGGAATGGAGTTTCAATTTAGTTGCCATAGTGATCATAGGCACGTTAAACAAAGAGTTAAGGATGAGAAAGAGGCAACTAAAGTCAAGACCATTGTTATCAGTAGCAGCTATATGCCATTTCTATCATGCAGCCCTGTGCTAAATATGCTTTAATAAAATCCTAAGTGAGGAGAAACACAGGAAGTTAATTAATCAAGGTGGCCAACATGGCAGAAACTGTGAAAAACTTCATATGCTTGCTCTTTGCTCGTAACAAAGCTCTCTGATTAATTAAGGTCAATTTTAATATGTGATTAAAGGTTTGTTGATTAATCACATCTATGCTTGTGGCACTAATTAAATTAAATTAAATCAGAATTTTGCCATTTATCTTAACAGAATGTTGATTACATCTTCAGGGTTGAATATGTACAAGGGAAGAAGAGTAAAATGAGGATAGTTTAGGATAAAATATTGTCGCTGTTCAAAAATATTGAAATACTAAATGTTACTTCAGGAACGCTAAAAGCATTTAATAACTTAAATATTTTAACTAGGATTCTGTAGATATGGTAGTTTAAACCAGCAAAGCCACTGACTGAATTTATGGTTCACTAAAAAAACTTTTTACATTATTAATTGGGTAACCAGCAATGTATGGGTTCACACAACTTGCTGAACCGCAATGTGGCTTGTTTGTTTTGCTCTCACTATTATACACAAACCCAGTTGCTGATTTCAATTACTCCAAATTACTTTATGTGCTTTTGAATAATTTTATCATTATTAAATTTTATATCTCATCTTACCATTTTGGGGTAACTTTTGATGGAAACATAGGGTAGAAATATACATAATAGAAATGAACTGGTGTTCAAGAAACTTCAGAAACTGTTTTATGCTTTTAAACCCGCCTTGCTTCAACCTAAGTGACAAGTGAATAGAAGCAACAGGATGTTGTCCTCTGAATCCTTGAACAGAAAGATGGGCTAAAAACCACTAGAAATATCTCTGATGATCAGACCTTTAGACACTGGGCTATCAATGATTGTTGTTTTACCCTCATCCCCAAATGGGAGGAGTTGTACCTTTGAGTTAAGGGCATAAGCATAGCCATGGCTCATCACATCCGAGCTAAGTTGCAAAAGTTTAATAACATAATCACAAGCAACAGCAATGACAATCAAAAGCATTAGCCAAAGCCATAATCTGATTCCAATACAAATTGAAGTAGTGTTAAGTTTGGGCTATTAACAAGAGATGTTTGAGCACCTTAGCATTTATGCTTTAGTGCTATGCCCATGCCTAGCTTGTTAGGATCCAAATTAGAAACATAGAATAACATAGTCAGAAATGACTTTGGAGGTCATCTGTTCCAACCTCCTGCTTGAGTCTTTACCATTTCAGACAAATGGCTGTACAATCAGGGGTGGTATTCACTTACTTTCCCTACCGTTTTGCAAATATGAGCAAACACGCCCTGTAGACTCATGCATAGAGCTGTCTGCGCATGCATTTTGCTGACACGCGTGGCTTGCACTCATGCATGTGGCTTGCAAACGTGCCTAAATAGAATGGAATAGAGCTGGGGCAGGCCCACCCATGATTTCCAGTCCACTACTGGTTCAGGTGAATACCTCTGCATACAATCCCTTCTTGAAAGCCTCCAGTGATGGGGCACCCACAACTTCTGAAGGCAAGTCATTCCACTGATTGTTCTAACTTGCTCCTTAGGTTATTTCTCTCCTTAAGTTTTCATCCATTGTTTCTTGTCCTGCCTTCAGGTGCTTTGGAGAATAGTTTGTCAACCTCATTGTCGTTTCCTTTTCTTACTCAAGGATGATTCTTAAGCCATGGAAGTGTCAGTGCTGACTGTTTTGAAAGATGTGAGCTGATTTAGAGCAAAAATAATTCAGATCACAGGATATAATATTTCAGTTTATTTTATCCATACATCAAGAACTGTGTCCATTTCTGAGCAGGTACGCCATTTAAGAATACCAACAGATGAGAAAAGATTTAAGGAAGAGCAATGATGAAGACCTGGGGATTAAAAACTAAGCCCTATAGAGAGATTTTGGAAATCTTGAGAAGGACGGCCTGAGAAGCAGTGGTGGGTTCCTACCGGTTCCGGCTGGTTCAGCTGAACCGGTAGTGGTTTGGCAGCCTGCGTCATTGGAACTGGCAGCAACCCAGGCCTGCCATGACACTGAACTGGTTCTCCGGGTGGCGCCAAAGTCATCACCATCTTGTTTTTTGCTTCTACGCATGCACAGAGTAATTCTATTGCACTGCGCATGCGCACACATCACACATGGAGCACGCGGCACGGTCACGAGCGAACCAGCAGTGGCGACTGCCAGAACCCACCCCTGCTGAGAGGGGATATAATTACAACACTCCAGTATCTGGAATGATGTTACATAAAAAGTGAAGCCCAGCTCTCTGTTGCTCAAGAGTACAGGACATGAAGTAACATATTTAAAACAGGGGAAGGCAGAGTTGAATGTTGGAAGAAACTTTCTGATTGCAGTTGGACCAATCATCCTGTTACTGAAATGCTCAATAGCATACTAACACAAACACTGGAGTGATTTGTTATCACAAAATACCACTGTTTTGAATTATTATGTTTTTAAAAAGTGATTTGGCAATCCATAGCTGTTTCTCTCTGTGCAGATTAATATATATACACAGACTACATTTCAATTAATATCAAGCTTATCTGAGGAAATCAGTTCTAGTCTGCAAAATCTTTTCGTCTTTATGATATTGAAATTTTGTTGTATTTAAGTACAATGACATTAAAGATTATACTTATTTATTTAATCCATTCATATGGCTCCAAATCTCACAACAGTGACTGACACTGGGCAGCTATAAAGCATCTTTCTTTCTTGTCTGCCTGCCTGCCTTGCCTGCCTTCCTATAGAAAGGATTACTTTGGTAACTATACATTTCCTGTCTATATATTTTCTAGCCAGGGACTTAGCTTTGAATTTATCAGGCTTACACTGTATACTGGTGAGAACATATTTTTTTTGAAAACAGGAGCCTGTGGTTTTCCAGATTATCCATTTTCTTTAATTGTCATGGATTTGCAGCTTTATGTGGTGTTTTGAGCATTCCTGAAAAAAAGCTAAAAAGAACTCACAGCCATGTGGCTAGGACTGCTGCTGTAGTTGTACGTATATTTTCATTTTTACTATGTGCAATATATAATTTCCTTACAAACGGCTAAGTAGGAACACATGAATTTGTTTTATAATAATTTAAGCTATGCTCTTTACTTTGCCGCACAATTCTGTGCATGTTGATTCAGAAACAAGCTCAATCGAATTTAATAGACGTCAATATTTATAGGACATTCTCTACATTCTTGGGGTAGGTATCTGTTGGAAGAAATGTCCTTCTGGGTTGAGCTCCAAGTGGGGAAAAAGGCACTGGAAACATGGAGGCTGCTTGGAAAGATAGTTAATGGTGGACAGGATCACATGGCTTGAGTTCCTGAAGAGAAAAGGGGGAATCACATGCTTCCAGATTACTTGGACTTCAGTAAGGCATTTGATAAGGTTGACCATAACCTACTACTAGACAAAGTAGAAGAATGTGGGTTAGACAGTATCACTACCAAATGGATTTGCAACTGGCTGACCAACCGCACTCAACGTGTAGTCCTCAATGGAACTGCATCTTCATGGAGGAAAGTATGCAGTGGAGTACCCCAAGCCTCTGTTTTGGGCCCAGTACTCTTCAACATCTTCATCAATGATTTGGATGAGGGAATAAATGGGGAACTCGTCAAATTTGCAGATGACACCAAGCTGGCAGGAATAGCCAACACTCCAGCAGATAGGCTTAAGATACAGAAGGATCTTGACAAACTTGAACATTGGGCACTATCTAATAAAATGAAATTCAATGGTGAAAAGAGTAAGGTTCTACATTTAGGCAACAAAAACGAAATGCACAGGTACAGTGTAGGTGGTACCTTGCTCAATTGTAGTAACTGTGAGAGGGATCTTGGAGTCCTAGTGGACAACCATTTAAATATGAGCCAGCAGTGTGCAGCAGATGCCAAAAAAGCAAACACAGTTCTAGGCTGCATAAACAGAGGGATAGAATCAAGATCACGTGAAGTGTTAATAACACTTTATAATGCCTTGGTAAGGCAACACTTGGAATACTGCATTCAGTTTTGTTCAACACGATGTAGAAAAGATGTGGAGACTCTAGAAAGAGTGCAGAGAAGAGCATCAAAGATGATTAGGGGACTAGAGACTAAAACATATGAAGAACGGTTGCAGGAACTGGATATGTCTAGTTAACAGAAAGATGGACTAGGGGAGACATGATAGCAGTGTTCCAATATCTCAGGGGTTGCCACAAAGAAGAGGGAGTCAAACTATTTTCCAAGGCACCTGAGGGTAGAACAAGAAGCAATGGATGGAAACTAATCAAGGAGAGAAGCAACTTAGAACTGAGGAGACATTTCCTGACAGTGAGGACAATTAATCAGTGGAACAGCTTGCCTCCAGAAGTTGTGAATGCCCCAACACTGGAAGTCTTTAAGAAGATGTTGGATAGTCATTTGTCTGAAACAGTATAGGGTTTCCTGCCTAGGCAGGGGGTTCGACTAGAAGACCTCCAAGGTCCCTTCCAACTCTGCTATTGTATTGTATTGTAGATGTTGGGTGAAGAAGAAAAACTGAAAGTTCCTGGCTTTATGCCCTCTCTGGCCTTTGATTTTGATCTTGAATTTTGATTGGTTGTCAGACTCCCATGGGGCCATGCAGGGGCAACTTCTAGGCTATGTGTCCGCCTTCGGTGGAGCATTGCTTCTTCCCAGATGCCCTGTGGTCAGATGGGTAAAGGGCTAATACTATCATGCCTTAATCCCATCACCCTGGAGCTGAAGAGGGGAAGATCTTTGTTATGTAGAATAGACTGGCCCAGGCTTTTTTAATGGCCCATTGACAAAAGTGGGGACTATTAAGAGTGAGTCTGCTTCCTGCATAAAAACATGTTTCCCCATTTATGATCCAGGGAAATATAATATTCTGCCTTTTCAATATTTCCCAGGATATTTCATTTTTTCTAGGAGAGGGATGGGTTTTAACTTCTTACATATCCATTAAACACCTTACATTTAAAATATTTTTAAACTTATTTTGGTAGTTACAAATTAGCAAATGTATGGAGAATGATATAGATAGATGAGCTGTTTTGCTAAAATGTGGGGAAATACATACATTAGAAATATTTATGGAGATACATTCTTTTTCTATTAATTTTTTCATATATGCTAATTACTTTTGACCAGTGTTTGAAGTGGTTAAAAGGGAAAATATTTTGCTAAGTGGCTGATAAACCTTTCACTTAAATGTGCTTTTCTGTGACAACCGAATCTTATGGATTCTATTCTAACTAATGTTCATATTGTCTGGTGCGTTTAACATATTATCTGGTATGTTTAACTAATGAATAATTAGAAGTGTTCCAAAGTAAATATTTTTCCCCTGCCAAATTCTCAATTGAGAATTTGCTTTATATTTCCTTCAAAAGAGATAAGAATTCCAGTGTTTTCATGGTCAGAGTGCAGTTTTTCTTGCAGATGTCTAATTACAAGTGGAAAATGTACAACTTCATTTACAATGGCTTCTCCTCAAGAGCTTCCCAAAAGTCACTGAAATTCCAAGGAAACAACAAGGCAACTTAGTACGTAGGAAAATAGTGCTGAGAAATTTGGGGATAATTTTATTTTTCTCTAGAGCAGTGATTCTTAAAGTAGGGGTCCCCATGACTCAAAAAATCTACAAAATCAATTGAATAAATATTTTAAATTTTCTTAAGTTTAATTTCTAATGCAGCAAATTATCAATAGCTACAATCCACATAAACCAAAGCTCTTTGAGATGCTCAGTTTGTTTAAGAATGTCAAGGGGTCTTGAGATCAAACTTCTACCCTAGGGAAGTAATTTACCCAATTACTCTTTTTATAAATTTTGAAGGCCCCTTTTTGTGTGTCCGGTGCTATGTAGAGGTGTAAAAGATGTTTTAAATTAAGTTACATTAAAGATTATAATTTATTCATATGATCTACCCAATGTGTCTATGTATACGTGTATATATGCCTCTCACGAATGCTTCTTGCAGTTCCCTAGTTCATAGTTATCCATTCATACTGCTATCCCTGCTATGCTCACAGGAAGGTTTTTGACATGCCACTGAAAAAAACATGTAAGTAATTGGGGGGGGGGAAGGCTGGGGAGGAGGCTGAGATAGTCCTTAATCTGGTTGTTGGCTATCATAGTTTTGCAGCTTTACACAAGCATGTTTGCATCATTCTCCCAGTAATTGTATGTAGAGGAAGAGCTCCTGACCTTTTCTGCAGACATTCTTGCTTTGCAGTCCTTGAGTGCAACAACATAGCTAGATTATCTCAACAACACAATGCATGTTTCTTCCCAGAGCAAAAAACAAAACATAAAAATGTTTTATGCTTCAGAGGCTGTTGATTTCTCCAGGAATAAAAGAAGAGCCCTATTGGTCTCTGGACAGCCAGTGGGTCTCTTCCTCTGCCCCCAGCAATCCCAAAGCTCTTCCTTGCTGCCGGGCACTTCTGCTGCTTGAATATTTCATTCAGGTTTCTCCCCCCCCCCAAATAATCTCCCTTGCTTTACAGAGAAACATGTCTGTGTATGTCTCTGTGCAAGCGCGTGCGTGGGCGGCGTTTGAAAGGCTTTCTGTCAGTCAACCGCTGAGCTGAAAAGAGACGAGGAATACGGGGGAAGAGTACTTTTAATGGGGAGCGTGGGCGGCTGTTGTTGCTGCCACTGCCAGCCACCAAGCCGGCCTTGAAACCCTTCCCTGGGGCACCTCCTGCCTAAATACGGGGAAGGAAGGGATACTTTCCAAACTTGCTCCAGTGACCTGCCCGCCCCCGCACGTCACGTCACCTGCCAGAAAGAGAAATGGGAAAGGAGAAGGACCCAGCTGGAGGAGTATTTTTCACGTCTGCTGTGCACGCTTATTCTTACCCCAGGGTTTCTACACTTTAGGGAGTAGTTGCGCGTCAGAAAAATCAGCATAGCCGAGGAGGGTCAAGGCTAACCCGTATGGGAGGCTGCTTTTGTATTTTAGAGGAAGGGGATTTTGTATTGCAGATCACCTTGCAGTCGATGAGGTTTGGGGTACTTAAAGAGAGCAGGGAAAACGGCAAGTTTGCCACGAAGAGGGAGATAGGTACACTCCAAAAACCCGAGTTCTTAGTAACAGCGTTATTGGACTGAGCCTCTGCAGGGTTTGATGGAAGAGCGAGCGAGCGAGCATTTTATCAATGGGAAGGTTTTGGCAAATGAGGCTGAAGGTGTGAGCGGAGCAGCTGGAGGTTTAGTTCTCACAGAGACATACGCGGACATTGAAAGGGTAGGAAACTCTCCGAATGAATAAAAACAGCTCCTCTGTTCATGGGCAGAGTGCATTTTACCTCTTTATCGCTGAGTAACTACCTACAGACCTGCAGAAACCGAGCAGAATAGCCTTCCACGAGGTGAGTCAGATGTAACAACTCGGCGTGTTCGCTCGCCCAGGCGGCAAGCGGAGGAGCTTTCCACAGGGCGCGAACCACCCGAGTGGAAGGTTCCCCCCACCTCTCCCTAACTTGGAGGAGGAAAGCTGCATTTTCCGCTGATTGCCGTGCGGAGCGTGGCGAGCGGTGGCGTTTGGGGTGGTGGGGGGAGGGAGAGAGGTTGAGCTTTGTAATATGCCGCGGGGTGGAGCTATGCAGCGTTTGGGGGGCTGTCGAGTTTTGCAGCATGGAGTGGAAGGTGGAGGGGGGGGGCTTTGCAGACTAGACTGGCAGGGCCGGGAGGAAGGAGAAGAGGCCGGGGGGGGGGGAGGATTTGCAGGCGGCAGGAGAGAGCGCGCGCAAAAGCTCCTTCCATTCTTCCCAGGCCTTTTCTGCCGTCGCGGGTGGTGTCTTCCGCAGCGTGAGTCCCACCCCCTTTTCCTTCGCTCGTCTCTTTCCTGACCTGAGGCGGGGTGGGAATATTGAGCAGGTGTGGAGGGGAGGGGAGGGGGCGGGCGGGCGGAGAGGGGACGGTCGCCGAATCGCTGAGGGAAAGAGAGCGTAGGAAAGAGGCAGCCGCGCACAGACCAGGCAGAGCGGCGGGTGGGAAGCCCCTGAAGGAGGACGGGCGAGAGGAGGAGGGAGAACTGCGGGCAGTCCGAGGCGCCTTGTTTTGCGCGCCCGGCTGGTCGACTCCCCCGGCGCCACCAGCTTCTTTTGCGCGGGGCGGCTGGTGGCCGTGTGTGTGTCTGTGTGAGAGAGAGAGTCCTGCCACAGAAACCGCCGCTGCTGCTACCGGTACTATTACTACTACTACTGAGGCTGCCGCTGGTTTGGCTCTGTGTTGGTTCCCCCCCCCCCCTTTCAGCGAGTAACGCCGAGGCTGGCACTTGAGGAGAGAGGTCCCACGATCGGCTTTCGGCCAAGGGGGGAGGAGGCGGCGGAGAAATTCAGCAACGGGGGCGGGCTGAAGCAAAAACGCAGCCTTCTCCCTCCTGGGGCGGGGATGGGGGGGTTGGGAAGGGTCGGCGCGCACGGACGGGGGTGGGTAGGTGGGAATGGCAAGCACGCACGCGCGTCTCCCTTTGCGCGGCTCGAGCTGGAGGCACCGGCGATGTTAAATGGAAATCGATAAGAGGCCGCCGGGAGCCGTCCCTGCGGAGCTGGTGCCCCCTGTTCGCCCTCCCCTCTACTCTTGCAACGCCCGCATAAGGGAAAACGTCGCGGATTCTGTATTTGTGGTCCCGCCCTTTCTTTTTCTTTTAAAGGACCGGGAGGTGTTACTCGACGTGACCCTTCGGTGAAGGGGAAAACATGCTGCCCCGTGTGCCTGTTGGGAGCAGAAAACTCAGGGTGGGGGTGTAAATAGGGCGAAAGATGCCAGCCGTACTTATTTGAATGGAAGAGAGCAGAGGGATTTCGGAAAAGCCGAGGTGTTGGGGCTTCAGGGCGCTGCCCCTGCATTGAGTAGCTTAACTTGATCTCGCCTCCCTGACGGCGGGAGAGTATTAACGATGGCCAGCAGCGGGGTCCCCCCCCACTGATGCTCTTCTGGGATAACGCGGAGTAAGTCCGAGCTGAGGATGAGACAGTCACAAGTGGCCGCAGCAACCCCATCACAAGTCTAAATGGCTGTGCTGAGAACCGTATGATTCTTGTTCTAAAGAACTTGCTTTCCAGCCAGCAGGATTGACACTCTAGCTACCTGAGCCAAACTCCGTATTGCATTTACTTTTGATTTGATTTGATTTGTCTACAAAGACATCCATCCATCCATCCATCTCCCTCCTCTCTTTTTCTCTCTTGCTTTCTCTCTCTCTCTTTCTCTGTTTTTTGCTCTCTCTCTTTTTCTGTCTCTGCCTCTTTTGCTTTCTCTCTCTTGTTTTTTTCTCTCTCTCTGCCTTTTGCTCTCTCTTTCTCTCTGCCTCTCTTGCTTTCTCTCTTTTGCTTTTTCTCTTTCTCTGTCTTTTTCTCTCTCTCATTTTATTTCTGATAAAATGTCCTGTGTTTCATTTGGGGAAAGAATGGCATCATGTATTTACTTTCTTTATTTTTCCATGAAAAATATTTTTAATTATAATATTTCATCTTTGGCAATCTGAGATGATTTACAGCTGATCTGGCTTTTGGAGTTAACTGTAGCTGTCAAAAAAACCTGAGGGTTCCCCCCTCCCAAGACAGATGATTTATTCTTTTGCATTATTTATTTATGACTTTTGTTGTATGAGTACATCTTGATTCAGAGTTCCTGTTGATCTTTCTTAGATGCATAATGAACTTCAGAAGAATTTTACCTTATTACTAAACATCAGCATTTTAGAATATATAACTGCTTATTTTACAGTTCTTACCATAGGAGGCAAATTAGGATTTAAAATAGCATAGCTAAAATGGATGCAATCACCAGTTAGTTGGGCTTGACTTGGGGGTGTCTTGTTTCTTGGGAAACAAGGAATACCTTTTTATATAATCTTTTATTCAATTTTTATAGAAAGTGTTTTTAATTAGGTTACCTTTTCCCGAAGATAGCACTTACTCTGAAAAATAAAGATTTAAAACTGGGATTAAGTCAGAGGTTTAATATTGAGGCAAATAAGAATTTGCAAATAGAAAAATCATTGAGTGCTTGTTCCAATTTTTTGTATTGTACCATCTTACAAATAGTATATTACCTTACTTACATGCATCTTCTGTACATGGGCATAGATAGACATCTGGTTGAATAGTGCCTTCTATCTATAATTTGGATCTATCGCAGACCACTTGAAAAAATATATATCTAATTTTGGTGAAAAGCTTGGAGAAGAATAATGCTGAGACTTTATTAGTTAGACTTTGCTGATTGTACTCCTTTACTCCAGACATTCCTTTATTTTGAAGAAAACAATCCAAAGGAGTGGAAGGAAAGGGCATAGCTGACTAAACTAGACTTATTGCTGATTACTGATGTTAAAAATAAATGTGGAATTGTTTCTGGTAATTAAGATGTTTAAACACCATTCATTATGTTTTTCCAATAAGAACTGCAATCTGGACATAGTACTTGATGGAGCATGAAAGTCTGGTAGCCTTTTGTTTTGTACAGAAACCACATATGTTCTTGTGATAGACTAAATTAGGTCATTCTTTTTAAATCCAATTTAAACAGAACAATTTCCTTGGCTGTTTTATGGTAAGGCTACATTCACCCATTAATGTTTTTCAGAGCTGCAGGTTTTTGTGAGACAGGAACCCTTTGTAATAAACAGATCTTTTGAAAAATATTTTTTAGAGAAATTACTTCTTTGCAATATTCCTTTATATTTATTCTGTTTATCACAATTATTTCCTGCTGCAATGAAACCAAGCTGTCAGCCATAATGCCATTTATTTCTTTGTTTTCAAGGTAAGTCTTAAGCGTTATTATCCAGTGGAAGTTGTTGGAAACATCCTATCTCTTATAATGTATTCTTAGCTTTATCGTATTAATGATAATCTCACCAGATGCAGAGATGATCTCTGGCAGTGTGATTGTTTTTGCAGTGTTTGGGAAAAAATCAAGTAGACTACATAACTCTATAAGGGGTAGACTTTTGGTTTATGAAGATCTATGATGTTTGAGGTTGGCACTGCCTTACACACTGAAATCTTTTTGACTTTGGTGTCTAAAATGCTTTTGGAGGTAATAGGAATGCTGCCTCATATATCCCATAGGAGAGTTAGTTTAATGGAGTGGATAAAGACATTATGATATAAAGTAAAAAATAACCAACAATGCATTTGTATTCTAATCACTAGCCCTTTATGGGTACCTTCAATAAGTGTGAGTGTGTTTGTGTGTGTGTGTGTGTGTGTGTGTGTGTGTACATGGTATGTATATATATAATGTGATCACTAGGCAAGATTTTTGTATATTACTGGTATGATTTCAAGGTATTTGAAAGATAATAAGTTATATATGTCTAAACTGGAAGATGCCGTAAAAGGATTTTTAACTTAAAAGATTAACTACAGATATGGAAAATAAAATCAATCTCATATATTGTAGTGGCTGGATTAAATTGGGTTGAATTGGAGTAGCAAATAAGACCTTCATTTACATTAAAGATTCCATGAGTACTTCCAGTATTACAGCAACTTTTCAGGACTGTTGCTGAACATTTTCAGGCATAGCACTAAATTAAGGAGACTTTCCTTCTTCAAGATCAGCAGGCAAAGCATCATACATCACCAGAATGGAAGAACTCCTTGGGAGAAACCCATTAAACAGTTTCCGTCAGGATGCTTAGAAATATGATAGGAACCTTCTTTTTTTATGAAAGACATTCTTGGACCTTTGGGATTGTGGGATTGTAGCTTGTTGAAAATGTGTAACAAAGGCTGGGAGAAGGGAAGGGTATACAATAACTATGGTAAAAGCAACAATAGCATGATTCGCATGCAAAAAATCTTGGATCTAAGTCTAGAGTCTCCAGGTACGGCTAGACAATCTGAAACCCTGAATAGCTGTTATAAAGGCATATGTTATGTAATACAGATAGTCCTTGACTTAACAACCATTTATTTAGTGAGTGTTCAAAGTTTGAGCAGCAATGAAAAACTGGTCCTCGCACTTACAACTATCGCTGCATTCCCATGATCACGTGATCAAAATTTGAGCACTTGGCAATAGGTATGAATTTACAACAGCAGTTATCCAGGGATAACATGATCGTCATGTACGATCTTCCCAGCCAGGCTTTGACAAATATAGTCAATGGAGGATGCCGGATTGGCAAAAAAGGTAATAAAATCTGATGGTTTCAATTGTGGTTCTAAGTCAAAGACTTATCTGTATTGGATCAGATGACCAATAAGGCAGCTTCCTGTGATTCATACTTTATTGCTTATATTGCGTGAATCATTGCAATATGTGTCCATGGTGAACTTTTGGGAAATTTTGAGGGTGAAGACTATGACAGCACTTGCATAACTCAGTGTAAAAGCTTGTGTTTTCAGTATGGTTACTGCATACTGAAGAAATTAGTTAGAAAAGATCCTTCCTTATGTGGGATCAAAAGTTATATCACATAATACCACAATCTGCAGAAACTCCAGTATGTAAATAATCCAAATCATCAAGATTTGGAATTGCTAATGTAAAAATGATCCAAGCTTATTTTCTTGCAATCAGGATTCCAGCATAATGTGAAACCATTTTTTCCCCACTCTGATTTACTTTATCTCATTTCAGTCAATTGCCATTTTGTTTCTTTTGTTCAGTTGTGTACAGTTCTTGAAGACTGCCTGGACAAGTTGCCAAAGTTTTTCAGAAGTAGTTTGCATCCTTCCTTGAGCTGAGAGAAAGTGACTAGTCCAAGGTCACCCAGTTGACTTCATGCTGAAGGTGGGACTAGAACTCACTCTGTCCTAGTTTCTAGCCTGATGCCTTAACCACCATATCAAACTGGCTTTCCATTGAAATTAACCCAAGGATGTCTGTGTTGATCAAGACAAGATTTGATGAATTTTTAGCTTTACCCATAAAGTATGACTTTACAGCAACTAGTTTCAAACCAGAAGATAAGCCAAAGACAAGCAAATCACATTATATAGCTTTATGCGTTGTATAAATATAGTGATACATTAATTGTGTTTGCACAACATAATTACCAGTTTGTCTTTTCTCCTGTTTAATGGTCTGCTGGTCACTAAGTTCTGATGATCCACTGGTGGGATGGAAGCAGCAGTTGTTTTCTCTGTCTTACCAACTGCTGCAAAGGATGCTTTGGATGTTATCACTTTCTGGTGCCTCACTCCCAGGTTTTTTTTAATGGTTCATTGCACAGTCAACCAGATGTTCAGACTGCATTTGATGTTTTTATCCACCTATCAAGTGCCTGGGATAGGCAGACATTGATGCTTGATTGTGTTATCTGTATCATCACAGGATGTAAGCTGTTCTGAGTAAGCTCTCTTTTGCAATTGACAGTGAATAGTGAATTTGTCAATGCCCGTGATCTTCAAGTGGTGCTCCAGTAGTCTTGGCATTGCACCCAAGACACTTACTACTATTGGTACTACCTTTGCTTTCCTTTGCCAGAGTCATTCTATTTTTACTTACAGGCCTTTGTATTTTGTTATCTTCTCCAGTTCTTTTTCTTCTTTTCTGCTGTTTCCAGGTACTTCCAAGTCCACTATCCAGACTTTTTTTTTTGTCTTATTGACAGTTAAGTTTACTATTGTAGTGGATTGGAGTTTATGCCACTTGAAGTAGCCTGGGGCCCAATATGGTTCCCAATTCTTTGTGTTCCTTTCCCATCCATCCTATGTGATCTTTGAGAATGGAAATAAAATACAGATAGTAATCCATAGCAAAACCTTATTTTAGCACTCTTAAGATTGCATTGCTTTCTGGGAAGGGGATAGTTCCATCATAGCAATGGGTTGCTTTCTCTCCAAACAGCTCTGGTGTGGTTTTAGGTCAAACTAACCCTCTCTGAGTTAGGTTTCTGGGTCACTGTATCATATGGTGGCTTTACCCATGACCCAGTAAAGCATGTTATATTAAGTAACCTTCCTTTGCTTTTCTAGTTCACTTAGCAAAATGAATCAGGCCTTTATTATTTTGATTGAGTGCTCTTGAGTCTACTGCCATTTACCGGACTTAGTTTTGAAATGATACTTACTTTGAATATCCAAATGCCATTCCACACATTAGTAAATCCAAATTTACATTTTTTTTTCTTTTTAAAAAAAAAAAGCAAAATCAGTTCCAGTTCTCAGATGAATTAACTAGAGGATAGATACATTCATGAAATTTATTTTTCAGATACGTGAATTAACCATTCATAGGTGTGCTTCTCACATGCAGTGGCATAGGGATATTTTATTTATTTATTTGTTCATTTGTTTATTTATATCATAACTTATTGGACAAACTGCTTTATTCTATGTCTGTTTCCCCTGTAATTCAAAACCACAATGGTGGGGTTCACGTATCACGCTGACCCAAATCCAGACAAACCATTTTGTGTATTAGCACTCTGTGGAAGGTATTTGATGGATCCTAGCAAGCATCTTTTAAGTTCAAAAGCTTCAGAATCCAATGCAGAGAATAGAAAAGATATTAAGACTAAATTTTATCGCAAAGGCCAATATATATAAGATTAAAAAGGTGGGCATTATACTGTTTTCTTGGCAGCAATATGGAAGTTGCAGCCTTCTGGAATTTTTTAAAAAAATCCTAGGGTTTTCTGGTGAGCTCCAACCACTAAGTGGTATTGATTCTGATTTACTTTCTAGATATTAGTTAGTGAGGTGCTGCCACCTGCTGTGATAATACTAATAATATGTTGTATAAAATTTAATAATGGGAAGTTTATAATTTGGAAATTATAAAGATACTTAGAGAATCCCAGAGGATCAATCAACCCTACAGCAGTGCTTAGAGAAGTTGGATTTTTTTCATCTCGTTATATTAGTATTTTAATAAGCAAGAATATAATTAAACAGATATCTCTTAGCAAAAGTTCATGAAAATGCCCTTATCTTAACATAAGAATGAATGTTGCAGAGATTATGTTTGAAGTGATTGCACTTCCTTACCAGATGGCATCTACCTTACCAGATGTTGACAAAAGGAAGCATCATAAACAGTTTCATGTATTCCCAAAGTGCTGGTGAAGCTTGATTTTGATGTGCAGTACTGGAAGTTATAAATATTTTCCAAGCTTGAATCACAAGTTTGTAATTCAATGAGAGAATTTCACATTTTGCATGTTGGTTCTCTGGTAGCCATAAATATAGTAAATGTATCATGTTTGCTCGTAAATATGTTCACAATGTCACTCAGGAAAAGTTGGGCTTCTGTCAGACAATGGCAGACTAGAACATTTGCACATCAGTACTTTTGCACTATGCCATCAGCAAATGGTATTTCCATTCAGTAGGAAAATCTGCGTGTAGGGAGAAGAAAAGCATGGCCAAGGAAAGAAATTGCTAAAAGATGAATTGATGCCAAATATAAGAGAGTAAATATCTGCATTTGTGTAACAGTAGAATCAGATTTTTGCTTGATAGACTTGAAGCTAAATTGTTAAAATCTTATACTTAGCCTTTTACAATTCCTGTTGACTTCTTGTAACCTCTACAGATTTTGCATAAAGGGTACAAGCATGAGCAATCACTCTTCTTAACACAAGGGAGATCCTAGGCGATAAGAAATCTTGATTCATAGATGTAAATACCTGTACTTTATATACCCTGGACTACTAAACATTGGAGAACATGCATTGCCAGAATTAGAAGTACCGATTCTTTTTTTCTTTTTTTTTTAAATGCACCGGACCATGATTTTGAAGAGGTAAATTGAAAAAAAAAGTTTTTACACTCTGCAGGCCTTCTAAACCCTCTGCACGCCTTGTTTTTTGCAAAAAGTGGGGGCATGCAGAGCTTTGTAGTGTGCTCCTGGGGGCTGCGGAGACGGAAATGAGCAAAAACGGGCCTTTTTTGCTTGTTTTTGCCCTCCCCGGCTCCCAGGACCACTTTACAAGCCTCCCAAACCCCCTGCACATTCATTTTTGAAAAGGGGGCAGAGTTTCAGTAGGCCAAAAACGCTGTATTTAGTGTATAAGACACACCCAGATTTTCACTCTCTTTTTGGGGGAGGGAAAGGTGCGTCTTATACTCCGAAAAATATGGTATGTTATATTTACTTAACCCCAGAAAGCTTACCATATTTGCAAATACATTTGTTACCTTGTTTGTTAAGTTCTAGTCTCCAAATGACATGATATCGTGGGTGTTATAAACTATCCCTTTTTAAAAAAAAGTTAGTGGTAGAGAGGCTATAGAGCTTTTGTTCATTTTCATGGGAACCATAAATACTGGTCAAACAGAAATTAGTTGAAGGGTAGCGATATATTCTTAGAAGTCAGTGCTTGAATTACTGTGCTGCATTGAATAAGTCAATTATTTTTTACACAGCCTAACTCGTGTGTCAAACTCGATTTCATTGTGGGCCGCATCAGGGTTCTGTTTGACCTTGGGGGCCAGGGTGGGCATGGCCATCTTAACGTGACTCATGTTGAGGATGTCTGTGAGGATGTATTTTGGTTTGGTTTGCAACATATAGACACACTCTGATAATGTTTTTGGAACTAATTTAATTAATTTAGGATTATCAGATCTTGGATGAAAAAATTGGAAAACAACTACTGGTAGATGGCAGCAATTTTTCTCTTCCTTGCCATTTATTGGTCACTGATTTTCACACCCCTTTTCTAATAATCCTAAATTTAATTAATTCTAATAGACGTGAAAAAGACCAGTAAGTTAGTATATTAAAGAGAGTTAGCATAAGTCACTAGCATTTAAGTCATTTCTTAAAAATGCCCCCTTCCATTATATAACTCTCTTCAGCTTATCTGCTGAATTTGACATCAGTGTTCCTTTAGAAAAGGATTAGTATATTAGAAAATATTTTGTTCACACCCTACTAATTTACAGACATCCTTAATTTTTTTTTAAATTAAGTGTTAACAATAACAACAATTTGACAATGTAACTAATTAACCAGAGCGTTATTGAGTTCCCTTTCCTTGGGTAAAATAAAAAAGAAGCTTAATGGTCATATTTGATAATAATTGGGGTTCCTACACTGAGGAATGGATTGAACTAGAACTTAAATAGCCTCTAACAGCTTTGATTCTATGGGTATGCGATAATACAGTGGATGAAGGCAAACAAAAGAATTTGGAGTTCAGACAAGACAGAGACATTGTTAACAGGTTATTTATCAGTCTGCACAAAGGGGATTCAGCCTAGACTTGTGACATTGTACTAAGGTTCAATGGTAGGTTTCCTTTTTTTTTTTTTTTACTACTGGCTTGTGCATGCGCAGAGCCACTGAGCTGGTGGGCGGAGACTCCCGCCGCTGCCACTACCGGTTCTCCTGATCTGGGCCAAACAGGAAGCAACCGACCTCTGGTTCAGGTTGACTGTTCAGAGGTACTCCAGGATTCATCATTTACTGGAGTTACTCTTATTAATACTAACCATTTCCGAAAATGATGATGGTAGCTACCCAATGTTACAAGATTGAGTGGTTTCAATTCCTCCAAATTACAATTAACATTTACAGACAAAACAAGCAGAAAGTAATTTATTTGCAGAAATTCTAGATGCTGCCTAGACGAGCCAACTTCGCCCTAGAAAATGTCTAGCTGATATGTAAAATGTTATATGATTTATGGTTTGAAAAACATCAAGATTTCTCTCTAAGAAATCAGAATTATCTGAATCTACTCACATGTAGCTAAATTAGGCCAAATATATCAGTCAGAAGAAAGTTCAGAATTACTATCTGTATGGCAGTTTGCATCCAGGAATTTTTAATGGCTTGCCTGCCTGGCAAAAATTCAACAAATTAAGATTTTTCTTTTTCACTTCATCTCTATAAAGGGAAAAAGTAGCTTAATGTTGAATTTGTAATTGCCATTCATCTTTTGAAATCACACTGTATCAGATAAATAACACAGGATTTTTTTTCCTGATCTTGTGAACTTACTGAAGTTCTATTCATGGAAACTGCAACACAGACATTCCAATATTTACCACATCTTATCCATTATAAATTCCTTATGCAGAGTCCAAGAATGTACAGGTAGTCCTCAACTTGCAACAGTTTATTTAGTGACCTCATTGAAAAAAGAGATGATCGCTTTTCACACCTACAACCATTGCAGCATCCCCATGGTCACAGGATCAGAATTCAAAGGCTTAGCAACTGACTCATATTTATGATGATTGCAGTGTCCTGGGGTCAAGTGATAACCTTCACTGACAAGCAAAGTCAGTGAAGAAGCCAGATTCACTTGCCAACCATGGTACTAACTTAACAACTGCAGTGAATCACTTAATTGTGGCAAGAAAGATCGTAAAATGGGGCAAAACTCACTTAACAAATACCTTGCTTGGCAACAGAAATTGTGGGCTTAATTGTGGCAGTAAGTTGCGGACTGACTCTCTCCTGTTGTCTCTTTTTCAAATTGTTGTCTCTTTTTCAAATTATTTAAGCGTAACTAGTGTCAGGTATGATCAATCCAATGGTGGCCCAATCTCTGACAGCGATGGCGAACTTTTTTTGGATCGTGTGCCATAAGTAGGGAGAGTGCAGGGCAGTTGTACGCGGGCGCGCCGCACCCATAACACAATGTGCGAGCCCCCAGTGCGCATGCGCGCATGACAGGCGCTCCCCCCATTTTATGAATTTCTTTTGCCCTCCCCAGGCTCCAGAGGCTTTATAGGAGCCTGGGGAGGGCGAAAACAGTCTCCCCTGCCCCCCTGGAGGCCCTCCGGAAGCTTCAGGGACCTTCAGGAGGTTTCCCTGAAGCCTCCGGAGGGCAAAAACCCGACTCTACAAGCAAACCGGAAGTGACATTTTTAGTCCTCCGGAGCCTTCAGGGGGCTTTCCTGAAGGCTCCAGAGGACTAAAAACGATCCTACGAGCAAACCAGAAATCCGGTTTGCTTATAGGGTCGTTTTTAGTCCTCCAGAGCCTTCAGGGAAGCCTCCTGAAGGTCCCTGAAAGCTCCGGAGGCTTAAACCAACCCTACAAGCAAACCGGAAGTCCATTCCCGAACTTCCGGTTTGCCCATAGGGCCATTTTTTTGTGCTCCGGAGGGCCCCTGGGGGGGATAGGGGGCTCTTTTCGCCCTCCCCGGGTTCTTATAAAGCCTCTGGAGCCTGGGGAGGATGAAAAATGGCCTCGCATGCCCTGACAAATGGCTCTGCATGCCGCAGGTTCGCCATCCCGGCTCTATGAGATCTGAAAATGTGACTTCTCTCCTGTAATTTAGCAGGGGAACACAAATAGTTTATTTTCTGATTTATGGTTGAATAGTATTACGTTATAGGCAAACAATGAAATAATTAAATGAGAAGATTTAAAAATAAGGTAATCCTCATTCACGGACTGCCTTGTTTAGCAATTGTTCATAGTTGCAAAGATGTTGAAAAACTAACTGTGCAAACAATCTTTGCTTGTAGTGTGACTTGCAGGTCAATAAAGCAAAGGAAAAAGTGAAGATCATAAGCACCCTTGCAACTTCACTCAGTAACTGCTTTGCTTATTAACCAAGTTACAGTCCCAATTGTGGCCACTAAACAAGGGCTGTCTGTAAAACCAGTGTAAGGGTTTTCAAGCTGCATATTGTCTTCCAAGTAAGCATAGAAACAAGGACAAAAATGAAGACTCCTGAATCAAATTGGAAAAGATTTGCTCACAGTCAAAGGGAGACACAGTCAATAAATTAATTCCGAAGTCAAAAGCGAGAAAGCAGTTGGAACCAGGCAATAAAGAACTGGTGTAGTTAGGAAGGGCCTGCAGACAGAACGCCCCATAAATTTCCTTCCAGCCATTAATTGCTCCCAGAGAACATTATACCGAAGCTGTAGCTCTAGCTATTATTCTCCAATGTAACTTGTCCTCTTTAAGCCTAATGTGGCTGCAAACCTCCTGAGTGCATTGAGCTATTCTCAGGTGCCGCACATTTTATTCATGAGGTGCTCTTCCATATTCAGCATTTCTCTGCCTTTGGTACTCAGTTTGGCTGAAACATGCTGTTGAGCATGTTTCAGAATCCTTGATAGAGACTAGTTATGACTGATTCTGGCCCAAGCTAACAGAGGACTTGATGAGATTATTTCATCTATGTTCCTTTAAGCTCCCTCAGTTGTGGCTGAACAGTATTGTTAAAAACAACAACAACAACCAGAATCTGACCAGAAAATCTATTGTTCTGTCTTCTACATTTTGGAACAAGAGAGAACAGATGTATGGAGATTTAGTACCATTTTCTTTTTGGTCTTCTAATGCACAGTTTTTTTTCTTTCTTTATGTATCTCTCCATAGCTTTTTTTCTGGTACTGTTTGTACAGTTCCATACTACCTTTATGTGTCCTTTCTAGTAACATTTCTCTCGCTGACTCCTATCCTATAGGTAGGATTTTTTTTTCTGTTAGAGCTTGACAGAGAATAGAATAAAAGAGTTGGAAGGGACCTTGGAGGTCTTCTAGTCCAACCCTCTGCTTAGGCAGGAAACCTGAAACTACTTCAGACAAATGGATATCCAACATTTTAAAAGCTTCCAGTGTTGGGGCATTCACAGCTTCTGGAAGCAAGTTGTTACACTGATTAATTGTTCTAACTGTCAAGAAATTTCTCCTCAGTTCTAAGTTGCTTCTCTCCTTGATTAGTTTCCACCCATTGCTTCTTGTTCTACCCTCAGGTGCCTTGGAGAATAGTTTGACTCCCTCTTCTTTGTGGCAACCCCTGGGATATTGGAACACTGCTATCATGTCTCGCCTTTTCATTAAACTAGACATACCCAGTTCCTGCAACCGTTCTTCATATGTTTTATCCTCCAATCTCCTAATCATCTTTGTTGCTCTTCTCTGCACTAGAGTCTCCTTTAAATCTTTTAAAGCTTCTTTATACCTTTTTTATACTGTAATCACATTAGGTTTAGCTGCTCTCTATTTTTCCTCATTGGAATTTTTTGTAATTGTGCTTTCAGTGTTTCTCTCTTTTGAGAAACCTATTTATTTTAGATTCTCTTGTCATAAAATTTTATCCCTGCTTTCAGTTTATTTCTGTCCAGTCTAAAAAACAGTCCCACGGTGTTATGCCATTTTCAGCTTTATTTTCTACTAAAATCAAGAAGTTTGGTATCACGTACCCATTTTACATTACCATTTCTTCCAATATTGTCATTTTTAGACATTTCTTCTGAATTTTCTTCTGAAATGTGCTCATGTTGGAGATTTTGCACAAGTCTGTACATGTATGTTGAAGGTTATAATGTTTTAATCAGTGTTTTTAACTGGTGTAGTTAATGTTTGGGTTTCAGGCAAGATTATAGGTGCTACTAAATGTTTTAATCCGGTGTGGTGTCTCCTTGATTCTTTGGCTAGCTGTTCCAAGCAGAATATTTCATTTGTTCTGTGTATTTCTAATGCTTGCTGTGTCCAACAAAAAGCATTCCAACTGTCTCATTTGGCCTGGAAGCTTCTAATATTTTCATATATATACTATATATATAGTCTCCTTGAATTTCCTGGGACATGTCCTTGTCCTTCTGGCTTTCTTCATGCTCATTTCCTAGAATTACATATTTTTCTTTGAACAGTTACAAAAAAAAGGTCATCCTTCTTCTCTAAGATTCCTTGAATTCTGTCCTCTTTCTCCTCCCCCCAAATCAATTCAAAAGTTGCTATGCCACTCTTCTGACATTGGGTGCCCACAGTTTGGTACACTTTGTCTCAGGTGCCACCCATTCTTTTGTAAAGACCTGGTTTATCCCAGAAGATATCCAGTGCCTCATGAATCTAAACCTTTCCTCCTGGCTTCATTATGTCAACCATACACTGAGACTACTCAGCCTTGCTTGTCTAATTGGCCCTATGTGGAACAGTCACGACTTATCTGGTAAAAACATTCCTGTTAAATAGCAAACCATCATGAGGTATGAATCATATCTTTTGAATTAAGTCTGTTTTCTAGGTGATTGAAATCATACAGGTTGATTAGAACTCAGTTAACTAATATATTACCTAGCCTGCTTCAAATAGTTTTCCCCATTTCCTGCAAGAACATATATACATACGTATCAACTATGTTTAACTACAAATATCCCCATTTACAAAGCATTTGTCTTGCCAAATCACATAATCAGAGCCATACTAAGCAGGGACCAAAGGAAATATGAGGTGATGTATCATATTATCTTTAGCCATGACAACTTTATATTGATGAGAAAAGGTGGCTTGATGGGGACAAGATTTTAATTTTTTTTCTTTGGCAAAACAGGAGTTTTAATTTTGGTCTGAGAATGAGAACAAATTTTCCCATGATGATTCCAAGTTTATTTAGGTAGGACAATCTATTGTGGCCTCTCTTTGTAAGAAACAATATTAAAATAAAAGATCCATCAAATACTACATAAGTTCTCATCACAAAGCCTCTTCTAAGTTAAGCTTAGCTCCTGGTGACTTCATGGATATACTTTTCATGACAACAGCATGACACTGACTTTTTTGGTCATGTTTTTTCAAATTCCTTGCCTAGCCAATTGTCCTAATGTTATCACATCCAGGTATTAACCAGGTCTGAGGGCTTTTCATTTTACTTCTGTAATGGTTATCCAAATAATTCTGGAAGTCTACATGTAGGCTAAGTTTTTTTTACAGAGGCTATATGAAGATATGATGTAAAAATGATCTAGTATCAACTATAATTTCAGCTCAGTGTGTTAAATAATACTTGCAATTGACTCATTTTGGTTAGAAATTCAGTTCAGGTGATTTATTTGAAAATAACAAAGCTGGTTGTTTGTCATGGTATCTATATTATTTTATTTAAATAAATCAGTTTTTTAAGCACTATATTGTTATTTATATG
The DNA here is from genome assembly GCF_051295495.1 of Thamnophis sirtalis. Classification (NCBI taxonomy): domain Eukaryota; kingdom Metazoa; phylum Chordata; class Lepidosauria; order Squamata; family Natricidae; genus Thamnophis; species Thamnophis sirtalis. The sequence continues at coordinate 79,103,691 of NW_028261381.1, forward strand.
AAAAGCAGGGTAAATAGGAGGCTATAGTAAATATCTTCCTGTTTTCAGCTGATTCTTACATACTGTATCTTAACTCTTGATTCAATTATTATAGATCCTTAAATGGATTTGGCACAGTTTGCCTCCATAATTCTTTACCCCACCCTAATTGCTGCTATGTTGATGAAAAATTGCGAAGAAAATTATTAGATTTATTGAAAAACCATTTTCAATAAAATGTTTTTCTTTACCTAGATGTAGTATTAGCAAAATCCTGTAATGCAAAATCCATCATAGTTGATGATTTCAAGATAGTATATTCTATTAATTGTATGACTCATGTTTAAAAATTATATAATTTTGTGACTTCTTGTCACATGTGCGCCTTTGAAACGTTAGTTGTTTCTTTAAAGGATTTTTAATATATTTTTTAAAAATCATATTTATCTGGAACTGCAGGAAGGAGCGTGTGAACTCATGAATATAACGTTTGTGTTTAAACGGACTACTGGTTCAGTGGAGGAAATCACTGTTGTAAAAAAATAGGCAAATGCACATTGGTTGCTTTATTGCTGTGGCTATTGCATAAGGAGAAGGAAAGGCAGCCTGTGGTCTTTGGGCCACATATAACTTGTCTAATTTAATTTTGCCTTTGGTCAGAAACTTTGTATTGTACATGTAGTGCATTGAGTAGTTTCTGTCTCATTGTGCATCCTAAGGGGTGATGTAGAAAGGAACAGGCTATGTTGGGGAAAGGGGACAAAAGGATGCTAGAGAGAAAATGAGTGACTCTGTTCAGTTTTGACTCTTCTTCCACCCACAATTTGCTTTAATTCTACTCATCTTTGACACATTCCCCTCTGCATATTCTTCTCAGGGAAATTCAGCTTTCAGCTAGAAAATGTTGCCAACCTCTGCTATCCATTGAGATCAGTTTTCAAGAAACTTAGTTGTGTAATCAAAGCACAATTAGAGCTTCATTGGTTCAAATATGATGGTATATATAATGCTATCAATTAGGAGACTGCTGGATTGCAGTCTTCTAGAAATTCTTCTTCTAGAAATGATCTCTCGATTTTGCACATGCTCTGTTCTTTTGCTTTAGTCCCTTCTGTTGTTTTCACATTCCTCCCTCATTATTGCACAGAAGCATTAATTTAGTTAAATATAAGGCTGTGTTTAATTTTATAATACATTTCTAATTCATATCCATTGAAGAATACTTTCTTTTTCCCCTCCCTTTTGATTCATGCTTTAGGAGACGTCGATAATTACTGATTCAGCCGTGGAAGTCCTAGAACTGTGGTTCTTAGAATGGCATGGAATTACTGACTGCTAAGTAAGTTGATGGTATTTGCTATACATTTGTGTAAAAGAAGCAAATTGTTTAAATATATGCATTAGAAGCTGATCTGATGTAACATGGGACCAATTCAAAGATATTTACTTTGATTTTATTGTTAATTATTGGATCAAATAATCCTCTCCTACATTTTGAAATAATTATTGCAAATAAATATTCTATTATTTTTAATAATAGAATATTCTTGCTTGCTATGTTGTAGAGGCAGTCACTTGTGCTAAATGATAAATGTTCTTTGTACATTGGATTGCATTATTTAAAGACTGGAAATCTGAAATTGACTGGTTGAATTTCCCACACAGGAAAAAACTGCCAAGGTGTTGGACTAATGACTCATATGCTTTTATTTCCCATTACGGTAACAGAATTGGATTTGTTTCTCAATATTAACTCTATTTTAGAACATGAAATTCTAGCCCGCATTCACCAGAAATGTCTAAAGACAAACATTTTCCTAAATCGTATATTACAGTGTTAAATATTTGGCTTTTAGATTATATATTGAAATAATTGAAACCTAGTATAGCAAGGCATGCAGTAACGTTTTGTAATTTTTTTTTTAAAAAGGAAAGAATTATTACATTTGGAAGCTCACTGCTGGAAATGAAATTTATAAAGAGATTTATTCCCTGTAGGTCATATTATATCAATGTTCAGTAGAACTTGTTTATCCACAGGCTTGGCACATATATAAATATAGAAAGTTGCTGTACATTTTCATCTAATCATTAGCTACTGTGGCTCAGTATTATCAAAACTGAGCTTTTCAAAAATTTAGAGTAGTACTTATGCAACAATTCAGCTTTTCAAAGAATGTTCAAATATTTGTATTTTGATAGAGCTTAGAGAAATTTGAATAAGCTGTAACTGGATCTTATGTGGTTAGAAGTGGCTAGCTGCACTGTGTGGAAAAGGTTGGTTAAGCCTAGAAGACTAGACTCCCAACTTCTGAAATTTCATATATATATGTGTGTGTGTGTGTGTATGTGTATATATATATATATATATATATATATATATATATATATATATATATATATATATATATATATATATATATATATATATATATATATATATATATAGTGTCACACAAATAAAACACACATATATATCTATATCTATATATCTATATCTATCTATCTAGAGCCAAGGTGGCGCAGTGGTTAAATGCAGCACTGCAGGCTACTGCTAGATCAGCAGGTCAGCGGTTCAAATCTCACCGGCTCAGGGTTGACTCAGCCTTCCATCCTTCCGAGGTGGGTAAAATGAGGACCCAGATTGTTGGGGGCAATATGCTGACTCTCTGTAAACCGCTTAGGGAGGCCTGAAAGGCCTATGAAGCGGTATATAAGTCTACTGCTATTGCTATTGCTATTGCTATTGCTATTGCTATCTATCTATCTATCTATCTATCTATCTATCTATCTATCTATCTATCTATCTATCTATATATCTATCTATATATCACTTGAGTGGATAAACAAAAAAAGATGTTTCATCTTAGGATGCCTGTGAAGCTTTTGCTTTCAGAGAGGAGAAAAAAACAAGCTAGGTTCAAATGTTCAAACAGAAACCAAGATGCTCTCTGCCCATGTTATGAAAATCTAGCATGTAAATTAGGCTGACTTTAATTGTTTTATTTAAAACCCTAGGTTCATCATTTACTACCTTTCCTTATTCTTTTTTATTTTCACTTTCCAAAATAAGTTGCTTTTTTTTGTAACTGGATATTTGGATCTATTATTTAAAAAAAAAAATTTCTCACGATAGTTGAGGGCTTCCACAAAAGGGACGAATGTTTCCTCTCTTTGCTGTTGCTTTGATTATCTTAAATGGAAGTTATTTGAATAACTATTTCTACTAAATAAATGTTGCAATGAATAATAAATAAATTCTTCATTTTTTTCTTTACAAAGATGTGCTTTTTAAAAAGAAACCCACCATTTTAAAATACAAGGTATTGTTTTAGAGAATACCATTTCTGTCAGAAGACCAAAGAAAATACTAGAAGAATTAATCATGTGACTGAGAATTTGAGCTGCTTGTCAGATGGTGAGTACCTTGTCACGGTTCTGAAAAATAACACAATTTCTGTTTTACTTAAAGACACTGAACAACTCATAAATATCCTTGATGTTATAGGAGTTGCTATTTCAGAAGACTCATTATTTTGTCAATCTTTTGTGAGTCCTCACTCCCACCAATCTTCAGCCAGTAACTTCAGCTAAATTTCCTGTGCATTATTAAGCTTTTGTAAGATAACTAGTTTGAAGGATCCTAACTAAACAACATGTTTAGAAGAAACCAAAAACATTTATGTTCTCTCTGCTTTAATGTTCTGACAAGATATTAAGGGTGAGTCCAAAATGTGCCATCTTATACAGAATTTACATAGCTCATGTGCTTATGGATTCTGTATCCTTTGATACACACACCTTTGAGTTTTATCTAAATGGAACAAAATAGCAGCACCTTGGACAACAACTTATCAGTATTGAAGGGCTTATCTTTAACTTACACAAACAAGCATGCATGGGCACACACACACATGAAAAGAGAAAGGCTTAAAACAAAACAATTCTAAAGGATTAGGATTATTTGTGCATTTTGAGAACTGTGTACAACTAAGTAAGGACCCTAGTTGTGTTACTGCAGCATTGATTAAATAATTGATCAACTCGAACCTAAATAAGAGGTCATGTTGCATTTGCCAAATGAAATACGAAGAAATCTGTGATTACTGCAAGAAGAACAGAAATAGGGGTAATTGAAGTAGAGTTTTGGGACAATGTTCATCTAATGGCTGATTTCATTTATGTTTAGAATAATATCAAAGAAATCTGACTTTGTTAGATTGGTCACACTGCAAATACTTTGTTTTTTCTTAAACATGATAAATATTTTAATAAAAATTGATTTGTGATCAGCTCTTGGGACAGAATTAAACAGCATATAACCTAAATCCTAACTGAAAAGTAAGATTGGGTTTGGGATTTTTGATCTATAATGTAAATTCTTTAATAACTAAGTAACTGGACTGTTTCAAAATGCAAACAGAAGCCAGAACTCTTTCTCACTAGACGATGTGTATCTAGAAAATCTGTATGTCCAAGAAATAATTGCAACCCATTCATATAGTACCATCATCAGCTGCTCTTTTAAGATTAGATTTCACAAAATACTTTACTTGCTCTTGCTTAAAATGCAACATTGGATCAGCAATGGGAAATTAACTTGTCCTCAAATCTGCACAGAACACTAAGTTTGAATTAATAATGGCTTAGTCTTCATCCCTAGTTTACAGTACATGAATTTTAACAACTGTTTTTAGCAAGTCCAATAAGTGAAGCTTTAGGAATGCTGTTAAGGGATGCTGTTCTTCATATAGATGTGAAACCAGGGGAACCTCAAAATATTATTACCATATCCACAGAGTTTTCCTTGTGGCATGGGATTTTGTCTTGTATTGTGTCAATCACCAGGGGATCTTTATGTTATGCCTGTAAGGATAATTGGAATAATTGCCTTTAAAATCTAATGTAATTGAAATGCCCCTTTAAAAGCTAATATTTAATTGGTACATTTCTAAGAACTCGTTGAAAGAATTGTTAATACAAACTAAATAACTTTTAATAGATTATTAGTAATGTATGTGCCTTGTTATTGATGTTCATCCAGACTGTATCAGGCTTGCTGATAACAGATGGGAAACATTCCTATTTTCTGTGTTTTTCCACTAAAGGGTTGTGCATAAAATGACAGAATATTCTTAGTTTAGAATTATGGTTAGTATTATTCAACTTTGGTAAAATAATCACATTAGTAGAAATTTTGAAAAACTACTGTTTGTCCTCAGCTTACAATGGTGATTATGATGGGAATTTTGGTCACTAAGTAATGAAGTTTTAAAATATGGCATCACATGACCACCCTTAATGATGGTAATCCTGCTAGTCCTAGTTGCCGTCATTAAGTGGTATGGGTAACCTACGCAACAATCTGATAAGATGCAGCTCAGTTTGCAGGTGGGGGGGGGAAGCATGGCAAGCATTTCAGAAGGGACCCTCCCTAGTTTTCCAGAGACTAAAAAGAGAAGAGGGGAAAAATACTTTCAGTCTTGCAAGATTCTGTTACAGCAATGAAGGATTAGTTCTTCCAGGTGTGTTTCTCGTCTGGACTATCTTGTAAAGCTGACAGTCACAACTTGTTCACCTCTATACAGACCCTTATTGCCTCTATACACTGGATAAGCAACTAAAGAAGAACATGACTAGCTCAGGAATTCTGGGAGTTGAAGTCCACAAGTCATAAAAGGGCCACAGTTCCCCAGCCCTAAACTAAAGCAACACTTGTAAAACCCAGGGCAGAGATTATAATATAGCATGCTGAGGATTCAGTTCAACCCCCCCCCCCCCAATTCCAGCAGAAGACCTCATCTGGTTGCTGTTAAATAGCAGTAGAGAAAAAAAAGAGCTCCAAGTCACCCCATTCAGTTAGGGTCTAGGGCAGTGATGGCTAACCTTTTTGTCGTTGTGTGCCGAAAATGACAGTGCGCGTGCACATGCCCAATACATGCACACACACACACACACACCTTTGTGCCCTGTCCCCTTGAGCATGCGCACGTGACACCTCACACTCCCTCCACCCCCATGCATGTGTGTGACCTATGACCCATTTTGGGCCTATCAGGCTTCAATAAACCTCCTGGTACCTACAGGGGTCCCCGTGATGCACCCCCATGCTCCTCCCACCTCTGCACATGTGTGTGTGAGACATCCTGCCCCCACACACATACGCATGCGTTTCCCACATGTGCCTTGTTCCCCGCGCATGCATGGCAGAGACCCGAAAATCAGTTGGCTGGAGAGAGTCGCATGCGCGGTGGAGCTGGTTGGGGCGACAGCTCGCGTGCCCGCATAGAGGGCTCCGCATGTCACCAGTGGCATGCATGCCATAGGCTCGCCATCAGGGGTCTAGGATTTTCTCTCCCTCCAATGCCAATTAGAACTCTCCTACTTGGAGGAAGGAGAAGCACTGCAAAGCTGGGCCTCTCAACCTCCTGAGCTGATTTAGAAGCTGCTGAGAAATCCAGAAGAGCCCAGATAGGTGTATCACCCTGTAGAAGTCAATTGCAAATGCAACTAATGCTGTTTTGGTACTGATTGGAAAGAAGTGCAGATAAGGACTAGCAGACACTACCTTCTTAGCTAAACTATTTTCCTATAATGTCTGAACAAGGGAAATACAATTTAAATGTGCTCTGGAAGTCGGCATCAAAATACTCTTTGGAAGAGCTGCCTGAAAGTAGTTTGCTTGTGCAGATTTTATGGGAAACCATGGTTTAAGAACGTGAAAGAAATGAAATATTCAAGCTTGTTGCTCATTGTTATTCCAGCAAGACCTAAGAAAGGGGTTTGGAATCAAGAACACTGTGTAAATTAAACTTTTATGTCTTCTGGATGCTCATTAAAGTAACTGTGGTAGGAAATGAAATTGATGTGGGCCTCCTGGGCCACGTACTAATTTAAGTTATTTATTTTTGTGTGGGTGGCCAGGACTACTCGCACATAAGCACTTCAGAGAGAACTAGAATATTTATCAATTTCACAAGTAATAGGTTTGTAAGTTAAATAGTTCTCCAGGGTCAAAGAGCTGCAGAAAACTATACCTTTCAGGATTTCTCTTTCTGGTAAGTGGAGTAAATTAACTTTGTGACTCTCACATTATAAAGTAAATATATTTTCTTTGTTGCATTCTTTCAATATTTGTATTCCTCCATTTAGCCTCAAAACAGGAATCTTTGTTATAAAAAGTAGTGCTTGCTCTCAGACTTGAAGTCCACTGCTTTGGTTAGTGCACAGAATGAAATGGTATTATCTACTTATGTGCATAGAATGAAATGAGGGATTTTATAGGGGGGACGGAGGCTGGCAGTGGGCGAGGGCCAACTACATCTGTGTTGGCAGATGAATGGAGGCAGGAGAAGAAGAGTCAGTGCTGGGACAACTTGGGAAAGGTGGCCTGGTGAGATATATAATGTATTGCAGTGTTTCTCAACCTTGGCCACTTTAAGAGAGGTGGCATTTAACTCCCAGAATTCCCCAGCCAGCCAGTAGGCTGGAGAAATCTGTAAGTTGAAGTCCACCATTCTTAAAGTGGCCAAGGTTGAGAAACATTTATGTGGTGGGACCATAATAGGAATAGCTAAGGAGAGAGAAGTGGGGGACACTGACAAGATTGAAACTGGACGTGCTGGGGGAATATATGCCATGCTGGAAACTGGTGGGTAGAAGCTAGAAGAAGGAGGCAATGCATACCACCCTTGCTCTCCTCACCTTATGTGAGTTTTATTTCATCTGGGACCTGGAACAGTCAAACCATAACTGACCTGAAATAGCTTAGTAGAATTTCTGGAATGCAAGTGTTTTTTCTGGGTTTGAAACAAAGACTATTATCTATTTCATTCACACCATGAAAGGGAAGACCAAATAACAATTTCACCTTTGGAAAAGACAGTGCCCCAGCTCCAGTTGTCATAGTAACAGCAAGTGAAGGTGATAGTTCTTCATTGTGCTTCTGTTTCACATGGCAGCTGGTCATTTTAAAATTCTGTATGTGTCCCCCATAGTGCCCTGTCCAGAATTTTAATGCTGTAGCATTAAAAAAAAAAGCATAACCATAGATTTAAGCATGGGGAAAAAAAATCTAGGCCTTCACATCTTTGGTTTTATCATGAATTGCATTTGGGTATTTAAGTAAATACAATGCTTCTAACAGTGATGATGTAAAGGAAGTTCAAATAACTGTGCTAAATGTACATTTACATGTTTTTGCCTATTTCTCCTTTTTCTTCATGCTCCAACTCTTACGCTTTTTGAAATCATAGAATACGGATTAATTTATAATGCTGGGAAATTAAGGTTTTAACATCCAATTCTGGCTTGAATGCATTTGTTCTTAAGGTTCCATCTTGTGCAACCAGAAGTAGCCCCCCTCAACCCTTTCTTGAACTTTCTTGCTATTAGCCATTGGAAGGCCTTGTTGTTATCTGCTTTGCCAGCTTTTGGCAAAGGCCATGGAATACTTTACCTTGCCATGTCTATTTCCTATTCTTCATTGGTTTTTCTTATAGGGCAGTTTGGTCTCTTCAGTACTCAGGAAACCTACATGTTATACTAGTTTCAGTGCATCTTTTTCACTGCCCTCCTTCCAATGGCATTTTTTTTTCTTCAGCTGTCTTATGTACTTGTAACATTCCACACCCAGCCATTTTTCTTGGTAAGTAGAGTCTGTCAACATCCCTGAGTGAATGAAGGGCTTGATTCGTTGTCATTATTTTTCTGGTCTTCTTATCCAGGGCCTTTAGTTCTGCTTGAATACAGTCCACTGTTCCAACTGTGTATCTAATGATTGGAATTGCATAGGTGTTAACTGTCTTGATGGTGTTTCTTCCACTGAGTTTTGACTTTTAACATCTTATTCATCCTCATGATGTATTCACCCTCTAACTTTCTTCTTGAGTCCAGTGTGTGTGATGTTGTCATGGTCTCAGTTGAAAAATGCCTAGGTATTTGTAGTAATTGTCTTCACCCAGACTCTTGATGTTATTTTTATAGGGCATTTTGTTTCCTTCAGTTTTCCCTATTTCTCCCTTGTTGATAATTAGGGTGGCACATTTGTCCAGTTCAAATTCCATTGCAATATCTTGGCTGAATATATGGACCGTGTTGAGTTGCAATTCTATTTCAGATGGTGTTTTTCCATATAGCATCAGATTAGCCATGGAAAGAAGGTGTGATAGCCTGTCAGATGTTTTTGATGTTTGATTGCTATGGCCTGACTTGTTTGGTATTGTTGACAGGACAATCAATGCAGTGACAAATAATAGTGCTAGGTGTGAAAGATACTTGAAGATTCCTCTCAATATTAACCTCTCCCAGTTTATCATCATGGACAAGCAACTGTGTCTTGCATTCTGCCACTGATCTTTGCACAAAGCTTGTGATGTTTCTACTGACTCCTGTTATTTCTATGCACTTGATTATTCAATCATGTGGCAGGGAATGGAGTGCCTTCCTGTAATCAATCCAAACTATATTCAAGTTGGTCTTCCTTCTCTTGCAGTTCTCCAAAAACATCTTGTTTATTCAGAGCTGATCTTTCATTCCTGTGCTATCTGTTCACGTGGGAAGAGTTTGCTTTCAAGTAGATCCTTTTGGACTGCTTAGGTTACCACATCAGTTAACAATGGTGTTTGTAGATCATTGTCTTTGTCTGTTTTTTTAGCATACTGGCCATGTAATACTTTGCCTTGTTATGTAGGTTTTGCCAGAGGTTAGCTAATATTCAATTTCACCTCCCCCCAGTATGTTGTTAAATTGCTTGTCAATGAGTAGGTGTAGACCAATCAGATGTTTCAACTAAAAACCATGCAGTGAATCTTCACCTGGTGCTGACTAATTCTGGGTCTTCTCCCTTTTCTTCACAATTGCTGCTGTTATTACAAGTTTTTTTTATTCACCCTTTTCTTTATTCTCACCCACCTCCTTTATCCAAGCTGCAGTCTTATTATATTATTATATTTTTTCAGGTCGCCCCGAACTGCACTGTTTTTTCTTTGTCAGATATTGACCAGTTCACTAGATCAGTCTCTCCATTGATAGATTGGTAGAAATGTTTCTGATTTGTCTGAAATTGGAGATTCTGCCTATAGTATGCAGTTCGAGTTTCATATCCGATCTTCTTGGTATAACTGTTATTTGTTGTTTTGTTATTTCCAAAGCTTCCTTAATCTTACTTGTTTCTGGGTGATATTTGTTGATTAGGTGGTGTAGCAAGAACAGTTTCTTTTATTTCATCTGTTCTAGCTTGCTTGCATTTGATTTTAGCAGTCTTATTTTCCAGCTAAACCTTCCATTTTGGTGATGACTGTTTATTATTATTATTTTACAAGTTCAGTTCTGAACATAAGAGATGGCAGGGTACATAGAAAAACAGTTGTTCTTCTTTATGTTAACTTTCTGTGATACCATACATTGATTTGTAATTTATATCTCGATATATAGAGCAAATAGAATATTTTTCTCTTGCTCTAATATAGATTTAAATGTTCTTTATCATAATTCTGGTGAATTATTTCCCTTTTCATGGATCTGCAGTTCTTGGATCTTGTGTTGCCTGATGAACTCTGGCCATTTGATACCTAGCAAGTGTTTGAACATAGAATATAGTGACTAATATGCAGCTAGACAATGTTCACGGTGAGATTAAATAAAACAAATTAGAGATGCATCTTAAGCAGCTGATTATTATCACATACAGAAACAAAGAACAAGTCAGGAACTTGTCTTCTGTAATGCTCCTTACCTATCCTTCTTTGGGATTGTATTCATTATTAATGAGGAACTCCTACGCGTAACCATTTGTTTGAGGAGAGAAGTATATATTCCAGTGCCGCTGTTGAACAGAAGGCTGCATTGACTGATTCATTGTCCCTTGAGGAGCTAATAGAACAACAAATGTTCTTGAGATACGAGAACATTTGAATAACTGAATAAAACTTCTTGTCATAGACCTTTATACATGGAATGATGTGGATTGTGTGTAAATAACAAAAGGAGGACAGCATATGTGGAAGAAATAATGAAAGTGTAGGCTACAGAAAGCAGCAATGTTTTTCTGCTTTCTCAAGTAGAAAACTTCCAACTTACCTTAGGTTAACTCCAATTACTAGTGCCATTGATTTTCTTCGCCCACTTTGCAGCTGATTGTGGAGGTTCACTGAGTGAAGGCTTAATGTTGGACTGCTCACACTCTGTGACTCTTATTTAGTGACTTTGAATTAGTGTAATTATTGCCTGAATATATATTTTGGGTTTTTCTCATATCTGATATGGGTACCTTTACTTTTTTTAAAAAATGCTTTTTTTTAAAGTTTCACAATGCTAAAACATAATATCAAGTGAAATCATAAAAAAAGAAAGAAAACAAAATTGAAAGTGCAAAAGAAAAAGAAGATAAAAGAAAAAAATAGAAAAGAAGACTTAACCAAGCAGCTCCTGATCTTCCTTGCAACAAATAGTGGCAGGTTAATTTTTCCATACCCACTATGAAATTAATATGTGGTTTACTTCTTCTCATAAATATACACCCATCGTATCCATTCACAAATCCAAAAATTATAATTTCTGTTCAAGTGTCAGCAAAAATTCCATAAAAGATGGGTATGTTTATTTTTTGATGTCCATGGAACAGAGAGAAATAAAATTCTAAGCATATCATGCTAATATTTATGGAGCAAACAGTCAAACAAAAGTTGGTGATGACATACAGCTTTTGGGATACCATCTATATGACCCATTGATGTCATGTAGATGTTAAATAGAAGGAGAGAGAGAGAAAAAAGCCACAAAGGACATCCCCAGAATAGAGGCCTCTGATTTGACCTCTTTCCTCCATCAATATTGATTTAAATCATCCTGGAAAAAGATGAACCGTCCTAGGACAGTACGTCTATTCCCAATTCTCTGAGCCACCCCTGACTGTCTAAAAGCTTCTGAGTGATTAACCTTGGTGGGTGTACTATCCCCTGCCAAAGGATATGATCGAATACAATCATTAGTGTGTCAGTACTATGGCCAGACCTGAATCCTGACTGAAAGGGGTCCAACTAATCGGTTTATTCTAGGTCCTTCTGGAGCTGTTTCTTAACATTTTAATGATCATGTTGCTTTTATTAATTATTATGGACCTACTATGGACCATCCAATTTTTAAAATAAGCAAATAATACATCTTTTTAGCTTAGCTGCAATGAAATAATTGTGGATGGAACTGTTAATCAAGTTTTAGATTTATTAAATTATAATATAGCTCCACCTAAATTTATTTCTCTTATGTAGAATATGTTACAAGCTTCTTTGCTGGAATTTAACCTGAATATATGACAACCTTTAATACTCTTCTTTTTTCCAGCTGTGCTTGTTTGCATTTTTAAAAAAATCTCAATCCTGAATAAGATGCATAGATAAACATAATATATCTGCAACAATAACACTAAACAGTTTGTTAAAAACACTTGGCAAATTGAATATTTACTGAACTAATAAATTATTAGCCTTTCTTCCACAAGGCTTATATAACGGTATCTTACTGTGCTGAATGAAATGAGGCAGCTGAAAAAGGGTGGTACAGCAAGAGCTCATTTTTTGCAATTCTTTTTCTTGGAATTGTCTTAAATACCATAATGAAACTCACTCCCCTGGAGTTTAGAAAACAACATAGAATTCTACTTCCTAATCTGAATTTTCTTTAAGTGAATCATGCACAATCACCTATATCCAACCAATTAAAGCATTTCTGGATAATTTAACCCAGTACTACTTAAAATTCATATTTGAAGACAGGAATTCTGATTTTATCTTCGCTGACACAAACCATACTGTATAAATTTAAAACCCAGATTTAAAATCTGATGTATCATTGGACTGCTTAGAAATCTAATAATAATCCTTGTGTTCTTATCAGCTAGTAGAAAATTTACAGGTTGTCCTAATTTATCTTTAGCTGTTTTAAGTGTTTTATTTCTAGAAGGATTTTTTCCCCAGACTCCCTTAAAATTGATCCATATTTGTTTTTCTTGGTTTTGGTACTCTACTCTTGGCTTGTACATATCATCAGTGTTTAAACACACGTAAAAATGGTTCCAAACTGAAGAAAACTGGTTTTGTAGCTTTTAAAAGCACAAGAATAAGCAATAACAAAGTGTATTTATTACCTTGTATATCAGCACACATATTTTAAGAGATGTAAAAATGGAATCAGAGAACATTGAAATATTGAATAACTACTTTAAAACAAACATCTAAATCAATACTAGGATTATATAAGTTTGATTAATGTAACAACCATTATTATTATCACTGTTTGTATCAAAATGAATTATACCCAGAGGCCACACTGTTCATGTATTGATATTGATGTATATTTAAAAGTAAAAATCCAATAAAACTTTTTTTTAAAGAAAAGCACAAGAGAACTTGAGTTAGAAGATAGGTTGCTACTATTCTTCAATGACTGTGGAGAAATTTTAGTTTGGATCTCAATTTCTCTGAAATCAAGTCATCCTCATTCTCAGATATTATTGACTTGACTATTATAACATGCAAGCAAATGAAGAATCTCCAAGATCTGGTTTAGCAATAACGTCATCCTTGAGTGCAAGGGTGTCAATGGCAAACACCCTTTCCATTTACAGGGGGAAAAATTAAAAATAACCCCCCTAAATCTCTTACATTGCTAAGCAGCTGAGAGATTGATATTTTTAAATAAAATCTGAAATTTATGTTATGAACTTGCAAAATGTTTATGATCTCGCAGTAGATTGTAAAGTAAAATCATTGAATGTTTTCAAGATTCTTTTTAATGGGTGACTTGTGCCATTGCACAGAGTTGCACAAAGGCCTCCAGCACATGATTCTTGAAATAATGGAAGTTCAAGCTACCAACTTTGCAGTCACAGTCTTTATATAACTGCAAGAAACAAGAGTCCTGTCAATTGATTCTAGTAAAAAGAATACAATAACCTTTTCACACATAATCTAAATAGTTTTGTTTTTGTATGTAAAACACATTCATTATGGCTTAGGGCTACATGAATAACTTAGTCAGTAATTCTCAATGTGGAATTAACATGCAACAGACATTTTGAAAGAAAATAGAATCGGAGGGGTTGTTAGCTAAGGTCACAGAAAAACTTTGGAAATGTCAGGCATAAAAGATTAAGTCAGCATGTGGAGGTGTAATAAAGCTGACATTGCTACTCATGTCTATGCATAGAAATGTTCTCAACTAATGGTTAGCACCTGTTAGGAGTTAAGTAAGGGTCAACAGAATTCAAGTGAAGTTAGGCTGTTTCTAGATTAGTTCCTCTTAACTTCACTCCCAGGTTCTGCCGGTCCTTCCTTTATAGGAATCAACAGAATGAGTTGGAAGAGAAAGTGTAATAAATATATGTAGAATGAAAATACAGTATTAGAAAATTTATTTTATAAGCTGTTATGACTTTGTTGGTTTTAATTGACAAATTATCGCATTGTATTTGAGAAGTGCTCGACTATAACTGCTATTCTCCTAGCTAATAACTTACCCAACTGTTGAGAATGTGATGTTGCACTCCCTTACAGCTGAGTAGCACCACACAGGAAAGCGTTGTCTAATGTGCAGAATGTTTTGAAGACACCAGTAAGATTTCATGAGAAAACTAAGCCCTGAAGGACTGCCATTAATAACTATTTAGTATTCAAGGAAGTGGGGCATACTTAATTTGGCACTTTGTTCATACTTAGAACAAAGTGCCAAAACAATCACAAATCTATAGTTATGAAGGTTACAAAAAATGCTTGGTGAGGATGTACCTTTTTTCCTAAAGAAGTTGGTTACATTTTAATTATGCAAAATATTTCACAACTTCAGTTATAATTTGCACTGTTCTAATTTGCAAATACAATTAAGCATGTGCAATTCAAGTGTGATTTATTTTACTCAGGCAATGTAAGTTATTTTTTTTGTTAAGTTCTTACTATTAAATTCTTACAGTTTAACCCCAATCTACATTTATTCTCTTCTATTGGAATTCTTACTAAGGAGTCCTCCAGTGCAATTTCAAAAGAAAAATTAATGTAACATTCTAATAATACACTGGTATGCAGAGGAATGCAGTATATAATACAATTGCTAATAAGTATGAAAAGCGGCCTTTTAAATGTTTGCTGCTTAACATACTTTTTTTTTAAAGACTAGATTCATTTTCATTTTAAAATAGAATCCCTCCTGCTTTTCTTTTTAAGGGCAAAGAAATATCGCTGTGCTCTAGAAAGGGGAAACAAGTAAAATAAATTATCCCCACGTTCTTCTCTTTTACATGTTGTTGTTTTTACAATAAACATACACGGTGTGACCTTCAAGTTTTGGCTTAGTAGTGTTCTTTCATTTAATTAAGACTTTCTTGAAAACTATTGTGTTCTTAACAATGCTAAGAGCCCGTTTGCCTGAAGTAGAAACATTGCAAGGAGAAAAATCAGATGTTTGAGGACTCATGAGTAGGTGCTTTGCCACCTTGCTATTAAGCCATGAGCTGCACACACCATTACAGTGTGCAAGCAATTGATGCAGCAAACACACAACAACTCATCAGAGCAATGTATCAGCACAAAGAACACATTTTCATATTCATTTGATGCTAATTGTGAGTGTCTTTGGGAAGAAGAGCATGTAGCTTAACAAACTTAAGCACAGCCTAGTCCGGGTTTTTTAGAAAAGCGTAGGTGTGCATTGTTGACAGCAATTATTTTTTCAACTTCTGCCTTTGTCAGGGTGTGGGTGATGGCTTCATTAAAAAGCAAATGGGAAGAAGAGCTCTTTTGTCATATTTCAGAGAAAGCAATAAGTTACTGAAATTATTTGTGCTTGTGATGAAGGAGAAATTCATTTCTTTATACATTTTCTTCAAATTCTTCTAGAGAGAATTAAACTTTGCATAGAAATGATGTATGGTGACTTTGGTATCTGTTTGTTTTTAGGGATTTAAAAAAAGAGATGAATTCTACACACTAATTGTCCTGGGAGTCACCCCATCTACCAACAGAGAGCTTTTCTATGTTAATAGAAATCAACATTTGAATCAGACAGTTTGTAGTGTCAATTCTAAGGCTTCACTTTCCATATCTAAAACAATTTTATGTTGTATACCTGTTTCACTCATCTCATGAACATGTTGATTTGGTTCACACATTGCCGAAGGCCACAACTTACTTCACAATGGTTTACTGATCAAGTGATGCAGTTTGAATGGGCGCTCTACCTGGCTATGAACCTCGCTGAGAAAATAGGCTCATTTTTTAAAAAAAAGTAAGATATTTTTATTCTTAAAATAATGAAATACAAAGGAAAACAAGATCTACGCTGGATAATAACACAAAAACAACTACTAAGCATACATAAGACATTTATGAAAAATTTTCTAGAAGCACACTTGCCCCATTCCTTTTGTTTATTCCCCCAATTGCTGAACACAAACTAAATATTTATATTTTCCATTAAAAACGAAAGATTATTGCTAGTATATATATTTAAGTCTTTTCATCTATTGGTTTTGAACGGTCTCATTATGTTTTCCTTCAAAGTCATATTCCAAGTGCTTCAATTTGCCCTGCTGTATAATATGTAACACATACAGGAGCCATTTTTGATTAAATTGGTTGAGCTTCTATACTGATAATTTTGCCATTGTTGCATATTATCCAATATTGGTGTTACAATCTGATTTAACCAACAAAGTTCGCTTTTTTCCAATGTTGTACCAGATTAGCTCTTATAATTGTCAGCATTTATCTTAGTAAATTGTGATATTTTTTATTTAGGTTTTCTTGAATTATACCTAACAAGAATCTTTTAGTTTAGCTAAAATGTGATTTTTTAAAATGATTTTCTGAACATGTTATCTTTTTTCCCAGTACTTTTGAATTCTTTTATACAACTACTGCATAGGACAAAAAGTTCTGTGTCTATTATGGCATTTCCAATATTTATTTTTATATGATTTTTCTAATTTGGTCATTATTGATAGATTTATATACTGTGTCATCCTTATTGTTGCAACTATGATCATTTCTTTTAAGTTTTGCATTAACTTCATCTTATTTTTATTTGTTCCATTTTCATGTCATATTTCAATAACAATTTGTTTATTTGTCCTAACAGGTGATCTTAGTTTTGTATGAGAGTTACAAATTCAATGATCTTTTTCAAAATAATTCCTTCCATCTTGAGATCACTTTTAAAAAGTAAATACATTAAGCAAATTCCTACCTTCATTGAATAGTTCTGCCTATGTTTCCTGGATCTTGATATTGGCCTGTATGATTAAATCTTTCTTACAATAGTTGTCCTTCGAGTAAATGATATTGGATGATGAAGGTAATGGGGAACTCCAGATTTTAAATCAGGAGAATTCACCAAGTCTATATTTGTTTTCATGAACTTTTTAATAATTCCCTGTAATTGAATAATGGTACATTATTTTACTACATCATCTGCATAGCATTTCAACTTTTATTCTCTCTGCACTTTAATCATAAGTATTTGTCTCTCTTCAAGTCTTGTTTGCTAAAACTTCTAAAGCAATTTCAAATAATAAGAGAAAGAGGTGCCTGGTGTCTTTGCTTACTGGAAAAGTTGTAATGAGTTTTTGTTTGCTATAATCTTTGTTTGCTATTGATATATGATATACACTCAAATTTTAAATTTTTTTCTTGAATGAATTTTGTTTAAAATGAAGATAGCAGTTTGAATTTTTGTTCAGTAACCATAAACATAATACAATACAAACAAATATTTCTCTGATCAGGATCAAGCTACTTTCAGTCATGATTGATAGTTCACTATGTTTTTCATTTATTCTACTCTACTGAATTGTTAAGAATTTAAAGAAAAAAACTGGTTTGTAAACTAGATTGAGACCACTATTTAAGTTGTATACTTTTATTTCAGTTCTGTTTGACGATTCAACATCAGATGTTCACAGCTGTTTCTGTTACGTGCTGTTTACTATTAATAAACACAAGGTTAGGAAACATTTTAAGAATAAAATGCTCCCGTCTATGACAACGTGTCACTTGGAGTCTCTGGCTCCAAATTAATTATGTCCCAGATTCCTTTGTAAAATTGAAGCTACATGTTTTCTTCCATATTTAACTATACAAGTATGGTTTAAATGTCCTTCAGAGTGAAACATTATATTACAGGTAGTCCTTGACTTATAACAGTTAATTCAGTAGATGTTTAAAAAAATGTTTAAAAAGTGACTTATGACCATTTTCCACACTTGTAGCCACTGCAGTATTTCCATGGGCCATGTGATTTATATTTGGATGCTTAATATCTGACTCACATTTATGATGGTTGCAGTGTCCTGGGGTCACATGATCCAACGTTCGGACAAGCAAAGTCAATGGGGAAACCAGATTCATTTAATAACTGTGTTTCTAACTTAATAACTGTAGTGATTTAGTTAACAAAATTGTAAAATGGGGATATAACTCACTTAACAAATTTCTCACTTAGCAACATAAATTTTCTGCTCAATTGTGGTCGTAAGTCAAGAACTACCTGTACTTGTATGTCTCCAGGCCAATCTGCTGCTGGTTTCTGACTTAATATTTCTCCTCCCTATTGAAGTTGTTTATCTCTTATCTTCTTTACAGGAAACTGAATTAAGAAAGTGGTAGAAAATAGTGGGAGTTGATAGCATATTCTGTACATTCATAGTTTGCTAAGCAAGGCTGTCAGAGGTGGTAATACTTCACCCGTCCCCTTAGTCATTGCTTGAAAAATTTTACCTATGTGTGCAAAAGAGCCTACCCTCATCCAGCTGCCAGATGCATGTACAGCCCCCAGAATTGGTCATTTGGATTGATAATTACGAGAATGATCCCACACATCTGTACTTTCAATGTGTCTGGAGGTCGGGAAAGACTAGAATAGTATGTAACCAGGCACCAAAGCTATACCCTTCTTCTACCTTCTTCTCTTGACTAAGATGCCATTCTGTCATAAAAACCATCCTCTGTGAAATAATGGAGAATGTTTCTTTACTTGCCCCGTCTCTTATTCCATATGAAATGACAGCTGGACTGAGTGGGCGCAATGTGGAAATTAATGTGTGGAAAGACATGGTGACTCACCGGAGACTGTTTAAAATCAAGCCTTCTCCTCCAGTGTTTTAGCACATGGCTTCTCTTCAGTTTGCTCAGACAGGGCAAGAGGCCATCTGTGGGAGGGAAGGGGTAGGAGAAGAGGGCTGAGAACTGAGGCAGAACGTTCAGCATATTAAAATGAAGATGGATTCAGCTGAGGAGGGGAAACTTGTATTTGTATTTCTAGCCATTTATGAATTTCAGGTTGATAATTTATAGCCAGCAGATTCCCTATGTGATAGTCACAATCCATTTCGATGTGTAACCCACACATATTTTAGTAAGGGATGTGGGGGTAGGGGGAGAGAAGTATACTAATGCAATTGTGAATTATGTATGCTTGATCTTTAGGTAGAAATTAACTGTTGTTCTTTATTCTGAAATCAATGCATGGCTTGAGAACGATGTTTGTTCTTGGATTTGTTGGTACATTTATAGAAGAAATAGTTACATGAGTTTCATTCCAAAGACTTCCAATCAAGCCTTTTTGTGAGCTTGCTCAGAAGTGAATTCAGTGGGGTGTAAATTTTTTTTATCAAGCTTCATTTTTAGACACACAGACCTGTGGCTGAATCCCAGTTGAAATTGGCTTTCAATTAAACATACATAACACATACTTTCTTGAATTTATAGCCCGGATTTGCCAGAAAACAGCCCTGGCACACAGTTGGGACAGCAGTGAGGAGAGACATGGTTCGTCTTGAAGACTTGCTTCATTTTTCTCATTGCCAAATCTTTCTCCAGCAGTTCAAAATTGCCAAAGAAGGCATGTTCTGAAATAAATCAAAGTGAAGCAATGTAGCTGTTTTGCTCTTAGAAATTGGCATTGATGTTGGGGAATATTATTACATTATGGCTCAGAAATGCTTCATTTTCACAATAGTATCCAAGCTCCATATGTGGGTGATATGTTCAGTTTCTCAGTAGGCATTATTTTGATGAGGCTACATTAAAAAACATAACTGTGGTTTGAATACTGTGGAACCTATGAAATACTTTCAAATAACTTTTTTTATCAGCATTTTGAAATGATGCCCTTCAATAATCTTTATAAAAGGTTTAAGGAATTAAATCCAATTCCTTAATTTGTTAAACAATTAATGCTTTCATCTTTTACAGTGTGTCAAATCAGAAAATCAAAGACTGGTGCATTTGTTTTAAATCAGCCTAAATGGTTAAGGGAAATGAGAAAACCCCAATTTTGTTGCTCTAGAGGGAAAAAAAAGTGCAGTATTGTTTCCAGTCTTCTTTTTTCTAAGGAAGGTTGCCAGGACTTCCATGGCATCCTATTCATATCTACGAGTGCGTTTAAGGATCGTCATTACAAGTTTGGCATGTAGTAATTTTACCTTCAGAATTGATGATATACTCTGGGTTGTTTCGGTAGGAACATGGACAATACAATCTCCTGATTGTATCATTTTTATTTCTGAAGGTGTTTTCACGTCAGCAGAAATGGAACCACTGAATGGAACAGATGGCCAGCCAGAAGAACAAAGCAAGACAGAACCACCTTTGAAAAGTGTTGAAGTGTCTCCATACCATCGCTGGGTGACCTGGTGGAATGGGATGACAACAAGTGGAAATCTGTATCTCTTTATCCTCTCCCTGTTCTTGGTAAGGATTCTATCTTAATTGGGATGGACGTTGCTTTCTGACAAAAGAAAAGGAAAACATTGCTTTTGTTTTTTTTAGATTCATACATTTTAGGGGCAGATTTCCCACGTCATAAATGCTGATATAGCTGAAATTAAATCAAAAGATGTGCCGTGTTACATCAGGTAACTCAGTCTTTTTATTCAAGTTAATTTTGCAGCTGCAAAAAGCCTCTGCTTTAAAAATAGGCATGGTTATAAATAGAAGATTATTAATTGAAATCGTGGATTTGCTATTTAACATTTAAAAAGTGCAGTAACCTCACTGTTCATGATCTGTTTAAACCACAGGTTTTCTTCTTTATGTTTTGGTGTGGTGGATGTGAGACAATCCCAGCAGTTCAGGATATTTTGGCTGTCTTGTCCAAACTTGTTCATCCATCACAACTGTTGGATTCCAATTCTAACAAGGTGTGTTCGGTGATTTCAGTATACTTCAATGTGGTGTATCAATGATCTTTTTGGTAGTGCTAATATCTTCTTAGATGAAATATTAATAATTCATGTAATGCATAAAGTAGTGTTCGTTATACATTATGAATAGCTTCTCTAGCTAAATGATGAATAAAGGAGCAGTTTTGAACTTGACATTAGCACTGTACAGACCTCATTGAACAAATGGAAACTGCATAATATTTCCTGTTAAATGCA
Organism: Thamnophis sirtalis; assembly: GCF_051295495.1. Lineage (NCBI taxonomy): Eukaryota > Metazoa > Chordata > Lepidosauria > Squamata > Natricidae > Thamnophis > Thamnophis sirtalis. The sequence continues at coordinate 79,125,097 of NW_028261381.1, forward strand.
CTACAGTGTTTATAAAAGACAGACAAGGATATTCGCTTTGAATGAATATTTGTGTCATTTCTTTCCCGTTTCTCAAAAGGATGTTTGGAAACAGCTACTTTCAACATCACATGACTGAATTTCTATTTGCAAATTATACTTCCCTTTTGTTTGTCCCATTGGTGCTTTTTCAAGAGGCAATTCAAGAAGTGAAACATCTTCAAAGAGAGAGAAAAAAAGAGAAAAAACAGAAAGTCCAGTTGCCTCTTGAAAAAGCACCTTTGGGGCAACCATGACCTGGATTACTGAGAATCTCCATAGACTTTTCCCCTTTTTTTTATACCCTGCCTTCCTTAGTCTATCCTGTGTGCTTTCCGGATCCATTTCAAAAGATCTTCCTGGGCAGATCTGGGGTTCTCAAGGGGACACTAGAGTGAAAGAGGAACTTCATTCAGTCATGATTGAATGTAACTTCTTATAATTTCCTGAAGTTAAAAAAACCCAATGAACATCACGATTCCGATATATAAGTTATAAATGCCATTGTTTTACTCTTGGTGTAAAACTGCTTTATTCATACCTGAATTATGTCAGCTCAGGAAAACTATCTGAAAGCAATATCACAGTGATAATATAAAGTATAATTGGATTGCATTTTCTGTGATGGGTTGTAAAGATTTAATAGCTTGGAGTGCTCTGAGTTATTGCTACATCCTTATTCATCTGAGTCCCTTTTCTTTATTCATTGCTCTTGGCTATACCTCTGACTCATTTCTTCTCTTTTATTGGCCTTATGCCACCATACAGATTGGCAGTCCTATCATAATCACTTCCTTTCTCCAAGCTCTAATTGTACATCTTTTGCCACTATAGTTGCTGTTGCAGGGCCCATTTTTTTTTGTAGACAGTAATGTGTTGTAAAAAGAACATTAGCAATGGGCTTATAACAGAAGAACAGAATTGGAAGCAACCTTGGAAGTCTTCTAGTCCAACCCTCTGCTCAAGCAGGAAAGCCCTACCCATTTCAAACAAATAATTGTTCCAATTTCTTCTTTAAAACCTCCAGTGTTGGAGAACCCACAACTTATGGAGGGAGGTCGTTCTTAATAATTGTTCTGTCAGAAAATTTCTCCTTAATTCTAGGTTGATTCTCTCCTTGATTAATTTCCATCCATTATTTCTTATCCTGCTTTCAGGACCTAAACTGGAACAATTACAATTTGTCTTCTACCCCTTTCTCCCTAGAGGTATGGAGCTTTAGCTGCTAACAGGAATGTAAATAGAGCTTTCTTGTCCCTAAAGGCAAATCTTTCAAACAGGGGTCACTTAGGTAGGGTGAGTGAGAGAGCTCAGGTGCTGAGCTCCTCCTAGGCTGTGGCAAATGATGGATGGACGGGAGAAAAATAAGACACACAGACATTTGTTTCCTACTGCTACTCCTCCTACTGCAGCAGTAGGACTGAACCAAACAAAAGACTTACGTGGCCAGGAATGAGAACTGGAGAAGCCACCAAAACTTCTCCAAGCTCTGCCTCTACCACATAGTCTAGTTCTTCCTTCCTCTCCATTTCTGGGTGATCTTAGTAGTAGCAATGATTATAGAAGTGATTCTGTAGAGAATAAAGAGGATGGTCTTGACAAGAAAGGGAAGATCAAGGGAACAAGCAGATTTTGTTACTATCGCCCATCTTTATTAAAATAATTTTAAATCTATGTGGCGTCTGTTTCTTGGTCTGGTTTACCTTTTCAAGTAGAACTCAAGAACGTGAAACAAATTCTCACTCAATAGAAGTTTATTCTCAAGTTGCTTTCAGAAGTCAAGGAGAAATGGTAACAAAGACAAATGGTTTGTCCTGAACAGAGATTCTCTCTTGGGAATTAATTGTCAACAATTAATTCACAAGAGTTATCAGTGCTATCTTTGTTTTATGCTCAAGTATGGATCTGGATTCCAAAGGATTTAGATAATCTTTTTCCAGCATACTCCAGAATTATTCAGTGACCAAGAGTAGGTTATAGCTTGAGTAATAATTATGAAAGGTGTCTGGGTTTGGAGAAGACCTCCAAGGAGTGGCGAACTACAGCCCCTTTTAAAGTTGCTAATGGTACCTTCACGAGAAGTTAAGCCGTAGTCATTGTCTCATCTCAGGGCCTTTTCTCTATTGAGTGAACCTTTCATTATCTATTTCAGAAGTCAAGAAAGGTGTGCTTAATTATCACAGATGTGAAACTAGCAAGTTTTTGACATTTATGCTTCCCTTGGTTTCTTCCTGTTTTTTTATCATATTTCAGAAACTTATAATTTCACATTGTTTTTCTGAATCAGTTCATAACATCATACACGATTTAAATAGCCCCCAGTTACCGAGGGGAGGTTAGTTGTAGTTGGATGAATTGGAAAAAGTTTTTATTTTAACGAGAGAGGGAAAATAATTTATTTTCAAGTTTGAATTGTTAATATTTGGTCAAAAAAATAAAATGCTTTACATAATTTTACAGCCACCTTCAGAACAATTTCATACATTACATTTTCTTGCATGCCTCTCTGGGTCTTTCACTACCCTAAAATAACTGTAGGTTTATATTTCTCCTTAGAATCTGATCAGAGATGAAGGTATCACGGTGTCTTGCCTCATGCTGTCTCTCTTCTCCCTTGGCTTGCTACTCGTAGCAACATTGGTAAGCTGACATCTTGGAAGCATTTAATTTCAGTTGAAGAGTTTGCTGAATAAATTAATAATTTCTGAGTTTCCTTAGAATGTTCTACTAGTGAAAAATAAGCTTAAGTAAGCCCTAGCAATGTACGTATATATTTCCATAAACATTATTCTTTGATAGATTCTGGGAATTAGACAATTGTAGGGTGCCCTCTGTTATTTTTGCCAAAAAAAAAAGGTTTTTTAAAAAATTATTTACTAGGGTAATTAGTCCTCTCAATAAAAAGACTGATGTGGGTAGTAAGATTAGCTTTGCTGTACAGTTCATTTGCTCTTTGCAAAGCTCTTATTCACCAGATTTATTGTTTGACCAAATAATAAGCTACTACTGAACAGCAGGATAATCATGCATATTAAAATGCAAAGGACGAGCTTCTAAATTGACAGTGAACTGTAAAAGGTTCAAACCACTTCTACATGAGATATTCCCTATTGTAGAGCGAACACAGTCAGAATAAGAACAGTGGGATTAATCCAACTGAATTTTTTATTGAGTTCTACACTTTGTTCCTATTTAATTTTTAATTAAGAACATCAGAAAGTAACAAAAAGTACAGGGAAAGGTTCTTACAGTGTAAGTTTAGATGTACACCAATATTAACAAAATATCTTGAAGTCTTTACATTCAGTAGTTCATATGATCAGCCAAGTTATGAAAATACTTGACTATGAAATGTTATTAAGTGTTAAATAGAAACCGGGATCAACCTAATTTATACAATTAAAGTTTTCCTTAGTTCTACTTGATGGAGAAGAACCTATATTTGACATACCTTGAATATTTAGAACTTATCTTTTATAGTTTAAAATTCCCTCCCACACTACTATTTTGTATTTTCAATATTTATGAAGGAACTCTGTTATATTTCAAGAAACAAAATTTCCATTACTCTGATTTTCTTGAGAGTTCCACAATGTGCAAGGCAGTATGTTTTCTTAAATTGGCTAGAGTGTATTGCAATGTACAGTAGTCACATCTGCTATGGAAGCCAGTGTTTCGGAAATGACTATACAGTTCCTAAGTCTGATCCCTCCTTTCTTACAGTCTCCTCTGTCCATGCTCTTCCCTGCCAGGTTCACCATGACTAACTACCTAAAATGAATTCAAGGAAGCTTCTGAGTGAAACTAGATTCACAACATTGTCAAAATATGTTCCATCAAGTGCTTAAGTTTTTGGTTAAGTACGTATGACCAAAATTACACCCTGAGTTCCCGGAATGCTAAATGTTAAGCCAACTACAGAATTTATTTTTATTTATTTGTTAAAATTATTTCCTGCTCATCTCGTAATGGGCTACTTTGGACAGCTTACAATAGTAAAACAGAAAAAAAATGAAACATAACAATAGCAAAGCAATGAAACAATAAAAATAAACTGGGAAAGTACAATAATATGAATTAAATGATAGGAGGAACAAGAAGCATAGTGGGGAGGTGGGGTCAACTGATTAGTCTAATTAGTCTAGATTACTTTATATTGCTGTCTAAAGTTCCAGAGTAAGGTTTAAAACACTGCACACAAACAGATGCCTAAAAAGGTGAAAAAACTTGATAATGAAATCGGAACCAAACCAATGGCTAAGAAATAGAGCGCTGATTCCCCCCCCCATTAAACTTAGAGTACAGTAGTACATATCTTTGTAATGCAGTGATTTTATAAATAAAGAAAAAGAAGTAGAGCATAGGACATATTTTCCTCTGCCCAGCAAGCAGCTGAACTGTGAGGAAAAGTCAGCAGGGAACCATGGATTCTCTGAAAAAGAGGTCAAGAGGGATCATGCATACCTCTAAAATAGGGCATTTCTCCTCCTCAAAGTCCGTTTATCCTTATTCGTTTTCCTTATTAAACACAGCCCTGTTCCTAATGCCAGGTTTTGGGTGGAAACAGAATAATTGTTGATGGAATTGGAAGTTATTTGAATGCTACATTTCTTGCAAAAAAAAAAAATGCACGGATTTCTTGACCCCCTTTGTTCCTTTTTGGTTCTAATGGTCTTTGCAGATTTTTGAAACAATACAAAAACCAGTTTATAAGAGATTTTTTAAAAATGGAATAAGTCAACACGAAGCTCTCATTCAAGAAGCCTTCATCTCTGTCATGGGGGGTGGGGTTGTTTTCATAATCCAAGAACGGTTCCTGGTAATAACCTAATTCACATGTGGTGGTTGTGCATGTCATAATAGTGGATCACTGTGTAAAATACACGTAAGCATCCCTGCACATTTTCTAGGGTCTCCACTGTATTCAGTGGCAATTCTACTGAGAAAATTATTAGGCATAAAGCTTTCCATCCTGAGTGCGAAACTATAATAGACAATTCTCTTGTGACATACCGAGGCTCTGCATAGCATTTTCCTTTTCATTTCCTGTTCTCTTCAGCAGAATCCATCGGTTTCCTCTCTAGAGAGCATTAAATGCAGTAGAGTTTATTTTCTCATAGGTTTGGCATCTTGTGAAAGCTCCTCCAGATCCCTCATTTCCCCTCCAAGAGGACAGGCGACAGTCTGTAAGCCGTCAACCATCGTTCACTTATTCTGAATGGACAGAAGATAAAAACGATGATGACTTCCTTGATTTAGATCCTCTACCAGAGTCACCAGTTTTTGACTGTGTGATGGATATAAAAGCAGAAACAGATCCAGCAACTCTTACAGTTAAATCTGTAGGGCTGCAGGAAAGGTAAGGCAGCATGTGAAGAAATGCAATCAGCTGATCACAGGGCAGGGGAAGCTTAGCCATTATGAACAATCAACTTAAATTTGGACCAAATAAACCTGTTTTCTTTCAAAAATAAGCAATTCCCTCCTCAGCTCAATAATTAATTCCCAATTAATATTTATGGATGTACTCTATGAAAATGTTATGTATTTCTCAAATGGTATTAATATTGTTAAAGTGTTGAATTTCTGGTTATTGAACAAAAATAAATCTTACCTTGGAAGAAAATGAGCCATTTGTTATTCATAGAGTTCATTTGCCACTGATGCTTTTCCCATAGTTTTTGATTTGTTTTGATAATCAGTGGCAATAAAAGATAGCTTTGAAATCAAGAATATGTCATTTGAGAGGATTATTTAGCCTTATCCTCACACCAACTTTCTCAGATATTATAGTCATTCCTCTACTACTCCAAACCTCACAATTATCTTTGTGGGAATGCCATGGAAAAGGCAGTGCATATCGCATTCATGCCTCTTTTCTCTTGCTGAGATGAATGATCTGAGAAAAGTCTTAGACAGGGTGGGTTATCATCTTCTAGGTCTCCATATCTTTGATCTTCAAGGCAAATCAACTTAAAAAAAACCATTAAAAAGGTAATTCTACGATACTTGTGGATCTAAAGCCTTTGACAAATTTTGACAATTATTATATTGTCTGTTATTCTTCTAATAAATAAATATGCTTTCCCTGACCTGTCTTCCTGGGGCATGAATCTCCATGAATCTTATTTAATAAAGAAGCCATGGTGGCACAGTGGTTAGAATGCAGGACTGTAGGCTACTTCTGCTGACTTCTGGCTGCTAGCAGTTTGGCAGATTGAATCTCACCAGGCTCAAGGTTGACTCAGCCTTCCATCCTTCCGAGGTTGGTAAAATGAGGACTCAGTTGGTTGGGGGCTATATGTTGGCTCTGTAAACTGCTTAAAGAGAGCTGTAAAGCACTGTGAAGTGGTATATAAGTTTAATTGCTTATATAAGAAGTATTTGTTTTAACTAGAATGTTTTTCTCTCTAAGTAGCATCCAACTCCATATTTCAACATTCTACACTCAGAAGGATAATATAATACAGGTAGTCCTTGCATAGTATCACTTGTTCAATGACTGTTGAAAGTTATGACAGCACTGAACAAGGAAACATTTGACCAGGCCTTGAAGTTGCAGCCATAATAGTGTCCCTATAGTCACATAATCACAATTTGGGTACTTGGCAACCAGTGCACAATTATGACCCAAAGTAGCATGATCACCATTTTCTACCTTCAGTGCTGGTTTCCAACAAGCAAAATCAGGGAGAAAACTGTCAGAAAGTCACAAGTCACATTCACGACTTGTGGTTAGAACTGCATTTGAGTCACTTAACAACTGCAACCAGAACTGGTGGTTGTAAGGTAGTCAAGTCACACAATTTCTCACTTTAGGACCATATTGCTCTGTGATGGAGTTGCCGTTCCCAACTAGGGTCATTAACTGAGGACTACCTATAATTTTTGGTTATCACTAGGACTATTTGACTGAAGGTCCCAGCTAACCTTGTCATAGTTTTTTGACTGGAAGTACAGTATGTGAAGGTAGATGTAATATAATACATCCAGAATGCTAAACAATGTATGAAAATATATCTTGGATTTTTCATGTTATCTGGATCTGGATAGGGGACATGAGTGATTCACGCTGATCTGTTTCATAGCCATTAACAGTTACCTCTGTATATCCAGGCGAGGTTCAAATGTTTCGCTCACGTTGGACATGTGTACTCCTGGCTGTACTGAACAAGGGTTTGGCTATATCATGTCTCCCAAGGACGATTCAGCTCAAGAATACCTTCAGACAGCATCAAACATTCTCACAGAAGAGGAGCTGCACCAGAAAGCTTTAGATTCTTTTGTTCTTCAGACAGAATTTTTTGTAAGTATTTTGATGTCCCCATTCCCTAATAAGAGTTGATAGTAGCATTAGCCAAACTGGAGCACATCAGTTCTCACAAGGAACTGAAGAAAAGTATAATATTCAGTGATAAATAAGACATTTAAAAAAATTAAATTCATTAAGCTCTAGGCCAGGGGTGTCAAACTTGATTTCATTGAGAACCACATCAGGGTTGTGTTTTACCTTGGGGGGGCATGGCCAGGGAGCGTGGCCAGCTCAATGTCACTCATGTCAGGGGCACCTGTGGTGGCCCCAGTGCTCTGCCAGTGAATGGGCTCCTGAGCTCTGTTTTCGGCTGTGACAGCCTCCTGCAAATCTGCCAGCAAAAATGGAGTTTGGGAGGGCTGCCTGTGGCCCTCGCGAGTTCCATTTTCACTGGCAGAGGCACCGCAAGCCAGTCTTTCACTGTTTCCAGGATGGTCCCACAGGCCAGATCTAAGCACCCAGTGGGCCAGATCTGGCATGCAGGCCTTGAGTTCAACCCCCCTGCTCTAGGCGATATCTAATTAGAAGAAAGGAAAATGTGTTTTTGGTGCCCTGGATCTGGAAATATTTCAAGGATGGCTCAACCCCCTCATTTCATGCATGGATTTCTGGAAACGACCTTCCCTTTAGGACATCATTCAGCAGTCACATTTAACATATTATTCAAACCAATCTCTGCATTTGGAAAGTTTCAAATATATCCCACCTATGGCTGAATAGGGAGGAAATATGGACAGATTTAGGAGACATGACCTTAGTAAAGCAGAACAGCTTTGAAAGGAAGCAAAAGCAACAATTATTTCTATATTTCATAAATATACAACAAAAATAAACTTATACAGTACATCAGCATACAGCATTAGCATCTATCAGAATCAGATTTGTATTCATTTACTGAAGAGTAGGGGCATATAGTAAGAATGGAAATCTGAAAGAATGGAAATGTGACTTGAAGTATAGAAAAAATGGCTGAATGCAGGGAACATTTCCTGTTAATGTAATTTCCTATCCTTAATCTCACAGTATTGACTAACTTAACTTAGATATGATCCATTACACACACCCAAAACCTACATATTCTTGCACCTGTTTTTATGAAGCGTTGCAGGTTTCTTCCTAGTAGCATTGCTGCAACAGTGCTTTCCAGCCTTATTTATATTATCACCAGATGGGACTTCTGCATCATCAGAACACACAGAGTCATTTATAAATATCACACAGTAATTAAAATAAATTGATTAGTTTTACTATTCTTTGTACAGCGGTGCTTTTAATGACTTGCATTCCCCTTGGTCTTATCTTGAGTAATGAAGTGCATAAAATTAACATAGATTTATTTGATATGTCAGAAGTATAATAAGAATTTTTTTATTGTTTTTCAGAGGAGTAACTATATTTTGAGCTGTTATAAGGTTATCCAACGATCAACTAAGTTATTAAAAAGTGCCAGTAGGACAAATATTAGTACAACAAATATTAGATTCAGGCTCGTAAAAAAGTTCAGCCATAGAAATTCGCTCTGTCCCAGTGCAATGTGCTTCCCAGGAATAATTTAATAAAGAAAAGGTAGAGCTGAAATATAAACTGGCTTTTCTTCCTGGAAAAAAATAGAATATAAATCTAAAAATAACAAAAAATTACAATATTACAGTTTAATCCCATTCATATTAAACTAAAATAAAAGGGCTTTCAATATACTGCACAGTTCCTTTACTAGTCAAATTCTTCAATTCATTGGTTTTGAATCTGGATTGAATGAGTTTTCACAAGTATTACAGTGTTCTTTTTTTTAAAATCCACTTAGATCATTTTTAAGTGAAAAGTTATTAGTATTGTAATACGTCTAATATTTCTATGATGCATCTTTCAACAGGCAATTCCAATGAACTTTATTGATCCAAAGGAATATGACATTCCAGGTTTAGTCCGAAAGAATCGTTACAAAACAATTCTCCCTAGTAAGTACATAGAAATCCATTTTTAGTACAGAAGCATTTTGAACTATGTGTTAATTGGTATGTTTGTGAACTTACAAACACTTTTAAACTTGATGGGATTTGCCATAGTGGTGAGTTGTGGGTTAAGATAGGTATTTCCAATTGTCAGGAAAGATCACTGACTTACAGAACCATTTTGGAATTGTTCACCAATTTCCCACAAAGGATATGGATTAAGATCAGCAGTGCAGTACAGGTAGTCCTTGACTTACGACAACAATTGAGCCCAACATTTATGTTGTTAAGTGAGAAATTTGTTAAATGAGTTTTGCTCCACTTTATGACTTTCCTTGCCACATTTGTTAAGTGAATCACTGCAGCTGTTAAGTTAATAACACAGTTGTTAAGTGAATCTGGCTTCCCCGTTGACTTCGCTTGTCAGAAGGTCACAAAAGGGGATCACATGACCCTAGGACACTGAAACCGTCATAAATATGAATCAATTGTCATTTACATCTTTGAACGATAACTAAACGAACTGTTGTAAGCTGAGGACTACTTGTACAAGTAGTCCTCAATTTATGACAACAATTGAGCCCAAAATTTCTGTTTCTAAGCGAGACAATTATTAAGTGAATTTTGCCCCATTTTGTGACCTTTCTTGCCACAGTTATTAAATGAATCACTGCAGTTGTTAAATTAGTTACACTGTCGTTAACTGAAGCTGGCTTCCCCATTAACTTTGCTGGTCAGAAGGTCGCAAAAGGTGATCACATGACCTTGGAGCACTGCAACCGTCATAAATATAAGTCAATTGCCAAGCGTCTGGATTTTGATCATGTGACCATGGTTGTAAGTGAGAAACATTCATAAGTCACTTTTTTCAGTGCCATGGTAACTTTGAATGGTCACAAAATGAACTGTTGTAAGTCAGACTACCTGTACCTGTGACGTTCCTAGGCAGTAACTATGAATCTCACAAATTGAATGTTGAGTGATTTCAGTATCTCTCAGAGCTTGAGAGATAAATTGGTCAAAATCTTTAGTATATCATACCATTTTGACCAATTGTTAGAATTTCTGTTTGGAGGTATCCAAGGTTATTGGGTTGAACTGCATTATGTTTATTATGGAAAATGTTACATTGGATGTTTGTATTTACTATTTATCTGTTCTCAATAATTATTCTGATTATTTTGATGAGATGGACTAAAAAATTATATCAACTGTTCAAAATCCTTCCTGAGATGTGTTTTTCTTCTATTTGAAATATTTCTGTAACATTCGGTCTGTCTTAGCACTTTACAATTGCAATTCCATTCTTTAAAAAAGCTTTAAACAGTTTTCAATTAGAAAAGTTGCCCACAAAATGGAATACGTTGTTCTGAAAATAAAATAAAATATTTAAAAATTTCAAAAATAGATGTTCATTCCAGCTAGAACTGAAAGATAAATAGGCACTTAACTTAATGATCAGTTAGTTGTTTGCAACACTATAGTTAATTGCACTTAGCGAAAGAAATGATAATAGTCTTTAATTCAGCTAATGCATACTGTATTTCTTTTGCGGATTTACAGATTTGTTGTGGGTAATTTCTTTTAAGCCTTTTGTCTCAAAAATTCCACCCTAACCATATGAAAATGGTTGATTTCAGAATTTTCAGGGGGCTCAAACGCAGCACAACATTAAATCCTATAAAATTATAGCAAATCTCTGCCTTTGCACTGGCATTTAGACCTGGCTACATGCAACGTTAATAATGATTAGTTCTGCAATAGGAAAGAACACTTAATTGTGAAAGATACTGCAGCTCCCTGCTCCTTCAGCACTGCTATGTTCTGTTCACTGCCACAAAACGTGGTAAAAGTATTGACTAATATGGCTTGCGAGGCGAATTAGAAAGGGATGTTAAAACTCTTAATGGGTACCAGTAATAGCATCTAAATGCAGCCCTAGGGTTGTATCCCACCGAATATTAGCTGTGGGTGAGCAAAAGCAATGAATGCTTTCTCTGGGCCATCTGGATTGTCTCTGTGGGAAGCAGAATTCTGAATTAGATTCTGAATTAGGCAGATCTTTAGCTGAAACCATAAGGGTCGCTCTTGTGTTTCTTCAAATCAAACCTTTGCCCAGTTCTCAGAATTCCAGATTGAAGGTCTGCTGTGTAATATTTTTGTACAATTCATTTTTGTGGGAGAGAGAGAGAGAGGAGACCTTTTTTGCTCCTTCCAATCTATAACTCATCATTGCTCCTTTCCATTTTCCAGATCCTCACAGCAGGGTGTGCCTTACCTCAGATGATGAAGATGATCCTCTCAGCTCTTACATTAATGCTAATTACATCAGGGTAAGACTGGCAGCTGCGGAGAATCTTTTCTATATAAGTGTTTTTGTTAGGCCTCTATTGTTTTTCAGTAGTTCCAGAATTCCACAATCATTTCAGTCCTTCCAGCATGCTGACAAGAGACACAGATTCAAATCTCAACGTTGTAAAATATACATGCGGTGATTTAAAGTATGACTTGCTAGCAATCTCTGATAGTGAATGACAGTCATGCTTACCACCATAACCTTTAGAATCCAACAAGGCCCCAAAATGGGGTGCCAGTTGTAGCCCTACTCAAATGAATTTTGGCTTAACTATACCTTTTACATAGCATAAATTGCTCCTATTGCCATAGGAACTATTCATTTTTGTATAAATAAAAGTTATGCTGCTGGTGCTTATTTGTTTCACTTGATGTGCAGCGTGAGTGTGAGAATATTTGTTTCTAATTTACTAAACAGCTTCTGAATGAAAACTGAAGGACTGCGGTATACGTATGTTTCAGCACTCATGAACCTTGTTGGATTTTTTGTTGTTGTTTTTTTGCTAGGGCTATAGAGGAGAAGAAAAGGTGTACATTGCTACTCAGGGACCCATAGTTAATACTGTCAGTGATTTCTGGAGAATGGTATGGCAGGAGCATTCTCCAATCATTGTCATGATTACCAATATAGAAGAGATGAATGAGGTAATGCTGAATCTTTTCTATTTTTTTTTTAATTCTGTTTTGTGCCTTCAGTATATTCCTGAATAAAAAATTATTCCATTCATAAAACTAGTCTGCTTTGTAACATGGTAATCAAGGTAAAGTGGTTCCACCACAAAAGCGCGTAGGACAAAATCGCGCTCGACAAAAGCGCGCTGTGACGTCATCACAGCGCGACGAAAAAGATCGAAAAAATGTAAAAATAAAGCTAAAACCTTCCCCTAACCCCCCCAAACCTAACCCTAAACCTAACCCTAACCCTAACTCTTAACCTAACCCTAAACCTAACCCTAAACCTAACCGTTAAAGTAACGAAAAACGTAACGCTAACCCTTATCCTAACCCTAACGCTAACGCTAACGCTCTAAAGCTAACCCTAACCCTTACCCTTACCCTAACCCTAACCCTAACCCTAACCCTTACCTTTGTGTGAATCGGCTTGCTTTAATTTAATTTTTATTAATTTTTATTTGAATTTTTCGATCTTTTTCGTCGCGCTGTGATGACGTCAAAGGCGCGATTTTGTCGATCGCGCTTTTGCCGTCCGCGCTTTTGACGGGTCACGGGTAAAGTTAGAATATAGTATAAACGTTTGATGAATAAAAGCTTTTATCATTTACTTGGGCACCCCAAAGGTCCCTTTTCAAAAGGCAACTGGACTTCCTTTGTTTTTGCTTGAAGACATTTCGCTTCTCATCCAAGAAGCTTTGTCAGTTCTGAACTGAAGAAGCTTCTTAGATGAGAAGCGAAATGTCTTCAAGCAAAAACCAAGAAAGTCCAATTGCCTTTTGAAAAAGCATCTTTGGGACAACCACTATCTGGATGATTGAGTATTTCCATAGACGTATATTTGAGCCACTCCCAAAGTACATTTCCTATTTTTCTTTTGGGGCTAGAGCCTCTTTTTTGAAATATTCCTGTTGCACATTGATTTTGTCATTAGGAAAATGTGATTCTCGCCCTGTTAGTGCTTCAGCTGCAAGGATGAATACTGATCAGAATGTGATTGCAGTAGAGCAGGGCTATCAAACTCAATTTCATTGCAGGCCGCATCAGGGTTGTGTTTGACCTTGGGGGGGGGGCAGGGTATGTGCAGCTGGGGTAGGCTTGGCCAGCTCAACATCACTCATTGGGGCTCCATTTTCAGCCACAATGGCCTCCTATAGTCCTCTACCAGCAAAAATGGAGCTTGAGGGAAGGGGCTGCACCCAAGGGGGCCACCGTTTTGGCTGGCAGATGACTGAGGAGGCCATCACGGCTGAAAATTGAGCCGGGGCGAGCCACACACAGCAGTCCACGGGTCTTAAGTTTGACACCCCTGTACTAGAGGTATGCAGCAGCACCTAGTTTTTCTAGAAAAAAACTGACAAGTACACGAGCAATGATGGGCTAATGTTAAGACCCTACCAATAGGATATCCTGCCAGCAAATTTTGTGGCCCTTTTTTCCACCTGTTCAAAGCTTGTTTTGTTCTGCATTAGCAACTTAGCATGCATTTTGGATTGTCTCCTTGCTTCCCTTTCCAATTGAGCCATGGCACAGGAGGGTAGCTTTAAGAAAACTAAAGTTGAGTTGGAAAAATGTTTGACCAATCATGTAGAAAAGTAGCATAAGTCAGCCCTTACCAATCATGTTGTCATTCTATTCATCGTAATTTACAGCTGCAATATTATAGAGTTGCTACAAAGGAAATGGAAATATTACACATCTGGAGATCTCTGTACACACTTGTGCTTTATCAGAGAGACGTGGCTTAATGAAGTCATTCAGTACTGTTCAAGACTCTGGGACGCTTCACAATTTTTCCATTAAAAAAAGAATTGTGTTGTGACTCAAATATAAATATAGACTGCAGGAGGAATGTTTGTGTTCACGCAATATACGTTAATTCTAATAATGCAAAGATTAGGGCTTCAGTACTGTAGCACTCTTATAAAATGTAATGTGAACTGACAGACAGCCCACAGAAATGCGTGGGTGTTCTTCATTTCAGCTGCTTCAAGACTGAGCTATAGATAGCTACTAGCACTTCTGATAGTGTGTGTGCTCTCTCCCCACCACCTTACACACACACACACATACCCAATGGAATGTTGAAAGAAAAACTGAAAGAACAGAATGAGACATAATTTGCTATGGAAGGAAAAGCAAAGGAAATATAGATTGTGTTTTAAAATGGGCCAGACTTACCTGGGGACTATGCAGGAAAAAATCCCCTAATTCACTCCTATGGGAGATGCAATTGAGAAATGGTTTGGATGGTTTATGAATATTGCAATCCAAGCCTGCTTTCCCCTAGTCACAAGGCCCAAGACATCCAAAAGCAGCCCATCCTGTGCATCTCAGTGCACACATACACACAAAAACTGAAGCAACAGAAACACACACACATACACACACACACACACACACACACACACACACACAGCTTAAATGTATCTGTTTAGACCTCACAGATACACTTGTATACATACACATCAGTGGTGGGTTTCAAAAATTGTTCGAACCTACTCTGTGGGTGTGGCCTCCTTTGTGGGAGCGGCTTGCTGCCCATGTGACCGGATGGGAGTGGCTTGCTGCCTATGTGACCGGATATGAAGATGCCGACGACACTTGTCAGAACCACCTTAAATTACCTCACCCACAGCACTGGCATGCATAAGAATATGATGTAAACTTGTTTTTTTAAAGGCATCTTTGGTTTGCGTTAAAACAACTTCAACACACGCAATGTTCTGATTGCACCACAAACGCAGTCGTCATCCTTACCTTTCACAGAGGCACTGAGTTTTATCAGTATGAGCATGATAGTGTAGAATAATCATATCCAAGGACCAGTGGTGGGTTTCAAAAAAGTTTGGAACCTCTTCTGTAGGTGTGGCCTGCTTTCCGGGTCCACTGGTGGAACCTCTTCTAACTGGTTCAGTAGATTTGACGAACCGGTTCTACCGAATAGGTGCGAACTGGTAGGAACCCACCTCTGATACACATGTAGGAAATGTGTGTTGCACACTCCCAGATTAGCCCATAGAACAGAAACTATATATCACACAAATACAGAGAGATGAAAATATTTCTTCATTACAAAGTATACAGAGTAATATACAAAGTATAGCTACTATTAGTTAAGGGGTAGAAAAAATCTGGATGCTTTCCCATGTTTGACAGTGGACAAACATGAATGGGTAGACTCCAGCAGATGGGAGGACAAAACTGAACATTCAGCAGAAGAAATAGTTGGCATTATACAACAATAACATTTCTCATCTACCTATCAAATTTCACACCAGGTGCAGTTTTCAGGTCATCTTCACAGCCAACCCATATAGAGGACATTATAGATCTCAAATTGAGTGGTAATAAGAGCATTATTGACAACAGATAGTCCTGGATTTACAACCATTCATTTAGTGACCATTCAAAGTTCAACAGCACTGAAAAAAGTGACTTACGGCCATTTTTCACATTTACAATCATTGCAGCATCTCCACTCCCTCTCTTTCACCTATTTTAATCCTATGCTTTCTATTTTCTTCTCTCTTTGTCTGAGTCTTCTGGGAGTATAGTTTATATCAGAAATGTCAAACTCAAGGCCCGGGGGCTGGATTCAGCCTGCAGGGTGCTTAGATCTGACCCACAGGGCCATCCTAGAAAAGGCAAAGGACTGGCATGCATTGCCTCTGCCAGTGAAAACGGAGCTTGCGAGGGATGCGTGCAGCCCTCCCAAGCTCCATTTTCATTGGGAGAGTGTTGCAAGACGACATCACAGCTGAAAAGCGAGCTTGCGAGGGCTGCAGGCAGCCCTCCTGACCTCCATTTATGCTGGCAGAGGGTTGCAAGAAGCCATCACAACTGAAAATGGAGCTTGGGAGCCCATTTTCGCTGGCAGAGCCTTGGGCCACCACAGGTGCCCCCAACATGAGTGATGTCAAGATGGCCATGCCTAACCCCGAGGTCAAACAATGCTGATGCGGTCCTCAATGAAATTGAGTTTGACACCACTGCTTTATATGCTTGTGGAAAGTTCTGAATTGTCTATAAAGTTATTTCTTGTATCCTTGTATAATACATATGACAGTATAACATAAATTTGTTTTAATGTTTTTTTAAAAACAAGTTCCTGTAAATGTTCTAGCCTTGTTATCTGTATCTCATTCTTCCAAAAATTAAATAGCTTTCGGCATGATGGTGCTTTTTTATTATAGTCTCAAATGGGTCTAAATTTAATTTTGTTGTTTTTGAACCTTGAATCCTACATTTTAATTTAATCTTGTCATCATCAAAGTTAAAATTTGAATTGAAACATGGCTGCTTTGCAACTCCCTACTGGTTCCTTTTGTTACTGTAATAATGACATGAGAAAATTGAATGTGATAGGGTTTTCATTTCTGCAGTTCTTAAACCAAGAAAAATATAGAAAAATATATGGTTTAATGGGGAGTTGGGGGGAGAGAGCCAAACATTCTGACCCAGGTAAAATACCATTTTGCATCAGTTAATATTTTTACTTATCCCATAAGTGATTTCTGAAAACATTCTGCCATAATTCAAATTATGCTTTTCGTAAGCTTATTAGAGCATATTTACTTTTTGCAGACACCTGCCTTTATAGCTGTGATTTTATTTTTACCTAGAAATGTACAGAATACTGGCCAGAAGAACAAATTGCCTATGAAGGAATTGAAATTACAGTTAACAGAGTCATACAAGCAGATGATTATCGGTTAAGGCTTATTACCCTAAAGGTAAGATATAAAGTAAGGGATTACTCATAGACAATTCATTTTTTTTTTAGAAATATTCTTTTCAGGATCATGCTGGTGCTGTTTTTTCTAAATTTCATTTGGGTACGCAGCACATTGTTCTAATTGTGCAGCTTGGGATCCAAAAATTATAGCCTAACATATTTGCAGAGCTCCAGATTGAAGGAAGCTTTAGTAATGTTGATAGAAAGAATATGTCTAATATGAAGGCCATCAAGCTTTTTGTAGAACAATGAGAATTATGAGCCATTCCACTGGCAATTTATTACCACCTGTTTTCTCAATAGGCATTTCTGACCTGCTTTTGTTAAAAAGTCTTCCTAAATGTACTGACTTTATAACAACTTTAGTATTTGTACCATAGCTAGATTCCTATATTTGAGTAGGTTAGATGTTGTAAATCAGGTCTGTAAGATCTTTCATGTGACTGGTGTGACTATTGTTGAACCTCTATGGTGACCACAATATGGAAGTATCTGCACTCTGCAGTGATCTCACCAATTGCCAGAAAACCTTCAATGGAAACTTTATTTCTGCAAACACATTCATACAGATTTCAGTGCTGGTTCTCAGACACTTTTCTTTCATCCTCAAAAGATCAATCCTTCTAAAGATAGAAATAAATATTTATAATTCATGCCTTTCTCTAACACTGTTTCTATAAAGTAAGTTGAGTAGAGAAACAAAATAATAATAATGAATTACAGAATTATCTTATTATTTTAGCAGCCCTTTTTTGCCTAGAGAAGTTGAATATTTTAATACCCATTCTAAAAACCAGCTAAATATATATTTCTAATATGTATATTTTTCAGCAAAGTTCCCCCCCCCCAAACCCTCCATGGAATATAATTTTCAGGAATCTTCAAACAAATGCCAGTAGTTTGTATATATCAACAAAGAGTGTTAAAAGTCTGAGTCATCAAAATTGTTACCTTTGGCAATTCAGGGCTGCGTTTTGTGATTTCTCTAATGAGAGATGTTTTTCATATTTGCAAAGAAATTCATGTGTTGAATTTCTAATTCACTTGCTCCCAATTTTCTTGCTCACTGTCTTATAGAATGGCGAAGAAACAAGAAATCTGAAGCACTACTGGTATACATCTTGGCCAGACCAAAAGACCCCTGATCAAGCACCAGCGCTGCTCCAACTGGTTCAAGAAGTGGAAGAAGCCATGCAACATGCAGAAGAAAAGAATGCTCCAATCATTGTTCACTGCAGGTAAACTATTAAACATTGTTAGAAAGAAAAGAGAGGGGAAAAATGATACTTAGGTAATTTTCCTATATCCCTGACAATCATTTGAAACATCCTTGACTTTTAATGTTATATACAATACTGAGTTTATCTTTCACTTTTTCTTTGCCATTTTAGACACACCTTTTCTATGTGTCCACTCTTAACATTCTAGCAAGGAAATATCCCTTACATCTAAACTGGTAGAATCCAGAGGAACAAAATTTCCACATTGGGTTTCACTGTAACTGACTCTCTTGTGCCTGTTAACACAGTGCAGATGAAATGTAAAATGTGCAACCATTTCATTTCTCTGAAATGGTATAGGGTCCTGCTTGAGCAAGTGGTTGGACTAGGAAAACCTCCAAGGTCCCTTCCAGCTCTGGTGCTCTATCTGTTATCGTGTTTTAATAATAGGCTTATTGTGTATTTTTACTGACCAGTCCTGGATCTGATTCACAATGTGTTGCCATTCCCCATCATTTTTCTCTCTTCCCTTGTAGCATTGCCCCCGAAAGGGCCGCTAGAGTCCGGGGTTCTCCTGGCCCTTTTGATATGGCCACCTGTCTGCACTGGTCCCTCACTCAGGCACCTCTACTGGCCTGGGTCATGTAGGGTTGTGGTGGTCAGTCTCCTCTCAGCAAATATGTTACATGGTGCGGTGAGGGTCAGTCTTTTCCCAGGCGGTGGGTCATATGATAAGATGGTATTCATGTGGCTAGTCTTCCTTTCGCTCTCTCTCTCTCCTCTCCCTCTCTTGAATTGCCTGCTGAGCTCCCCTTCCACTGCCTCTCTCCTTCATGGATTCTCTACTTGCTCCACAGAAGCTTCTATCCTATCCCTCCTTTTCACCTCAGGCTTCCCCCCACAGAAACCTCTCCTCTTTTTTCCCTCAGGCTTGCCCCACGGTAGCCTGTCCTATCCTGTCCCCCCTTCTCTCCCTCAGGCTTTCCTCACAAGCTCCTCTCCTATCCCCCCTTTCTCCCT
The DNA here is from genome assembly GCF_051295495.1 of Thamnophis sirtalis. Classification (NCBI taxonomy): domain Eukaryota; kingdom Metazoa; phylum Chordata; class Lepidosauria; order Squamata; family Natricidae; genus Thamnophis; species Thamnophis sirtalis. The sequence goes on from NW_028261381.1 coordinate 79,144,384, forward strand.
CAAGCTTGCCCCAGGGAAGCCTCCTCTATTGTACCACCTTTTTTCCCTCAAGCTTGCCCCATAGAAGCCTCTCCTATCCCCTTTTCTTCCTCAGGCTTGCCCCACAGAATCCTCTCCTATCCTCTCTCCTTCTCTCCCTCAGGCTTGCCCCACAGGAGCCTCTTCTATCCTCCCTATTGCCTTCACTCCCCCTCTCTTTCGCCAGGCTTCTTTCTCTATTTCCCCATTAAGCCTCTTTTCCTATCCTCTCAGGCCTCCTTTTCCCCAGCCTCTCTCTCTCTCTCTCTCTCTCAAAAAAAGGCCGCCTTCCTCCTCACACACTTCCTCGGTCCCCTCTTCTTCCCACCAAAACCACCTCCTCCTATTCCCTTCTCCCCACCCTGCTACACCCCTATTATCCATTGTAATGTGCTGCAGATACTATAGAGATCAGTTTAAAAATATGTCTCAATCATCAATTATAAATGAAAATCAAATATTAAAGCATGAGCTCCGTCATACCACAACCACTTTAGGAGGATAGCCGTGCCCAACTAAAAAGTAATTATTTCCTTTGAGACAATGTCACCCAGGGCTAATTAGTTTTCAGAACTTCCTGGAATACACAGAGCACAGCAATCAGTCAATCAGTGAGAAACTATCTCCCATGTGAGCAAGCAAAGTTCAAGAGCAACACCCCTAAAGATGTGTTACTTTCTAACAGGACCCTGCCTCTTTGGAGGAGCTTTCTATGATGTTCCACAGCATATTGCTACTACTGAGTGTACCAAGGAAGCCTCTGATTATAAATGCAATAAGCAGATTTCATAGAAATCTTTGCAGGACTTGTAACCAACTACTGGTTAATTCCACCCTCAGGAAAATATTCAATTGAGCTGTATAATTTGAGACATAACCATTGCAAATATATTTCTGATTTATTTTTCATATCATTTGACTTTGGTGAGCAGAAAGAAGCATTTAACATTTTAAAGCTAAATTCATTTTAGTAAGATTACAAAATGAAATATTGTATAATGAATATTTATGTTGTTATGCAAAATTGTTGTAAGTACCCCTTGTACAAGCACATTATGGATAATGGGATAAAGGTATCATGAATCTCTACAGCATTTTTCATAAACACAAGCCATGTGAGAACATAATGTGCTATCATAATCTAAAGTAATAAAGTACCATTTGTTCTGAATGTTCTAAAAGTATATTTTTTATGTTATAATGCAGTCATGTAGCTGTGCTATTGTGCTCTTTAAATTCAGTATTTCTCATTTTAACAGTTTGCTTTAAATTTACATTAACATAATTCTTTACATTCTACGTCAAGGCATATTATTTGCAACTTGCTTCCAATGTGTATGTATTCCTTTTCATCATTTTCCCCCCCTTGGAGACTACATTTATAGCATTCATTTCCATTCTTCTATATATCCCCATATATTATAGTAGTCCCATACAAATCATTAACATGCTGCATCAAGCATTTCCTTGCTTTAATTTCTCCCCAAATTATTTCATCACTTCTAATTTTAATTCCATTCCCTGCTTATGTCTCTTTGTTTAGCTGTCTTCACTCACTTCTAAAACAATTTTAATGTCTTATCAAAATGTTCTGCCTCTTTTAATCTTAATTCTTCCTTGCTTTCTTCACATACTTTTCTCACAATTATCTTTTCTTTCTGTACACATTATATATTTCCCTTATACTCGGTTTTTGCAAGAGTTACCTATAACCTATTCCTCTTCATCATTCCACCAAATATCCATTTTCATGCTTCCCATTCATGCAATCCCATATATGTCTTGGCACTTTGCAATATAATTCTCACTGTATTCCAATCAAATTCCACAGTCTCTTTCCTTACACTCACTTTCCACAGTGAGGGATCCTTGGTGAACTCTAAGCTTGCTTGTTTTCTTGCTGATGTTTCATTACCCAAACTAGGTAACATTATCAGTGCTAGTGGACTGATAGACTAGCTCTGATGATGTGTTACCTAGTTTGGGTAATGAAACATCAGCAAGAAAACAAGCAAGCTCAAAGAGCTGCCAAGGTGGCGCAGTGGATAGTGTGCAGTACTGCAGGCCACTTCAGCTGACTGCTATCTGCAGTTCAGCGGTTCAAATCTCACTGGCTCAAGGTTGACTCAGCCTTCCATCCTTCCGAGGTGGGTGAAATGAGGACCCAGACTGTGGGGGCAATATGCTGACTCTGTAAACCCCTTAAGGAGGGCTGAAAGCCCTATGAAGCGGTATATAAGTCTAACTGCTAACTGCTAAAGAGCACTAAGACCCCTCATTTCAACCCTGAGCTATAATTATTCTCCTTTATTGGTACTTTCCACACCGAAGCCACAGGTTTCCATAAGCCATGATCATTATCAATTGGGAACATGATCAGTCAAGGCTTTCACATTTAATAATATTGAAAAGTATAGTTTACATTACTTTCACTTCATTGATGCCTTGAATTTCTTCACTGGGAGTCAGTGTGACTTGCAAAGCAGTGATGCTATATAGACAAACCATGATTTGTTCCAAACCACATGCAGTCTTACATTCTGGACTAATAGCAGCTTTTGAAAGCAATTCATGAGCATCCTATGGAGAACAATTTACAACTGAGAGCTACATAAGATGTGAATAAAGCAGAACATCCTGCTTCAAGAATGGGTGCACAAAATGAATATGGAGGTCCTCTTGGCCATAGCTGCCACCTGTTCTTTGACCATCAGCCCCAAAGACCTCTACTCCATTGTGTATCATCTGTGTCTAGGGGTGTGCTATCCATCTAAGTCAAAAATAGTCTCCACAACTCTGAGGCCCTAAAACCCACAGCTACTTGATCTTGCTAGAATTGAGTTAAGACCTGTTCTTTCTGATCCAGACTGTTACAGCCTCCAGGCATTGGGAAAGAATCTGAACAGTATCATTTGGACAACTCAGGGCAAAGAAGTACGGTTGAATATCATCAACATATTGATGGCATTTAACCTTGTGTTAATGAATGATCTCACCAGATGTTAGATAGGAGTGGGGAGAAAGTCATGGTTTCAGAATGTAAGAATTCAGGGCTGGATCTCCCTCCTCCTAACCTTGGCTGAAACCAATCTCAAAGATGGAAAAGAACTACCGCAGAACCATACTTCCTGCTCCTGACCCTGCTCCCCCCACAAAGGAGCCCAAAAGAATGCTATAATCTAGGTGGAACCTTAATTAAAAAAACAGCAGATGAAATATTAATGAGGTTAATAGGAAGGATTAATATGAAATTAAATACAACACAAAATCTTTTAATGAAGCAATATATATTTCTTAAGTAATTTCCAATAGAGAATAGTATGAAGGGTATGCATATACATATTACCAAGGGGGGGGGGAACCCAATCAAATATAACATCTGTAGATCTGAGTGGAATGACTACATCAGTTGCATTTCTTCTTCCTGAGGGCTTAGCTGTTGGCCCAAATAATTTAAGTGACAATGATGGAAAGTCATCTAAGAAGCTTTCAGCAGAGCTAAAGACTTGCAAAACAGAGATGCTCTTGGACCATGAAGTAATTGTTACTTGCTGTTTATTTAAAATGACATGTTGACATATAAAAGCTGACAGAAACCAGATGCCTCACATAACATCTCTCTGGAACTTTATCCTGTAACATTTTATCCAATAAAACTGCTAACCTTTTTCTGAAATAATACAGGGCCAATGGTAAAAGATATTCTGCTGGTTTTTGTTGCATAAGCCAGATAAAGAAAACGTAAGCTCATTAAAGAGTCTTTTCATATGTTCGGTCCACATTCGGTCTGTGGGTTGAGTAGCCCTTCTATCTACTCCCCACACATTCTAGAATAACAGCCCCCCATCACACACCTACCAGTAATTTGCAGTCAGAGGATAATATGTGAGAAACCAGAAGGTCACCACATTTATACACATGGACAAGAAATCACTTTGGGGAAGCAAAGAGTTTCAGTCTACTAAAGACTTCTATTCCTATACGCAACCATATTGTCTGAAATAAATAATAACACTTTCCTAAAATTTGAGAATACATGGTAGAGCTAAAGAGTTACATTCAGTACCAATAAAAGAGAATATTCGCAGCTCAGAGTTCAAATGAGTCCCTGGTTTTACATGATGAAAACTCTTTAATTTCACAACATCTGGACAGACTTAACCATAGTTGCAATTGGGAAAATGTGACCATCCTGGACCAAGACCAAAATGCTAGGGAATTTCTAGAAGCCTGGATCTCACATAGACATAACTGTATCTCTATACTATGCAAAAGAAGCAATCAACAAGCCCAAAAGGGAACAAAAAGGTCAAAAAACGCCTCCCCACCAGCAAATAGCACCCAGTTGAGCACAGATTAACTCCATCAGACCAACAATCAAGAAGTAAACAATACTCTATACCCCAATCAAGGAGACTTCCAAACAAGTTAATAGTAAACAGCCCAACAAAAGAATCTCTAAGACCACCCTCACCAACACTGAGAGAGCAAGCCACTAAAATATAAAACGAGAACAAACCCCATTCCTTACTAGCACCAATGACATTTCATTACCTAATTTTAGGTAATGAAACATCTGCAAGAAAAAAACCAAGATCAGAGAGCACCAAGGACCCTGAGTTATGTTCAATTTTCTGCTTTGACTCTTGACTTCTGAATGGTGTTATAATATCCCCCTGACCTTAAACTCATGAACTCAGTCCCAGATGGAAAAGATGGAAAACTCAGTCCCAGATGTGAAGAAGGTGTTCTAAACAATGTTTTATTTTTTTGGAAGATCTTTGTCGTCACTTTTTGTTTCTTTCTCTGGCCAGTGCAGGGATTGGGAGAACAGGCTGTTTTATTGCTACCAGCATTTGCTGCAAACAGTGGAAAAATGAGAGCATGGTTGATATACTCAGAACAACTTGCCAGCTACGGTTAGACAGGTAAGATAATTTTTCTGTTCAAACCAAGTCTATTGTAGCCTTCCCCTAAGTGCTGCCTCCCAAATGTCTTGGTCACCTGATTTATTTTTTATTTTATTTATTTATTAACTTGATATGCCATTCATCTCACTATCAAGCAACTCTGGGGGCATTACAAACATCATAAAAACAAAGGAACAAAACATTAAATATTAAAATCGATCAGGAATAATGGGAATTATAATCCAGAGTATTTTGTAGACATCAGAGTGTGGAAGGTTGCATTCTTAATCCAGCACTCAATAGCATTTATTACTTTATAATATGTAAACAGGTATTTGCTTCAGAATAAAACTGTGAATGTACAAATATGGGAAAAGTCAGTGATTTAACCATAAAAATATTATAGTTTGAAAAAAGTGTTAAAATTCTTGATTTTTGATATTTTTTTCTGTGTAGCACTGATTTTATTCCACTTAATTTTATTCACTTTTTCTGTTTTTATTGCCTAAGAACACAGTGGATGAGATGGACTTTTAACTAATCTTAGAATGAATCATTATGGATTTTTTTTTCCAGTTGTGAGTTCAATGAGATCAATGCAACCAATTCTGTTGTTTTTAAGTACAATGACAATAAATATTATACTTAATATTATTTCCAAAACAATTATGTGTCAAATTAAAGCTTAACCTTCTATGTATATTAATTCAGTAGTATTTTTTGAAAAATAAACCTCGTTTGCATTTGACAGATAATCCTGTATTTAAATATTTGTTCAGAAAAAGACTTAGCAGGAATGTATTTCTCCTTAGTAGCTTAATTTAAGTATAGAATCCAAAAACAAAACTCTCACCCTCCCACATCCTCTGAGATTGAAATGATTATTTTAGAATGGGCTTTAAAATTTTAAGTGATTTAAGAACTATAGTTCAGTTTTACTTGTGTTCATTCTTTTTTGTTGATAACTCTTTTCAAATGTGGCACTAAGCTTGCATTTTCCAAAGGGTTCCATAACCTACCAACCGATTTCTACTGTTAAAATTCATTAGCCATCTAACTACAGCAAACAAATGCATTGAAATCAGTTTCCTTTCTGAATACCTTTTTGTTCTGTCCCCCTTCTTCGCTCGTTAACAGACTACAGGCAGACAAACTTAAAAGGAAAGCACTTTATCAGTTCTTGGCTCAGACTGGCTGCGAGCCCAAAAATAAACATAAATAAAGTTTCTGACGAGAAGGTAACAGAATACAAAACAAAACTCTTACAATAATTCACTTCTCCAAGTGTCTCCTTGAATCAGGGTTACAGAAAGCAAATCACTTCTCCAAGTGTCTCTCACAAACAAACCATGACCGATGAATGATGAACGAATAAATGAACGTTGACTCCTGCAACCAGGGCGTGGCACCATCCGTCCTTTTATCACCAGAAGACGCCACTAACGAGCCCCAGCTGCATTGTTAATCTTGCATCCCGAAAAGACTCACAGGAGACTTCTGCTGAGTCACAACACCTTTTTATGAAAAAGCATTAGAGCTAGCAATAAAGTTGCCTGCTTCCTAAGTCAGTCTTAAATGTGACCTTTTATATTTGGTCTTGCCAGATTCACTTAACAATTGTGTTACTAACTTAAAAACAGCAATGATTCATTTAACAACTGTAGCAAGAAAAGTCTTAAAATGGGACAAACTCAGTTAAGAAATGTCTCACATAACAACACAAATTTTGGGCTCCTTTGTGGTTGTAAATCAAGGACTGTACTATACTGTATAACTTTTCTGGAAGTAAAACTAGTTTCCTCATCTTTTAAAAATTTAAATTCTTCCTTGCTTGTCTTTCCAGGGGAGGAATGATCCAGACTAGTGAACAATATCAGTTTGTCCACCATGTCATGAGCTTGTATGAAAAGCAATTCATTAGAGCATCAGCAGAAGAATGAAGATTCAGAATCATTTATTATGATGAAGACCAAGGGAACTCTGATCAGAATCCCATGTACGACCGAGCTGAGAAGATTTCAGAATTTCAGAGCAGAAGATATTTATTTATACATATAAATATAAATATATATATATAGTTTTACTTTCATATTGCTTTATTTTGCATTCGAGAATTAAGATACTGCTTTTTTTCAACATGTGACAGGGTGATATCTTCACTTTAAAAATAAAAATTCCTGTTTATACTGTAAATAAAATTGATAGCTTCATTTGTTCCAGAAATTTAAAACATCATCACTTTTGCTACTTAAAAAGACAAAAAAAAACAACCCAAACCCTTGTTACTAGATCCAAATACAATGTGAATCTCTTTGATAGCTGTCTTGCTGAAGTCTGTAATGTATGTTTACTAAGCTTGAAAACTAACTTTTCTGCCTTTTTTCTGAATGATTGTTTTTACATTTTAAACTACCGGATACTGTGTATATCATAAAATCTTCTGGGCCTCTGCATTAAAGGATTCAAGTGAATTCATACTGAAAAAAACCCATGTTTTGTGCCTTGTGTACTTGTTGAAAACAATCAGTCCTACAAAGTATAGTGACTGTAGTGTCATTGTAAAGCAAAAAACACAAAGTGAAGATACCCATCTTGGCTACAAACAAAAAAAATAGGCGGCCAGTTTTTTCTTAGGTGAAAAGCAGAAAAAAAAGTGCAAGTATTTGAAAAGCAAGTAAACACTCATGTACTTAAAATTTTTAAATGACAAATAGTATCAATTAGGTACTATGATGGTTGCTATTGGAATAAAGAAATAAGCAAACAATTACTGGAAAATATAGAATTTTAAAAAAAATTTTCTTTTGGTATAGCTTTTTTTTGATGCTTTAAAAGGGGAAATTTTTTGGGCTTTTCTATTGCAGAGACTTAATGGATAAAATTTACGGTCCCTGGATCAGTTCTAAAAATAAGATTGCAATTATAGTTTTAGCATTGTCACTCTGGAGGAATTTGTTATATAGTTACTGTATGTATTATGATAATGCTTCTTCACATTCCTAACTCGCAGTTTAAATCCTACTTTAAATCAGATTGTGGTTCAATTGGAAGCAAGGATTTAGAGTTCTTTGCGGTAGTACAAATGTAGAATATAGTAATTGAAAAAATGCTAGTAAGTAAATAAATACAATTGTAAAAGAGAGTAACAAGCTCTCACATGTAATATTTCCAGCTGAAACCATAAATTAAATATTCCTGAAGTTAGCTGGGCCTCTTCTGCATCAACAAAATCCCTTCATTAAAGGCTCTTAAGTAAATTTGGAAGTCATAGGAGAAGCTAATGTGTTGTGCATGTCTGAATGTAGTGTCCATTTATAAACCAGAAGGAGAAGCAATTCCACTCACAACATTAAGTTTAAAATTTCCCCTGTCCAGTCATGACTGACTCAAGGGAGTGTTGCTCATCTCTGATTCTCAATTGAGGGAACCTGTGTATCTGAGAGGTGCTTACATCATGTAACCAGTATGAAAGTACAGAACGCAGTAACCTTTCCGCCAAAGTGGTACCTACTTATCTACTCACATTTGCATGCTTTCAAACTGTGACATTTGAGCTGGGGCAAGTGAGAGTTAACCCTGTTGCACGACATTCTGGTCTCAAACCCAGGCTGACAACTTTCCAGATGACAAACACAACATCTTTAATCACTGAGACATTGCATCGCCCATTCACAACGCATGTGTCTTAAAAAGTGATTTATTTCAATGAAGAATCATCATGCTTGTCCGAGTCAAGGTCTTATATCTTACTCTTGACTAAATTCCACTGAATATCAGTAAAAAAATTGAAAGCAGGAGGCTGAAGAAATTTCACTTCTTGCAATGGGTACAAAATGCTTGGTCTAAAAATATTCACAATAAAAAGGTATAATGAATCTCCTTTGCTCAGTATGGCAAATAAAGAGCTGGATATCGAGACAAGTAATTCTAATTTCAGATATTAATATATACTCTACAGATAGTCCTCGACTTACCACAATTGTGCCCAAAATTTCTATTGCTAAATGAAACAGTTATACAGTGAGTTTTTCGCCCCATTTTATAATCTTTCTTACTACAGTTGTTAAGTGAATCACTGCAGTCAATCTGGCTTCTGAATTGAGTTTGCTGGTCAGAAGATTGCAAAAGGAACAGTCATAAATATAGTTAGTTGCCAAGTGTGTGGGTTTTGATCATGTGACCATGAGGATGTTGCAACAATAATAAATGTGAAAAACTCTCATAAGTCATTTTTCAGTGCTGTTGTAACTGGTCACCAAATGAACGGTTTTAAGTTGAGGACTATGTATATTAGCATAGCAGAGTGTAGAAGAACTTCAGGGAAGCAGAATAATAAAATAGAAAAGAGTTGAAAGGGACTTTGGAGATCTAATCCAACTCTCTACTCAGGTAGGAGAACCTATACCCGGGATGGCGAACGAATGACACCTGTGCCACAAGTGGCAAGCGTAGTCATTTGTCAGGGCATGTGAGGTGTTACCCTGACAGTTGTCCAGCGCGTATGCCCGTGCTGGCCAGCTGACTTCAGCCTTTTTTTGAGGCCATTTTTTACCCACCAGGCTCCAGAGGCTTTATAGGAGCCTGGAGACGACAAAAACAGCCCCCTCCCCCGGAGGCCCTCCCTCCGGAGGCTTCAGGAGCCTTCCTGAAGCCTCTTGAGCGCAAAAAACCAGCCCTATGGGCAAACCGGAAGTTCAGGAATGGACTTCCAGTTTGCTCGTAGAGCAGGTTTTAGTCCTCCGGAGCCTTCAGTGGCTTTCCGGAGGCTTCCCTGAAGGCTCTGGAGGGAAAAAAATGACCCTACGACCAAACCGGAAGTGACTTCCAGTTTGTCCATAGGGCCGTTTTTAGTCCTCCAGAGCCTTCATGGACCTTCAGGAGGCTTATAAAGCCTCTGGAGCCTGGGGAGGGTGAAAAAAGCTGGAAAAAAATGGGGAAGCGCTGGTCATGCGCGCATGCATATTGAGGGGGGGTCGCGCATTGCATTATGGGTGTGGTACATCCACACGCAACCCCATGCACTTCCCCCCTTTTGGCACGTGAGCCAAAAAATGTTTGCCATCACTGACCTACAGTACAGTAGCAACAGTGCTAAACTTTCTCCATTTGTAGACAGTCTGTCTTACCGTGGACACATGAACAGCAAGGCTTTTAGAGATACTTTTGTAACCCTTTCCAGCTTCATGCAAGTCAACAATTCTTGATCGTAGGTCTTCTGAGAGCTCTTTTCTGCGAGGCATGGTTCACATCAGACAGTGCTTCTTGAAACCAGTAAACGCAAAGTTCAGAGCACATTTTATGACCAATTCATGCAAAACTCCACATAATCCCAAGGGGTTCACATACTTTTTCTTGCAACTGTATACCATTCTGGACAAATTGCTGTCCAATCTCTTCTTATAAACCTCCACTATGGAACACCCACAACTTCTGAAGCCAGGATGTTCCTTTGACTGACTGTTCTCACATGATGTTTTCCTGTTTTTCGCACAGAATCTTCCTAGATCATAGTTCTAATTTAAGAGCAATGAGACAAGAGGAAAAGGAACATTGCTTCTTTTGAGCATGAATTCTGTGCATGCATGAGGGAAGGAGGGAGTGGTCTGATTCTGCCTTTAAGAGGGCTACATGGCAGAATTTGAGGGAGAGGCAATTCCTGTTACAACATATGCCTTATATAAAAGATTTCTCCTCTGGGAAGTTGTAATACTTGTCTGCGTCAATGTTTTATTATTAAGTTTGAATTAAGCTCAGGTCCCAGTGGCAACTTCAAGACTTCTCCATTACTCTTATAAGGTAACGTCTTTTGATGGTAAACCATCCCCAGGGATCTGACAGAGGGAAGGCTTGAGGAGTTCATCCTGCTTTGCATAGTGATTGAAGCTTCCTGCTAAAATCAGCACAAGGAAAACATGTTCTGGGAGCTAAAAACATTCAGAAGCATAAAGGATGTGCAATAAATATCTACTGAGCAAAGTTGGAAGTAATAATCTGATTTCTTCATATTAGAAAAGGTAGATATCATATGAGGCTTCCCCTTTAAAAATAAGCTGTTTCTTGACAAAAATAATAATGAAACCATGAGAGTTTTAAGTGCTATCCACCAGTCCTTGAGCTGGCAGAAAATGTTACCCCAATAGAATTCATTTGCACATTCGTTTTTTATGAAGTTTGGAAGCTGCCCAGAGTCACTTGAGTGAGATGGGTGGCATATAAATTTAACAAATACACGCACACACACATACACAGAGAGAGAGAGAAAGACACCAAAGACTGATGTCTAAGAACATGCTGAATTTAATTTTTAATTACAGTGGTGTCCTTGAGTTGTGCCTTTGTAACACTGTCTCTAAATAAGTGAAATTGTTGAAGCTGCAGAAATGCGTGTAACCACATCGCCCACAAGGGGCCAGTGTCTATTTAAAGTTTCAGCTGCACAGAGCCATATTTGAGATATGCTGAGGGATCCAACTCAGGCTGTGTAAAGGCACTTTAGCCAGTTCATCTCTGCTACAGAGCTCAGAAGAGTTTACGGATGCTTCACAAAGATCCGTTTCAAAACAGCGTCCATCAGTGGTCTTTTCAGCCAGAAAAAGGAAAGGTACTATATGCACATCCTTTTATTTGCCTGTTGTATTTGCAATAGAATACAGACGTTTCTGTTCTAATTGCTGTCAGATGTGTTTTTCTTTCTTTCTTTTGAATATGTCACCTAATCTGAGGTATTCCTGAAAGTATCACATTGTATTAAAGTTAATGGATAGAGACGAAGAGTAAATAACATTCAAGCTAACTTACAGCATCTAAACAACAGGATGCAAAATGTAATTGTTATTGTCAGTTCCAAGCAGACTTAAATACATACCTTGATAGCATCCAGGATCCTGAACAGTCCAGATTGACTTTTATCACAATAAAACCAGGTATTTGTTGAATTGAAAAAGGACAGTGGAGGCCATTAGATTTAATCACCTGCACCAGTCAAATCCCATACAGATGGCTATCTATCTTCCACTTGAACTAGGAGGCCATTATTTCTCAGGGTCATTGATCCCACTGTTGAAACTGCTCATTGTAGGAAATTTTTCCTTATGTTCATCTGAAATCTGCTTTCCCATGGCTGGAATCTATGATTCCACATGCTAAACTCTGAAAATATAGAAGACTTTTTTTCTGGGTGACATTCTTTCAGGTATTTTGAGAGTCCATTGTATTTGTCCATTCTTTTCCAAAGACTAAATATTCCCAATTGCTTCCATTACTCTTCATAGCATTTAGCTTCTAGTGTCATAATTATCCTTATCACCCACTGAATCTATTTCAGTCTGGTTGAGCCCTTTGGGGGTTGTATAGTAATTAATACAATATTAGATGTGGGATTTGATGAGGGCAGAAAATAGGGGAATTGCTACATCTTGTGATTAGGAAATTATATTACTTTTTCTGCAATTAAAATAGCTTTTAACCTTTTCCTTTGCAGGCATGTGACATTATTGATTTACGTTGCTTGTAATCAAATACCACTACATTATATCTTTCATTATTATCAAGCCAATTATTCCTCGGGCTATATTTGAGCATTTAATCTCTGTTTCCTAATGAAGAGTTTTGTCTCTGATTGATTTTATACCATTATGTTTGGCTTATTACTCTAACCTATCAAGGTCTGATAGAATTAAATTAATCTCACTGAATCTTGAATCTTATGTCATCATGAAAAAATTGAGAAACATTTCCTCTACTTCTTCATTCAGGATATAAATTGATACACTTAATAGAATTTTCCAGAATTGTATTTTCTGACATCCTTTATTCCATCTTGATAACACTCACTGAGTATGATTTTCAAACCAGATATGTATCGATGTCACTGTAATATTACCCATTTAAATTGAACTTGCTATGGTATGAATATTTTCAAATGATTTGGGAGGGGGACAATCTATTTTAATGGAATATACACCATTCCATTAATCTACTCAGGAAGTTACCTGATTAAATAATAAGGCAAGATTCGTTCTTAACAAATTTGCACTGACTTGAGAATTGCTGTTGTTTCCAAGTTATTTACAGACTGATTATTGTGATTGGACTATCAAAAAAGAAAAGGTGACTATGGAGGAGGATATCTGAGGAAGAAGCTGTGAACCAGGCCAAGAAAACATATAGTTATGATCATTTCATACAGTTTCTGATTAAAGTTCAAAATTGCCAGCTATCATAGAATGATACGATTACAGGATGGAAAGAAACCGAAGGATCTCTTAGTTCAACCTCCCACAATGTGCAAGAAACCATATAATTATCCTTGAAAGGAGCTTGCCCAGTTTTTTGCTTTTCCCAAAAAAACAACCAACCCTCTACAAAGTTATAAGAATGCTCCACACGTCATCTTCTCCCCTTTTGGACAGTGATCGTCAGAAAGTTTTTTTTCTTTGTATTTAAAGGAAACCTAGATAGGTACAACTTTTACCCAATATTTCTAGTCTTAGTTTATGTGGCAGTAGAAAATAATTTCTGATGATTTTCCCCAAGGCTCATTTTTACATATCTGAACCAGCGGTGGTTGCCAATTTTCTTACTACCGGTTTGGGCGCACTCCTGCACATGCTTGCGCGTGCCACTTCTGTGGATGCACGGGTGGGCAGAGTCTCCCGCTATTACTGGTTCGCTTGAACCAGGCCGAACTGGCAGTAGCTCACCTCTGATCTGAACACTGTACTGGTAACATGTTTCCCCTCTATCTTCTTTTCTTTTCAACTCCCAAGTTCCTTCCGCATGTGCTTATAGGGCTTGTTCTCAAATCTTAAAGGCAATAATCTATGTTGTCCTTGTTTAAAAATGTTTCAACTTTTCAATTTAGAAAAAAATTATATCAAGAACTATATAAAATATTACATTTTTCAGGAAGGCCCTGAAGGCGTTGAAGATGTGGTTTTATTAAAGGCCTAGAAATCGTAGATGGATACAAATCAAATCAAGGGGTTGGTGTGATTGTGTTTATTGATGTCACCGGGATGGGAGGGATTATGGGTTCCGTGATGTGCATTTTTAGTTTTGTAACTTGCCTGGAGTCAAGTTGAGTGACCATATACATTTGTTTTAAAATACTCCTTTATAGGAGACCATTTGTAATTTATTTTGTAATTTTCAGAGTTTTTATATTTTGTTTTCTTTTTAAATAAGTTTGAATTTGTATATTCGTGGTGGAATTGGAAGAAAGGACTGAAGCTTTCAGTCACACATCTTCAATGTGAATGAGCCTGGGAGATAGTATTATTGAAATTATTTCAGTTATTTACATCCTAGTCTTTTAATCAACAGAAAGGCAGTACAAGTTATGAAAGCTGTCTTTGTCTCATATATTGGAGCTAGGGTGAAGATGTCAGTTGTGTCACCTGAAAGTGGTAGCACCAGGACCTCCAAGTAGGCACCCCAAAGTGGGACGTAGATTCCTGATGGAAAGTCCTGGGAGCAGAGATTTGAGATCTGTGGCCTATGGGCATAGCTATTTCTCCACACTGCTTCTTTTATGAAATGCTCTAGAATCTTTATAGATATTAATACCGTACATATTGGTTTGTAGTTCCTTGGATCATCTTTTTCTAAAGACAATGACCACATTTGCCCATTTCCAGACATTTGATATTTCACAAGTTCACCAAGATTTCTTAAAATTATGCATCCATATTAAGCCAAACATTTTTTTTCCTTCCCCCCCCCCCCCCGTATTCTGGACAGTTCAATCTTTTTTCAGATATGTACCCCATCCTTATACGTGGTAATCTAAATTATTATTTTTGGTTTCACCTTGTTATTTTGTTAATTGACTAGTATTGTTTTTATTCCTTTGTTATCCATCACAGGAACATTCCGGCTGAAGAATAAACTGAGCTATTCTTTCCAATGTCAGTGCCTTCCAGATGCTGGGTTCCAGCTCCTTGAACTTCCCTGACCAGTGGTTCTCAGCCTTGATCAATTGACAATATATGGACATTACATGAGGGCTGGCTGGGGAATTCTGGGAGCTGAAGTCCACACATCTTCAGGTTGCTGAAGCTGAGAAATATAGACTTAAGTCAGTGGTTCAATCTTTTCTTCACCACTGGCCCCCTTTAAATACCATTCCCTCAAGTGCAGAGGCCATAAAAAAGGTGCTAGAATGCTAACGATGGAACTAAGAGATAGAGAGGAATCAGAGCACTACAAGGTATGGAATAGGTGGCTTGAAAAGAGATGTAAAATCAGTGCGTAAGGGATACATAGTAAAAACAATAAAAGGAGATGGTATGTATTTAGAAAGCAATAGAGATGGAAATATTGTATATACACGTATATATTGTAAAAATGAAAACGTGTGAAGCAAAGAGGAATATGTATAAGACAACAGGTTGCAAAAATGGAAAACCTGAAAGTTAGAAAAAGGAAATACCAATAACAGAAAGCTGCAAAAGTGTAATTGCGATTTTAATGTTTGGAAAATGCTGAATAAAAACACTTTAAAAAGAAAACCTTTTGTGGCCAAGGACCACGGACCCCCCCAAGACTTAACTCAAGATTAAAATCACAACATTTCTTCAAGCATTCACAGATCCCATGTGATGACATTGTATGGCCCCTCAGGAGTCCACAGACCACAGGTTGAGAACCGCTGGTTTAGATCAAGACCAAATGAAATAGAAGAGGTGCTTATATTACATGAATAAAATGACTTTTTTCCCTCCCTTCCACAGCTCTTATAAATTTTGTAACCTGTAAAAACATCAAAGTCATCATGGCAACTGCAGTCATGCAGATGAAAACTCAGGTCCAGCAACATTACTCCTCTGCCTCCAGCTCAGTGCAGCATATGACTCAGACAACCAAAATCACAGAAGGCAAGTACTGGAGTTGGATAATTATCTCCAGGAGTCAGGATATTTTTTTTTAAATGCTATAGCTGTTTTTAAAGAAGGAACTAAATACAGTTATATTCATTCATTCTAAGTCAGCTAATGTAGACAAGTTGGTTAAATCTCGGTCCCCGCAAAGGATGTGGAACCGCTTTTTCACAACTACCCATCAATATTACTATCATCGGTACTTTTGCTTGCTCCAGGCTTTGTGTGTAGTAATTCACAATTATGATTAACTTCCTGAATCTAATGTTTTCCAAATGGGATGTCTGTTATGGTCTGCAGTCCTCACAAACTGGTATTGCAGATTGCCAATTGCCTTTTAATTCTGCCATCCAAAACCAATGGAAACTCTCTGGGTGTCTTATATTTGTTACTTATTTTGATATTTCTAGGCTGCTTTGATACTTGCCTGCCCGCATTTGCAATTACACTTAGGCTTATATACCACTCCATAGAGCCGTGATGGCGAAACTATGGCACGTGTGCTAGAGGTGGCATGCAGAGCCCTCTCTGTGAGCATACGTGCCATCGCCAGCTGCTCTTCTGGTTTCCAGTAGGCACATGCGTGCTGGCCAGATGGTCTTTGTGGGCACCAGAGCACCAGAAAATGGCCTGAAAATGGCTCAGAAACGGCTTTAAAAATGCCCCCAAAACAGTCCAAAAATGACCCCAAAAAGGCCTGAAAACAGCCTGAAAATGGCCAAAATTAGACAAAAAACAGGCATGTGCATGCCAGCCACCTGGTCTTCATATTTCCGGTGCTCCGGCACGTGCACATGCATGTGCGTTCTGTGTTGGGCACTCAGTACCAAAAAGGTTCACCGTCACTGCTATAGAGCTTTACAGCCCTCTCTGGACAGTTTACAGTACCAGCGTATGACCCTCAACAGTCTGGATTCTCATTTGGAGTTTGATCCTGACTAGCTCAAGATTGACTCAACCGTCCATCCTTCCGAGGTCAGTAAAATGAGGACCCAGATTGTTGGGGGCCATATGCTGACTCTGTAAACCACTTAGAGAGGGCTGTAAAAGCCCTGTGAAGTGGCAAATAGTCTAAGTCAGTGGGTCTCAACCTTCCTAATGCCGCAACCCTTTAATACGGTTCCTCATGTTGTGGTGACCCCCAACCATAAAATTGTTTTATGTTTTCCATATTTTTTTTAAATATGTGTTTTCCAATGGTCTTAGGTGACCCCTGTGACAGGGCCGTTTGACCCCCAAAGGGGTCCCGACCCACAGGTTGAGAATCATTGGTCTAAGTGCTATGGCTATTAGCTAAACTGCTTGGTAGTATAAACAAGGTATGCTCCGATTTCTGTCTTAATTTGAACTAAGCACAAAATACATCGGTTTGGGGAATAACATTCTGATTGCTATTACAAGTAGTCCTCAAATTATGACTTTTACATACCTGAACCAGCCCATTATGAGCCCAAAATGTATGTTGCTAAGGGAGAAATTTGCTGACTATTGTCCTATTTCATGACCTTTCTTGCCTCAGTTGTTAAGTAAATCATTGCAGTTGTTAAGTTAGTAACATGCTTGTTAAGTGAATCTGGCTTCCCCATTGACTTTGCTTGTCAGAAGGTCACAAAAGTGGATCACATGACCACAGGACACTGCAATCATCATAAATATGAACCAGTTGTCAAGGGTCAACAGTCATAAGTGTCAAAAATGGTTATAAGTCTTCTTTTCAGTGCTGTTGTAACTTTGAACAGTCACTAAATGAACTGTTGTACATTGAGGACAACTTGTATATGGCTTAAAATCCTAAAATAACTCTTGTTCCATTTTTTCATGTCCTCTTACTTTTTTTATTTTTATATAGCCATAATTATTTTTTTTCTTGGGGTCATAGTTGTTATTTAATAACTTATTTGAAATCTTGGATCTTTAAAGCTCTAAATATAAAATACATGTATATATTTTATTTAAAAATTATATCTAAATAATAGAATCTCTAAATATTTAAAGATTTTGTATTCAAAGGCAACTTGTAAAATATTCAATATAATTGTCTGCTTATGAGACAAGATTTGAATGCAAATGATTATAAGTTTTTTTAATTGATTATTAAATACAGACTCAAGCAAATTCTTGATGTTCTTTTTTCATAAATTGGAAAGGGTCCAAAGCATCAGAGAGGGCATGATTACATTAATAGCAAATAAATCCAATAGATATAATTTTTGCCTTCTTACTTGTTCTTTGGTGAAGGTCATGAGAAGATGATGTAAAATGACAAAATGATAACTTCAAAGGAAAGAAGGCTGGGGAAGATGGGATCCTTTTTCACTTTTAAACATAATTTGTGGTGAATATTGAACTGTGAGATATGTTCTAAAGGTTATTGGAATGATTACCAAGGTGGCGCAGTGGTTAAATGCAGCACTGCAGGCTACTGCTAGATCAGCAGTTCAGCGGTTCAAATCTCACCGGCTCAGGGTTGACTCAGCCTTCCATCCTTCCGAGGTGGGTAAAATGAGGACCCAGATTGTTGGGGGCAATATGCTGACTCTCTGTAAAACCACTTAGAGAGGGCTGAAAGCCCTATGAAGCGGTATATAAGTCTACTGCTATTGCTATTGCTATTGCTATTACACATATTTCTTTTAGTGCTTTGGTATTTAGCCTTCTATTGCTGGAAAAAAACATGAGCAGTTTTTTCTAATTATTGCTTTCTGTAGAGATTTTTGGAGCTGATTCTCAGATTAATGAAAAATATTATTTTGTATGACACATGCCTGCTTCTATCTGCAGAGGAAATGGTTTCCAAGAAATCCTCTTCTTCCGTAGAGTCCTTCAGCATGGTTTCCCATTCTGTGGAAATCCCTGCAGGACAGAGCATTCCTGAATTTCTGGAGAAGCCTCAGCCACTGACAGCAGCCGAAGGTAACCTCTTATTCATCCTGCATACTAGCCTTTCCCAATATAATATTTCCAGATGTGTTACACCACAACTGCTTGGTTTTCTGCCACATTTATGTTCAAAAGAAAAGAATAAGTAGTCATTCTTACGTAGAATACCAAGATTTCCAGCATTCATCTCTTCCTCACTGCCACAATTGAAACTCTTCTAAAGTTAAATTTGGGAGTCAACATTAATGGGGGGTGGGACAGAAAATTGGGAAGGAGGGGTTGGAATGAAGTCACTCCGACTGTAACATTTTGCTGCAGGCTTGACTTATCTCACAATGAAAAGCTGAAGCTGGTCATATGAAAAGACTCAACAAACTGTTCTCCACCATTCTCCTGCAATAAAGAATGCTAAATTGGTTGGTTAGTTTGTTTATTGAGTTTCTAGGCTGCCAGACTCCTAAACAACTTTGGACAGCTTCACAAATTAAAAGAATATATAAAAGCATTTCAACATCCAAGGCAGAGATGGTATTCAGCCAGTTCTGACAGGTTCTGGAGAACCGGTAGTGGAAATTTTGAGTAGTTTGGAGAACCGGCAAATAGGTTAGCCCTTCCCCCGCTGACTCCCAGTCTCCCACCTGATCTTCTTTTGTTGCCCTTAACAGGAGAACAGAGCTGGAAAGCAGGTTAGCAGGATTGGGAGGGAATGGGCATTTTGCAGTATCCTTCCCCTGCCACGCCCACAAAACTACGCCACACCGACAAAACCATGTCCACAGAACCAGTAATAATTTTTTTTGAATCCCACCACTGATTCAAGGGATAGTATAAATTCCATCCACATCTCCCCCAACTGAAAAGTTATATTTTCCCCAACACCCTAATCCTAGCCCTGGGTGGGGGAGGGGAAGCTCATTTATAAGATAGCTTGAAGGTGGGCAAGGGGAAAAGCTTTTAAATGTGTGGGGGAAATATTGTTTCAAAGGACCAGTGCTGTGACAGAGTGGCCTCATTTCAAGATCAGATCACTTCATAGATAAGTGAACCAATTCTGTTGGAACACATAGAATGGATCGTCTAGGACAGTGGTCCCCAACCTTTTTATCGCTGCGGACCAGTCAGCCTTTGATAATTTTACCGTGGCCCGCTGAGCGCGCGCAGGGGCGCACGGGGCTCTCTTCCCTGGAGCCTTTGAGCGCGGCCCGGTACTCCACGGCCCGGCACCGGTCCGCGGACCGGAGGTTGGGGACCACTGGTCTAGGAGAAGGACTGGCAGAGCCAGGTAAGGAGTTAAATGAGACATCGGTTATGAATTTTTACATAGCCACAAGCAAGTGGTGTTGACCATTATCCAGTTCTAACCAGGTGCTAACCATTAGTCTGAGAAGATTCCTGTGCTTAGACTTTAACAATAATTTGTCTGGAACTTCTGCATGTGAACCTGACTTTTTGCACCTGATAGGTTAAAACTGCAGGAGAAAGCTGGTCCTTCAAGTAGCTAGGCTATACTATACATAGCTATACTATGTAAAATTTCTAGGTAATTACTAGCATCTTTAATTGCACCTAGCATGGGTGTTACATAGACAAAGCAAGGCTTTTCTGTCATTGTTGCATCCACCTGTAGTTTCTCAGCAATATTTAAGCAAATCCCATAAAGAGGGCTTCTTAATCCAGGAATGGGCACAAAAGATGTACAAGTTGAAGGTGTGGCCATGGCTTCCACTCCTTATCAAGCAAGAGCTGAGAGTTCAGGAAGACCTCAGATTGCTCCTCAGTCCTGATCAAAGGTGGAAGGTCCTCGCCAGAACTGGAAGAATCAAGCACCCACGGGCACTTAATCTTGCTCAGCTTGAATTTGACCCTGTTCCTCTCCATCCAGGCAACCTTCAGATATTGAGATAAGATTGTGCCTGCATCAGTCAAGGGAGTCAAGATGTACCACTGAGTATGTAGATCTTGGGACAGGTATTATCATCAATGTGCTGGCGATACCCTACAAAATGCTGCTACCCTACAAAAAGACCTTGACTATGTGTCAGAACGGTCAAACAATTGGCAGCTCCAAATCTCAACCAACAAATGCTCTGTCTTACACATTGGCAAACAAAATCAAAACACAAAATACAAGCTGGGTGGATATGACTTTGTAGAGAACCCCCACTCTGTCAAGGGCCTCAGAGTACTCATCTCAAACAATCTAATTGCCAAAGCTCACTATAACAACATTGCCAAAAAGGCATTAAGAGCTTTAAATCTAATCCTGCATAGCTTCTTCTCCGGTAATATTGAACTGCAAATTAGGAAATACAAAACTTTTCCTAAACCAATTCTTTAATACAGCTCATCTGCCTGGAACCCGCACTGCATATCAGACATTAATGCAATCGAATGAGTCCAGAGATATTTCATGAGAAGAGTCCTTCACTCTTCTGCTTACAACAGAATACCTTATGACACCAGACTTGAAATTTTGACCTTAGACAACTTAGAGCTTCGCCGTCTCCAATCCAACCTAAGCGTAGCACATAAAATTATATGCTACAATGTCCTACCTATCAATGAATACTTCAGCTTCAAGAGGTCTTTAAGGGGTGTGCATAAGCACACCAGAGTGCCTGCCATCTCTGTCCTATTGTTTCCTTGTATTTATATCCACTTCATGTATTCATAATCATGTTTATACATATATCTGTTATCTAATTCATGCTTGATGAAGTAAAAAATAAATAAAAATAAAAATAAATACCCGACTCCAAACAGATGGCTAACCTGTCTTGTTGATCTCATTTAGTTGTTAAAAAAAGAGGCTAGGAGTCTTGAGGCTCCCTGAAAATTGTCCGCAAACGTGCAAATCTGATACATTCAAACGCATTTGTTGTTCAAATCTCATTCTGTGTTGCTTGCCAACAGGAGATAAGGCTATATTCCGAGCTAAAGTGATAGGTAACCCCAAGCCCCATGTTACATGGAAAAGAGAAAGCGGGGTGCCGCTCAAAGAGGGATCAAAGGTATTTTTCGACAGCATCAATAAAGAGTACGTCCTCAAGGTAAAAATGTGTGGCTTTTAAAAAGTTGCTTCTTTCTTTTGCTTCTTTCTCTGCATTGCAAAGTAATGCTTTTCTTTTTAATTTTCAAGGGTGTTTCTACCATCTTATTAAAACTTTCTTTAAATTCTCCTTTGTTGAACTGAAATATGTCCACTTTCTAAGTGCTACAGACTATGCCCCATTTGACCTCTAGAGCAGTGGTAGTCAACCTGGTCCCTACCGCCCACTAGTGGGCGTTCCAGCTTTCATGGTGGGCGGTAGGGGTTTGCTGTAACTCTGCTTTATAAATTTTATAAAGTAAAGTTACTTCCCTACTTTATAAATCACCATTACTGTGGAACTGGTGGACAGTTAGAAAATTTTAATACTACCAGAAAGACAAAAGTGGGCGGTAGGTATAAAAAGGTTGACTACCCCTGCTCGAGAGCATTAAGGGTGCTTTCATTTTGATCTGTGTTGTTTTTTCATTGCAGTTAGAAAACCTCACAAGTGCAGACGGTGATCTTTATAAGTGTGTGGTTTCCAACAAGCATGCTGACATTATCTATACAGTGTCCCTGATTATAACTGAAGGTAAACAAGAAGCATACATTCAGAGTTGGGAAGAAAAATAACACCCCGTTTTCAATTGTCCCAAAGGTGCTTTTTTCAGGAGACAACTGGACTTTCTTGTTTTTTCTTTGGAGACATTTCACTTCTCATCCAAGAAGCTTCTTCAGTTCTGACTGGATAGTGGGGGAAGGAAGGATTTATATTCCTTGCAGACAGCTGCTAATTTGCATCCTTTTAGAGGCTCGTTGAAGCACTTAGAGGTTTAAGAGAATCTTTACAGACTTTTATCCCATTTTCAAACTAGAACAATCCCTGTACCTCTTCCGTGAATAAAGGAACTGGATACTCCGAGGCAATGTATAATAAGGATATAATAAGGACCACAGATCTTATGCAACAACTCCTCTCTCCCCAACTTAACCAATTCTAAATATGTTAAAATTGTTGCTCCCCTCAATTATGCTGGCTGAACATTTTGGAAGTAGTAATCCCAATGTATCTGGGAGGTGTTGAGTAATGAAAGACTGCCATGAGATATCCAAAGCATCTACATTTTGCTTCCTTTACACCAGAGTTTCTTGGCAACTTTAAGAGGTTGTAGACTTTGACTCCCAGAATTCCCCAGTTAGATGATTCACTCAACTTGCTAACTGGGGAATTCTGGGAGCCAAGGTCCAAATACGTTAAAGTTGGCAAGATTGAGAAACCCTGCCTTATACTTTTGGCTTCTTGGACTAATCCTCTTTTTTTCTCTTTTTTTCCATGATTTTATTTAAAGGCCAAGAAAAGATGGATTTCAAAAAAATGCTGAAAAAAAGGTGAGATGCTTTTCATCTCTTAGCTTTAGTCAAACAAAACGTCATATCTGACAGGATCACTGAACGTCTTCAGTCCCAATGGGGGGGGGGGGTGTGTGTGACATGTCTTTAAGGCTTTACAAAAAGCAGATAAGGTTGGGGGCATCTGTCTCGCTTTTTCTTTTCTATATTCCTATATTCGTTCCTATATTCAGCTATTTATCAAACCTGAACATCCAGATTTAACTATCGCCAGAAAGGTTGTAAAATGGAGGAAAGCTCACTTAACAAATGTCTCACTTAACAACAAAAGTGTTGGGCTCAATTTTGGTCATAAATTGAGGACCACCTCTAACTAAGCCTTGGAAAGACTATTGGGAGACCATTGAATTTCTTCAGGACAGTCTCCAAAGTCAGAGAAGCAGTCAGGAAAGGCTTTTTTTTTTTTTGCCCAAATTAGCCTGATGGGGACCATTCCTACTACTGTCTCAAGGAACTCATCTATCTGGTTCTGAATATAGTCAGGGAGAAGGAAACTGACTGGAATTGTCTAAAATGGCAGGAAGAGTCTCTTTGCACTGGAAAAGGACTTCTAATGTTAGCTGTTGCCCTGAAATGTCTTAGTAATCTCCCATTCAGGTACTAATCCATCCTATCATGCGTCATGCTTTGAGAAAGCAGGGTAATACGTAAGAGCTTTTCACCTAATTTCATGAATCAGGTTGCTTCAAGAGGCTTTTTCATGATATTTTAGTGGGTATTATCAAGATAATATAGAGAATAATATTGCAATTGGGTAGCTGTTTGGGGTCAAAGTACTTGATGAAATTATTAATGGCTTTCCAGTCTCTCCTCCTATAGTTAAAGATGGAATTGTAACTCTGACTGGGGGTTAAAGGAGAAGGGTTCCACAAAAGAACTTATGTGGTTTTATGACAAGCCCGTTGATTTTGTCTGTCTGTATGTAGGGGGCTTCCTACTCCAAAGAAGGAGAAAAAAGTGATTGATGAAAAAGAAATGCTGGAGATCCTCTCCCAGGTGCCTAAGAAAGACTTTGAGAAGGTCTGCATGGAGTATGGTTTCACCGATTTTCGAGGACTGCTTAAAAAGCTGAAGGAGATGAAGAAAAAAGAAGTTGAGGTCAGTGATGGATTCACCCAGTCCTTGGATTCTTGAGTTGCCTTATGTGTGTGTCATAATTTAAATATAGGGCCATACTTTTCCTTTAAAGGGCTATATATGCTGTCAGTCTGCTATGGGAAAATGATTTTTTTCCTGACCCTATAATCCCTTTCATCAAGGTGGAATCAGGGCAAATGAATGGAGCTGAGCATTTACTGTCTGGATGCCCTTCCTGATGCCTATGTGGAGTTCGCAGCAGATATTTTTCTCTTTGCGCCCTGATATAGAAACATCTGTTGTTGCCTAGGATTGAACTCTCAGCCTCCTGAGTGCGAGGCAAGGATCTTCATTTCTAGGCCAGCAGTCCCCGATCTTTCCAGCTTGGTGGACTGGTGGTGGGGAGGAGAGAGGATGGTTCCATATGAATGGCAGCTGCAGTGCACATGTGCACCCACTGCTTGCACAAAGGGAGCAGTGTGCGAGTGAAAGTGCCTGTCACTCATGCAAATAGTGCAACAATACAAAAGATACGTATAAAATTTCTGCCAGAATATATTCGTTGGTTTGAAGATGCTGAAAGATTATTAGTTACTGATTTTCTCTTATATATACAGCAAAATATAAACACACTAAGTTCAGCTGTTCCTATTTTGGTCAGAGGCTTAACAATGCAGCATCCTTACAAGTAATATGGGAAATACGTTAAAAGAAAAATATTGGATTACAGACTCAAGAGATTTATGGTCAAATCCATGTATCCAACATGAGTATTACACAAGTTGCAATAAGTAAATGTAACAATAAATAAGAATAAGAATAAATATAAAAAATATCTAAAGATTGATCTACTTTTATGTTTCAGGCTATAAAGATTCTAAAACCCTTGGAAGATGTTTCTGCTAAAGTGGACTCTACAGCGATATTTGATTGTATTCTGGAACTCAGGGATGCCAATATGAAGAGGATGTGGTTAAAAGTAACTGTATTTTTATTTATTGTAGCTTATTGTAACTTATGAAAGTTGGGTGGGTGGGTGAGAGCAAAGGCTATGTTTTGTGTACAGCAAGATGAGGAATCTCTTCCATTCTGGGAACTGAATCTGGTGCTTGATTGAGGTTTAGAAATTGCAGCTATGTTGACAAGCAGCCCAATATTCCATCCATCATGCATACACTTTCACAATTATTGCAGGCCAGAAAGCCTTATCCCATCGCATCTCAGCATTTCTCTCCAGGTTTCTGTGAGTCTGTTGTGAAAATCAACGGACAACAGTCAGCTTAAGCAAATTTGCTAAGATCGATAACAAAACCTCATTTTTGAGGATAAGGGATAAGGCTTTTTGGCCTAGCAACAATGGTATCAATCACCGCTTTCCCCACATCTACCGTATTTTTTGGAATATAAGACGCACCGGAGTATAAGGCGTACCAAGATTTTGAAGAGGCAATTTTTTAAAAAAGTTTTTGCACTCTGCAGATCTCCCCAAAACAGCCTGTTTTTTTGCGAAAACGGGCCTGTTTTTTTCCCATAAAGGGGCATGAATAGCCTTTAGAAGGCTTGTCGAATGCTCCTGGGAGGGAGTGAGGAGGCCAAAAATGAGCAAAAAACAGCCGATTTTTTTTCTCTCATTTCTGCCCTCCCCAGCCCTGAGGAGCACTCTGGAAGCCTCCTAAAGACTATGCACAGCCATTTTGGTGATGGGGGTGGGGTTTCAGGAGGCAAAAAATGCTGTATTCAGTGTATAAGACGCACCCAGATTTTCAGCCTCTTTTTTTGAGGAAAAAAGGTGTGTCTTATACTCCGAAAAATACGGTAATTGCTGTTAAGGAGCAACAACACTGAGTAAGATCAATGGAAGGATTGAGTAAAGTATCTCTCCACCTACACTAAGTCTCTCCTTACCTCCTGAGCCTATTAGCCCTTCATAAGGCCCTGAAGGGCTGTTTTCTTCTAGGCATTTGGACTAAGTAAGTCATGGTGATGGTGATGTAGTTTTATCCAGGAAGTATTGTTTAATTGGAGCATCATGAGTTTGTACTTTTGTGATGTTTTTAATTATTGTAAACTACCCAGAGTCATTGCTATGAGATGGGTGGCTCTGTCAATAATTTATATAAACAAACTTTAGCCTGATCAGAAAAATACGCCACAAGGGGACACAGCTGCATCTTATAGATTGTAGGTGAATCAACCAAGGGCCAAATATAGACTTTGATTGTGCAGCTTGTAGCTCAAAGCCACCTTGATGAGGAATTACTTCTGCAAGGCAGCCAGTAAATTTATGTTCCATGAAAAGATGAGGTGGGAGATTTAGTTGCATTGTAATGCATTAGAAAAAAGATAAAGGAATCCCTACAGATTTTACTCCACCAGTCGTTGCCGATTATAGGGGGCAGTGCTCATCTCTGTTGCAAGGCCATTGAGCCAATGCTGCCTGAAGACAATTCCGTGATCATGTGACCAGCATGACATCATGGAGCACTGCTACCTTCCCATCATAGTGATACCTATTTACATCTACTCACATTTGCATGCTTTCAAACAGATATGTTGGCAAGAGCTGGAGCGAGGACAGGAGCTCATCCCATCACTTGGCGCTTGGGTCTCAAACCTGGGCTTCAGGCTTTCCAGCTGACAAGTCCAGCATCTTAACCACTGAGTCACCACACTGCCTTTTTGCTAATGCATGCCCAGAGGAAAATGCTCTGGACTTCATTTCATTTTGTTCACTTTATCTACTTTACAGAATAGATTAGCTGCAATATACTGTATTTTTTGGAGTATAAGATGCACCGGAGTATAAAACGCACCAAGATTTTGAAGAGGCAAATTAAAAAAAAAGTTTTTGCATTCTGCAGTCCTCCCAAAAATGGCCCATTTTTTGTTAAAAAAACAACGGCACAAATAGCCTTTAGGAGGCTTATAGAGTGCTCCTGGGGACTGGGGTGCAAAATTGAGCAAAAAAACATCCTGTTTTTCGCTGATTTTTGCCTGCCCCAGCCCTGAGGAGCACTCTGGAAGCCTCCTAAAGGCTATGCACTGCCACTTTGGTGAAGGGGTGGGTTTTTGGGAAGCAAAAAATGTTGTATTCAGTGTATAAGACACACCCAGATTTTCAGCCTATTTTTGAGGGGGGGGAAGTGTGTCTCATACTCTGAAAAATATGGTACTTCTAAAGTAATTATTGCTTTATGAAATGTCCAGCTGAATCCATGCATTAATTTTGTAATAAATGTCATTGTTTGGAAATTTGAATTTTACTTACCTTGGAGCCAGTTACTGAATGTGCAGTTTTTACCTGGAGGTTGTCATTGCTCAAGGAGACATGATTAATAAGACAGAACATTCATGCTAAGAGCTCAAACAGGTATTGTGCTATGAATTTATTTCATCCTTGAGGGTGCCAATCATAAAAGAAGATGATGAACCAGGAGGGGGAGCAATAATAGGGATAGATAGAGATAGATGTAGCTGTCTTACAAAGCCTTTTTCTTATTTCAATAACACGTTTGCCGTGTGTTTACTGAACCTTTCAAAAACATCACATTTTCTTCTTTCTAGGGTAATGAACCCCTGCGCCTTCAATATTCTTTAGGAAAATATGACGCAAAACAGTTAGGCACTAAGTTTATGCTGTACATCGCGAACGTCAACGAACGTGACATTGGTGCCTACTCTTTCGTCATAGGTGATAAAGTTCTGTCTGCAAATTTGCATGTAATTGGTAAGTTTGATTTCTTTCATTTAATATGAGAATGATGAAAGGTCATGTGTTCCACTTGTATGAGTCATAATCGTTATCTTTTCTTTAGAGTCAGGGAGCTGGGAGCTGCATTGAAAAGTTTGGGTTTTGTCATCAAGGACGTCACAAATCTGCTGGAAATATTTTTTCTGAAAAAGAAAACATGTTACACTGAACATCACAAGCTTCTGAATTTTGACAGTCTGGAAAAAGTTGAGAAACTCTAGGGGGAGCAAAAAATGTCAGAGTTTTTTGGGTAAGGGTACGTGCAGCTCCCAGGCCAGGCACATATCCTGTTGTGCTACAGAAATACAGATAGCGTTCAACTTACAATAAATCTTTAGTGACCATTCAAAGTTACAATGGAAAAGTGACATGACCATTTTCACACTTAGAACCATTGCAAGCATCCCCATGCTCATGTGATCAAAATGATGGTCTTGACAACAGATTCATATTTATGATGGTTGTAGTGTCCTGTGGCCCTGTGATCATCTTTTGCGATCTTATGACAATCAAAGTCAACAGGGAAGCCAGGCTCACTTAACAACCGTATTACTAACTTAGAAACTGCAGTGATTCACTTAACAACTGTGGCAATAAAGGTTATAAAAATTCACTTAACATCTTTCTCGCTTAGCAAACAGACATTTTGGGCACAATTGTGGTTGTACGTCGAGGACTACCAGTATGCAGAACTGAGATGTGGAAACTGTATTTTTAAAAGTTTGCCATCGACAAGCGTCGACGTAACCAGCAGCATTCATTCTGAGTATTATCTTCTTTTGACAGATGAGCCTCTGCAGTTTTTGTCAGATCTGAAACCCATGAAAGTAACCGAAAGGCAAACTGCTGTGCTTGAGATCCGCCTTTCCAAAAAGGTCTCCAACTTTGTTTGGAAACTGAATGGAAAAGAGTTGAAGCGGGATGATAAGTACGAGATCATCACCTCTGAAGACGGCTTGACACACACCCTGAAAATTAAAGATGCCCGCCCGAGTGACATGGGGAAGGTCAGCTTTGAAGGTGGAGGCCTGATGACAGAAACCGAGCTTTTTATTCAGAGTAAGAGATGCCAGGGTTAACTATTTCCCATTGCCTGAGTTTCAGGCAAGCAATTGATGCTTTACCTATATTAAAATGATGCTATTTTGTACTGAACTGAAGGTGAAAATAGGATGCTCTGTTTTCTTTTTCTGATAATTCACTTGTTCCTATTTTTACATTATGTTTGGTACTGAATAGCAGATGAATCTTTAGCTTTACCAACTATTATTAATTAAGTCACATGACAGTGAGAATAAAATACTGAATATCTGAAAGAATTTATGGCGTAAAACAAAGTATTCAGAGGTTTGGCATAACCAGACGTGGGTTCCGGCTGTCACTACTGCCGGTTTGCTCAGGGACGCGCTGTGGGTGGGCACTTGATGTGCGCTATGCATGCATGTGTGGTACTGTAAAAATGCTTCTGCGCACGTGCATAAGCAAAAAACAAGATGGTGGTGCCTATAGCGCCGCCAATAGAACCAGTTTGGGGGCGTGGCCAGTCGAGTTACTATCTACTCAGCCGAACTGGTCTGAACTGGTAGGAACCCATTTCTGGGCATAACAGAGAAACAAAAACACAGTGGGAGATGTGAAGATAAAATATTTTTTGTAAACCTTTCAACTGATGTCTCTTCATTTCAATGTTACAAAATGCAGCGTACATCAAAAGACTGATTTCGAGATGATCTGTTTTTTAGCATTGTTTCATTTTCCACAATACCACAGAATAAGGGAGTATGGAGTTCAGAGAAAAAGATTAGCATAGGAGAACCCCCCTTGGTTAGCCTTTCCTGGCTCACTGTCTTGGCAGACAGCTTGACTTGTTCCTTTGATCCAGAGAATGTTCCCGCTGGAAAGTTACTTCTATGGCATTTCTTGTTTTATTCTTTGATTAGAAAACGAGCGGAAGCTAGACACCACAAGACTGTGGGGCAGAGATTGCAATCTTCCCATAACACAGGATCATGCAAGTTCTACTGTCCCAAACATGTAGAGCAGGAGTCCCTGACTCCCTGGTATGCGCCCCAGTGCTGGGTTGCAGCCCATTTGTAACCAGGCCGTAGAAGGGGGGACACGTATGTGTGTACACACCTATGAAGCTGCATCCCCTTTACCACCACTGCTGCCACCACCATTTCCGCCAATCCACCAAACCAGAAAGGTTGGGGATCATTGATCTAGAGAAGGGATATTTTGCTCTAATTTACAAGAAAGCGGGAACTATGACATCTTAGCACTTCCCTGATCAACACAGCATCTCCCCAAATGGACACTGTTTGAGCTCTGTGTCACAGATATGTCTTAGTTATTTTTTAAAAATTCTAGATATTTTTTTTGTTCCATAAGCATTCTCAGTATTGCCTCAAATCCCATTCACAATTTGTCTGCTGTATCTTTCCATTATCTGATACCTCCGTGCCATAAGAGCCTTGTTGCTGTCCAAGGCACTGCAACTGAAACATGTCTTAGTGGTACCATTGCAAATGGCATCCAGTTGGGATGCCCATTTGAGATCTTCTCTGAACTAAGAACAAGCCTGTCAATGACTAAATCCCTTCCCTTCTCTAGTTTTTGACAACTTGGCAACATTTCTTTCCCTTTTTGGTATGCTTGATGCAGCCCTGCCATTTGTAGCTCAGAAGCATCAGAACCGAGTTGATGCTTTTCTGAAGGTATTTATTCATCACAGGAAAGATTAGAAGCATCCATTCTGCCTTGGATGTATGATAATCTCTTTCGAATGAGCTTCTGTTCAAGATTCAACTCCATCTGAAACACTGTCCTAATTCCATACTGCTAATTCATGTAGATCCAAGCAATGTGTCATACGAAGGTGACAGGTTTTATTTTTTACCCAAAAAAGGATTCCTATCTGCTGTTTTCCAAGAGATTCCAAAATTCTTTATTGCTATCCACCAGTTTTCAAAGAGACTCCAGCAGCAGTGATCAACAAATATGTGCTCAGTATTCTAGTGCCAGTAATGTTCTAAAGCTTGTCTCAAAAGTGCTTTTTCAAAAGGCAACTGGACTTTATTGTTGTTGTTGTTGTTTTGAAGTTGTTTTACTTCTCATTCAAGAAGCTTCTTCGGTTCTGACTGGATGGTGGGGTAGGATTTGGAAGAACCATGGGGTCTGGATGACTGAGAATCTCCATAGACATTTGATGTAAAGCTTGTTCTAAAGCTTTCTCACAGCACAAAACTTTAGACAGCCACAAACATAGAGTACAGTTAGGGAAACCTTATTAGCTACTGTGGCATTGATAGATATCTAAATACCCTTTTGCTACAAAACCACCACTGTTTTCTGAATGAATATGAAGGTGCCTAAGGGGATCTGTAAAAAAAGATTACAAGTATGCTTTTGATTTTATAGAGAAAGCAAACATATTTATGGGCAATAAGACTATTTTAAGATTCCACATTTATATTTTCATAAATTGCTTCCTCATTTCCAAGCCTTGGTCACCTTTCCATTTCCTTACTTTGCTGTACATCAGCATGCTGCTTGTAGCTACCAATCTTGATTCCCAGACATGATTTGCATAGCATTGTGTTGTGGCCCAGCAGGAGCCGTTGGAGCTGCAAACAGACTCCGACAGCGAGGGGCCTTATGAGTCGGCTCTGGAAGAGCTGGAGGACCCTGGACAGGGTTCCGACTCTGAGCAGGCCGCAGAGAGGCTGGTTGGCCACCAGGAGGCGCCTGAGGCGTGGAGCAGCGGTGAGAGCCGAAGGGAGTGTGCTCATGACGTCAGGCCTTGGAGTAGTGACGAGGAGACAAGGGAGGTGGTCCTGGATGCCCGGCAACACCAGGCAGATCGACAGAGCAGTTACAGAAGATAATTGGACCCAGCTGGTTGTAATTAGGCTCCTCTCAAAATTGTATTTAAGGAGGGACTCAGGGAGGAGTCTGATTTGCAGGATTCAACTTCATTCGTAACACTGGAGAAGCTGTTATCTGTCTTTGTCAAAGTCTGAGTTGCTGCCAAGCTTCTTATCTGTTTGTTGTGCTTGGCTTTCAGCCACCGAGGTTTATGTTTCCTGTTAATAAAGTGCTGTGAAATTCCAGTTTAGCTTGTCTCGGCATTTATTACTGGACAGAGGAGGGGGTCAGAACAGCATTGATTGAACCATACGCAACCAACATCTGTCTTCTCTTTCTCTCTTAAGGAACACCAATTAAGTTTGTCAGAAACCTGAAGAACGTCCGAGTCAAGGAGAAAAGCAAAGCTTGCCTGGAATGTGAGCTGACCAGTAAAGATGTGATGTTGAAATGGATGAAGAACGGGAAGGTGATTGAAAGATCTTCCAAATTTACCATGACCCATGAAGGGAAGATGGCAGAACTGATCATAGATGATGCCGAGCTAAGTGACTCAGGAGAATATATGGTAATTGCCACACAAGAAAGTGATCCTACAGAATACTACAGCAATTGTAATGTAACTGTGGAAGGTAAGAGTTCAAGACAATACTGTATGCATTGCAGGGGTGAAATTCAGCAGGTTCTGGAGAACCGGTAGCGGAAATTTTGAGTAGTTCGGAGAACCGTCAAATACCACCTCTGGCTGGCCCCAGAATGGGGTGGGAATGGAGATTTTGCAATAACCTTCCCCCAGGAGCAGGAAGGGAATGGGGAGTTTGCAGCATCTTTCCCCTGCCACGCCCATCAAGCCAAGCCCACAGAACCAGCAGTAAAAATATTTGATCTTCACTGCTGATGCATTGCCCTGGTTTATGAGTGATAAGTTTTGAGTGGAAGAGAATAAGAAGAAGGCTGGTATGGTGTTGTGTGACTTTCAATCTCAAGTTACAGATGATTCCAGCTGCTTCATGAGTACCCGACTATATTCCATGTTCTTTTCTGAATAAAAATGACAACTTTTAGTGGTAAAGGTGAAGGTGAAAGATACAGCCAGTGCATTCTCTTTTTCCAAGTAAACCTGGAAATTTATAGCCAATTTGCCCATGAAAGGATGTAATGAAGTTTTGGATAGAGAAACTAAGACATAAATCTAGCGTCTACTGGTTATATAATCATCACTCTATCCACAACAAAGGTTGTTTGTAGCATCTCAACTATCTAAAATGAAAACGGACAGATTCCCCCCCCCCCCAGTCAACAACATCTCTTCTGGTTAGTCAACTAGAGGCAGTTCTTCTTCTACAAGGGTAAGATGTAGTTCTCCCATCGCCACCCTCCCCGTTCATCTGCACCAGGTAAAACAACAGGACAAGCTTTTTCCCCAGAGAACTTTATGACTGAATGGACTTTGAATCAGGCCTCCCTGATTCAGACCAAAGGGCTATTATAATTTCTGGATGCTTTTGCAGCGTCAGTGCAGGATTCTGGATTGCAGCATCAGTCCTTGATTGGTTGCGTGCTTCCTTTTGTCTGCGTTGGGGAGTGACAGCAAAGCTGCTGGTTTTCTTACGGTGATTGCATGTAGACAAAACGCTGGTGCCAGTAGCAAGCAAACTCTGGCTTGTGTAAGTTCATTAACCCTGAATTCTCCAGAAGCTGCTCTGTGAGTTATAATCATTCTAGCAGTAGTTCTTGATAATACACAGACATACACACACACGTGTGTCCCAGGACAGAACTGTCATACCTACAGCAAGTCCTGATCCTCTAAATTGGGGGTGATTGCTTTCCAATTATTTGGCTGCTATCTGTGACATGAGAAAGGAGGGAAGCAACTTCTCCATTCCACAAGGCTGGGCACATCTTCATCCAGCTCTGGTCTCAGTGCTTTTAGATACTTCACTGCTCTCTAGCATCCTGGAAGATTGCTGCAAAATCAGACATGGTATGGAGGTACACCAAGACCGATAGCTTTCTCTCAATTAATTCGCACTAGCTTAATGAAGGTTATTCTTTTCCATGCTTATCTCATTCATAAATCCACCTTTGGCCTTCCCTGTTCTGATTTCTTTCCTCCTCTATCCTCAGAGAGATTTGCTACAGTCAAGAGTGGCTTATCAGATGTCCAAGCAGCTACAGGAGACCCAGCGGAGCTTTGTGTTGTCCTGAATGATGAGAGAGTGGAAGGTGTGTGGCTGAAGGATGGCAAAGAGGTAAGTGGTGAAGAAACCTGGGCCTTCTAGAATCATAATGTTCAAACCTCAGGGCTCAGCTGAGGACTCTGCTGGGAAAATGGGCATCATGCTAAATTAGGATACTTGAATAGGTCCCAGGGAGACCTGAGTCACGCAGAGGGTTCCTGTTTCTAATTAGAACATGTATATTTTTCAAAAAAATATTTCTGCAGATCACAGATATGAGAGGAATCCAGATTGTCAAGCAAGGAGCTGTGCACAAGTTGATCATTGACAAGATGGGTGAGGAATTTGAAGGGAAGTATACTTTCAGAGCAAAAGGAGCAGAAAGTGAGGCCACCGTCAGCATCGCAGGTACGGGATCCTCTCTGCTCTGGGATTGTACTTCTGGCTTTACTCTTCTTGGGCTTCCATTACAAAAGCATCAATGGTAGTATTCAGCCAGTTCAGACCGGTTCAGGCAAACCGGTAGTGTCGACCTGCAGGTGGGCCAGCCCACCCGCCCCGGCTCTATGCCATCCTATTTAGCCAGGTTTTCTAAGTCATGTGCATATGTGCAAGCCACGCACACAAGCAAAGGGCATGCGCAGAAGGAGCATACGCTCACGAAGTGAGCGTGTGCATGCGTGCACTCACAGTTTCGGTGCACAGCAAACCAGTGGTAAAGTTATGGGAAACCCACTTCTGAAAAGCATGGTAGATATCCACGTGGTTTGTAGTAGTTACCAAAATATTATTCGATGCAGAGTAATACAAAATTGTATTCATGTGTCCTGAGTAGCATGTCTTTTGCTTAGCCTGAAGCAGGAAGCCAAGCAACTGTAGTTTATTCAATAGACCATGAATAAACAAGTCCTGGCTCACCATTATCCATTAACCAGATTGAAAGAAACTCCACGTTCTGTCAAGTTTTACTAGGAAATCTTTTGCTAAGAACAGTTATTATGATATGCAATACAGCAAATAATTGGACTGTTAAATACATAAGTTTAGACTCTTAAAATGGGAGCAATTCAATCAAGCAGAACCATTCTGCTTCAGATGCTGAGTCCAGGCCTAGTTGTTAGTGCAATTTCTGCTTGAACGTTGTATTATTCAACAATGAGTCCTACAACATACTAAGCCATATTTTAAGCATTGTTGAATAAATCGGAACAGTTGGGTTTCCATAGCATGTTAAACAGCAAGCCCTACTAACCTCTACAATCACAGAACACCAAAGTCAAATAAAGCTATTATGCTTAATGTAAAGTAAAAACGCCATCAATGAATATATACTGCAGATCGTTGTCACATTAAAAGGTCGGTTAATAAGTGAAATGACCTCCACAACTCATTTGATACGCGGTATGTGAATCACTCAGATTGCACTGTTGTATGTATTGTAATTTTTTTTCTGGAAATATCTTAATTTTACCTCAGGAATGCTATTAGGTCAGTGTTTCTCAACCTTGGCGACTTTAAGTCCTGTGGACTTCAACTCCCAGAATTCCCCAGCCAGGCTGGGGGATTCTGGGAGTTGAAGTCCACAGGACTTAAAGTCGCCAAGGTTGAGAAACACTGTATTAGGTAATCCTTGACTCACAACCATTTTTTTTAGTGACCATTCAAAATTAAAACAGCACTGAAAAAGTGACTTACGACCATTTTTCATATTTACAACCGTTGCAGCAGCCCCCATGATCATGTGATCAAAATATGAACAGTTGGCAACTAGCATGTATTTTATGAACTGGGAGCATGTGATCAGCTTTTGCAAGCTTCTGACAAGCAAAGCCAATGAGGAAGCCAGATTCACTTAACCAGTGTATTACTAACTTAACAACTGCGGGGATTCTCTTAAGAACTGCAGCAAGAAAGGTCTTAAATGGGACACAAAACTCACTCAACAAATGTCTCGCTTAGCAATGGAAATTTTGGGCTCAATTGTGGTCATAAGTCAAGGACTACCTGTACTGCAAAGTCTATCATTGTCACTGATGAAGACTGAACAGTGAAACAGACACATTGGCATAAGCCTGATAGCATCTTCTAACCCTGTCTTGGTGAACCTTTTCAGCACCAAGTGCCAAAACGGGAGAATGTGCTGGAAACCAGAAGAACAGCTGCCCGCTGCACATGCACGTGCTGGGAAGATGATCTTCTGGTTTCCGGCACAGGCATGTGCACCCGTCAGCTAGTCTTCACGTGTGCGTGTTTACCAGAAACTGGAAGACCAGGTGCCCGGTGCGCATGCACTTACTGGAAATCAGAAGAGCAGCCACCGGGCACATGCATCAGAGGTGGGTTTCTACCATTTAGGACCGGTTCGGCCGAGTAGGTAGTAACTTGGCCTGCCACGCCCCTGAACTAATTCTCTCTTGCTTTTGCGCATGCGCAGAAGCATTTTTAGTACTGCACATACACATGTAGCACGCATTAAGTGCACAAAATGCATCCCTGAGCAAACTGACAGTAGCAGCAGACAGGTTTAAACCCATCCCTGACACGGATGCATGTCTAGCGGCTGCTCTTTTGGTTTGTGGCGCTCCCAGGGACTTGAAGACCAGCTGGCTGGTGCCCTGGAACCCAGAAGAGCAACGGGTGATGGCTCACATGCCTGGAGAGATGGCTCTTTGTGCCACTTCCAGCATGCGTACCTGTTGTGGCCCAGCAGGAGCCATTGGAGCTGCCACCAGACTCCAACAGCGAGGGGCTCTGTGAGTCGGCTCTGGAGGATGTGGAGGACCCTGGACAGGGTTCCGACTCCGAGCAGGGCGCAGAGAGACTGGTTGGCCACCAGGTGGCGCCTGAGCCTTGGACCAGTGGGGAGGAGACAAGGGAGAGTGATCCAGTGAGTTGTTCCTGGATGCACGCCATTAAAGAGCTACTAGGCGTCAGGAACAATTACGCAATTACAGGAGTTACAGGAGTACTCAGCTGGTGGTCATTAGGCTCCTCTCCAGACTATAAAAAATACTGCTTGTGCACACGCCCCTCTTGCAGAAGTCAATGCATTGACTAAAGAGAACTGTTGTAACTAACTTGGCAGGCTGGATTGCTGCCAAGGTTTGTCTGAGTTGAGGCCAAGGTCCTTATCTGTTTGTTTGCTTGGCTTTCAGCCACCGAGATTTTGGCTTCTTGCTATTAAAAGTACATTCTAGTTAAGCTTGTTTCGGCTTTCGTTACTGGATGGATGAGGGGGTCAGAACATGTACCATAGGTTCGTCATCATGGTTCTAACCTATTTCCCCATCGTTTCTTCTCTTAAGACCCTCCATTTATCGACCCTTCTCTCCTGGAAGCTTTGGCTGCCCATCCGGTGACTGTGAAGGCAGGACAGACAGCTTTAATTAAAGTACCCTTCAAGGCCAAGCCTTTGCCCAAGGTCACCTGGTTTAAAGATGGCATTGAAGTGACCGAAGAAGAGAGGGTCACCATGGAGAGGTCCCATGACCAGGCCATGCTCACCATAACAAAATGCGTGAGAGAAGACACTGGAAGCATCATGTTGAAGCTGAAAAGTGACTGTGGATCAGCCACTGCTCAATTATTTCTTAATGTTATTGGTAAGTTCGGGATAACTCTGGGCAGTCATATATAAAGTAGTGAATTGTCAAAAGGGATGTTTTTATATATATAATATGTAATATGTAATATGTAATATATAATATATAATATATAATATATAATATATAATATATAATATATAATATATAATATATAATATATAATATATAATATATAATATATAATATATAATATATAATATATAATATATAATATATAATATATAATATATAATATATAATATATAATATATAATATATAATATATAATATATAACATATAACATATTACATATTACATATTACATATTACATATTACATATTACATATTACATATTACATATTACATATTACATATTACATATTACATATTACATATTACATATATATATTGTGTGTGTGTGTGTGTGTGTGTGTGTTATATTTGTGCTGATAAATAAATAAAGGGCAACAATAAAAATATTGGGTTTCTGTCGTGATGGACTCTTGTGACAAGCCGATTGACAGATAATGGAAGCTGTTAGCTTCCTGCCATAATTGGGGCTTACCAGGGGTTGTGACACTATATATATATATATATATATATATATATATATATATATATATATATATATATATATATATATATATATATATATATATATATATATATATATATATATATATATATATATATATATATATATATATATATATATATATATATATATATATATATATATATATATATATATATATATATATATATATATATATATATATATATATATATATATATATATATATATATATTTAGTGTCACAACCCCTGGTAACCCCTGGTATGTATGTATGTATGTATGTACGTATGTACGTATGTACGTATGTACGTATGTACGTATGTACGTATGTACGTATGTACGTATGTACGTATGTACATACGTACGTACATACATACATACATACATAAACATATCATAATCTTGGAAGTATTTAAATAGATTTGTGATTCTAAACTTAAACCCAGGATTTAGAGGTGACCACAGGGTGGAGAGCAAAACAGACATTTTAGCAGAACTGGTGCCAGAATTAAAGTCCCATCCTTTTTATACAAGTCTTCATGTCATAGGCACATATACTAGAATAACATATAACAGAATAACAAGATGGACCTTGGAGGTCTTCTAGTCCAACCCCCTGTTCAAGCAGGAGCCCCTATGCAATTTAGACAAGTGGCTGTCCAGTCTCTTCTTAAAAACCTCCAGTGGTGGAGCAACCACAATTTCTGAAGTCAAGCTGTTCCACTGGTTAATTGTTCTCACTCTTAGGAAATTTCTTCTTAGTTCCAGGTTGCTACTCCCTTTCATTAGTTTCCATCCATTGTTTCTTGTCCTGCCTTCAGGTGCTTTGGAGAATAGCTTGACTCCATCTTCTTTGTGGCAGCCTCTCAAATATTGAAACATTGCTATCATGTCACCTCTAGTCCTTTTTTTCTCTAGACTAGCCATACCCAATTCCAAAATATATAAAAGAGGCAGGCTTGGATCATGGCATGACTTCTGCCATCTTGCCTGCAGACCAGTGGTGGGTTGCAGGCAGTACGCCCCCGTATACACGTACCGGTGCCTGGCGGAAGTAGCATCCACTGTACCAGAACAGTGCTTTGGAGGGCCCACCCACCCTCGTTCCTCACCTGTATTTGTAGGAAATGGGCCTTCTGCTCACCCGTCCGCAGTGTACGGCACCTGCACAACGCTCCGCCGAGCAGCTGGAGGATTGCAGGCGGTGGGTGCGCATGCCTGCACAGTGCGTGTGCCCGTGGTGCATGCCCGGCTCCCATTGCAGCATACCGGTTGCAACGGGAGCCAAAACCCACCACTGCTGCAGACACCCCTGCCAGGATACCCAGGTGGTCTCTATAGGAAAGAAAAAGATGATTCTATGTAATTCTTTTTGGAAGCAATTCTGACTGTGTGGCTGCAAGGGCTGAGAATTATAGTTGCTGACTATAACACATTTGAATGCAATTGTTTAAGGAAAACTGGAATGGATGGAGAATAACCAGAAATAGAAAAGGAGCAAACCCAAAGCACAAGGGC
The DNA here is from genome assembly GCF_051295495.1 of Thamnophis sirtalis. Classification (NCBI taxonomy): domain Eukaryota; kingdom Metazoa; phylum Chordata; class Lepidosauria; order Squamata; family Natricidae; genus Thamnophis; species Thamnophis sirtalis. Next base: position 79,184,071 of record NW_028261381.1, read on the forward strand.
TTCTTAATGCTGTAAAACGAATTTTAGAAGGCGAATGGTAGCATATGAGATTCAGAGCAAGTAGTAGCAGCAGATTCTGGGGGAGATCTCGAGTGCTCAATTTTATGCTATTAAGCCTCTTTGGTGCTCTGATGGTCTAGGAACTTGCTGATGTGCAATCAAAAATTTAAAACCAACCTGTGATCAAATGAGGAGCTTCCATACGTTGAAATTAAGGCAGATTAGGCAAGCCTCATGGCCAATTGGAATCCCCCAAACACTAAGCCAGTGATGGTTAACCTTTTTGTGCCGAGTGTCCAAAGTGTAAGTGGGCAAATGCACCCGCGCATACCCCAATCCCCAAATTGCAATGCGAACACCCACCCACGCGTGCGCCCCAGCTCCCGTTTTGGCTTCCAGGTTGATGCAGGAGGCTTTAAAGGTGATGACCAACACCTTGAATTGTGTCCGGAGACCAATAGGTAACCAGTGCAGGTGGGGGTCGTGACCTCTGTAGTTTCTCCTCCGCACGCCCAGGCTTTCTCTTCTATTCATGCCTCCCATGCCTTCCCGATCTCCACAATTTCTGCTCAGTGTGCCCAAGCTTTCTCCTCCATTCCTGTCACGGAGAGGCGCCTGTGGAGGGTGGAACCTGCGGAGATCGTGGAAGTCATGGGCAGCAGGAAGGTAGGAGAAAGCTAGAGCGTACTGGGGGAAGAAAGGTAGGGTGTGCTGGGGGAAACTGAGGAGATCGGTGAAGGGCTCGCCCCTGCTCATGCGCGGCAGAGACCCGAATACCAGCTGGCTGGCAGGAGGCATGCGCGCGCATGCACGGTGGAGCCTGGCTGAGGCAACAGCTGGCATGCCCTCAGAGAGGGCTCTGGGTGCCACCTGTGGCAGACATGTCATAGGTTCGCCACCCCGGCACTAGGCTAAGCTAGTCCAATGATGATTTCGGTTCATGACCACCAATATTCTTGTGCTTCAGACAAACCAAAACCGCCCCAAGGAAAAGTGGAATTCTTGGAGACATCAGGGAAGTGTATCAAAATGAAATGGAAGGCCCCAAAAGACAATGGAGGCAAGCAGGTGACCCACTTTATTATCGAACGGAGAATAGTTGGGAAGAAATCCTGGATCAAAGTTGGGGAAATTGAAAGCAAGCATACCACGTTTGCCACGGATAAGGTGGAAGAAGGGAAAGCCTACCAATTCCGAATCCTGGCTGTGAATTCTGAAGGGGCAAGTGAACCACTAGAAACAGAGGAAGTTTTCGCCGGGAATCCCATTGGTAAGCATCTCAATGCATTCGATAGAATTCCTGAACCAAAGCAGTCACGGGAACTGAAGAATGGTATTTGAGCTTCCTCAAAATTTTACTTTAATTAGGGTCATTTATTTGGGATTAAGGCCAGGTGAGAACACCCAAAAAGGAATTCAGTGATAACAGTTGTCTTTAATAGTCGAAATTTGATCACCACATTTCTTGAAAAAGAATATTTAACTCTCGTATGCTGAAAAGCTTGTCCCTACATCAATGGGAACACAGCATGATGTGGTCATATTTCACTGTATTGTGATATTTACCAAAGCACCCATAATGAATTACTAACCCCTTTTCTTAACCCATTTTCAGTTCAGACTGAAGAATTCTAGGCGCATCTTCTTTTGTTAGCCAAAGACCCCAAGATAATGCTTGCTGTTGCCAATGCTTGCTACTTTGCTGACAGCAAAGTAGATGGTGCAGAATATAGGCCTTTTTATCAGGTCTTTCTTTTGTTTGTTGATATATGATGAGCTCCCCTTCACAAGACACCCATCTGTCTGGGATGCTGTAATTTGGAGCAGAAGATTGGGGTCAGTGGTTCTAATGGTCCTTTCTGGATCTGGAATCCTATGATTCTATGCTGCCATAATTCCTCCAGGACAGTCCTCTGTTCTGACCCCCTCGTCCCACACCAACACACTCCGAGTCAAAGATACTTTACAGAATTTATTAACAGACAGACAGGTCCTTGGCAGCAAACCGGCACAGATAAGCCTTGGCAGCAATCCAACACAGATAAGCCGTGGCAGCAATCCAGCCTGCCAGGCTCACAATACTGTTCTCCAACATTTGTTAATGCGTTGACTTCTGCAAAAGGGGCATGTGCACAAGCAGTCCTTTTATAGTCTGGAGAGGAGCCTAATTACCAGCAGCTGAGTGCAATTACCTCCTGTAACTGTGCAACTGTTCCTTACGCCTATTAGCTCTCTGGTGCCGGGCATCCAGGAACAACTCACTGCTGATGTCAGGATCACACTCCCTTGTCTCCTCCCCACTGGTCCAAGGCTCAGGCGCCTTCTGGTGGCCAACCAGCCTTTCTGCGCCCTGCTCGGAGTTGGAACCCTGTCCAGGGTCCTCCACATCCTCCACAGACGACTCATAGGGCCCCTCACTGTCGGAGTCTGGTGGCAGCTCCGACGGCTCCTGCTGGGCCACAACAGTCCTCAAGGCTAAACGTTTTGTCGTCACATGCCGAAAGCATGTGCCCACACCCATAATGCAATGTCTGAGTGACACCCTCCCTGCGCCCTGCCCCCTGCGCATTTTGCACACGATCCCCCGTGCTCCCCCCATGTATGCGCATGTGACATGCCCTTTTGAGCCTAGCAGGCTTCCCTGCAGCCTCCTGGGACCAAAAACAGGCTGGGGGGCACTGCACACACACACACCGTGCCCCATTTAGGGCCTAGCAGGCCTCCCTGCAGCCTCAAGGGATCAAAACTGGTGTGTGTGTGTGTGTGTGTGCTGCACCCCCCATGCTTCCCTCCACCCTCTGCACATGAGAACCCCCTGCCCCCCCTCATGCATAGCAGAGATCTGAAAATCAGCTGGCTGGCAGGAGGAGCATGTGCATGCACTGCGGAACTGAGCTGGGATGACAGCTCACATGCCTGCAGAGAGGGCTTTGCGTGCCACCTGTGGCACCCATGCCATAGGTTTGCCATCATGGCTCTAGGAAATTAGGGCTATCTCAGGAGGCATTTTTGCATGTTTAAATAGAGAATGTAAATATAATGGTGATACAAACAATTAATCAGTACTACTGTTATTATATTATTAGACAAGGTAAAAGCAATAGGAAGGCAATGCAGAATGGAGAATTATAACGGCAAAACATGAATGCCGATACAGAAGGCTGTATAATTACTTTATATTGTTACGTGTTCTGACCCCCCTTCATCCTACACCAAAGCACGCCAAGACAAAGATACTTCAAGGATTTATTAACACACAGATTAGACCTTGGCAGCAATCCAGCACAAACCAGTCCTTGGCAGCAATCCAGCACAGACTAACCTTTGCAGCAATCCAGCCTGCCAAGCTAGCCACAAGAGTTTTCCAGCTCTAGTAAATATGTTGACTCCTGCAATGAACATGTGCACAATCATTCCTTTTATAGTCTTGAGAGGAGCCTAATTACCACCAGCTGAGTGCAATTATCTCCTGTAACTGCATAACTGTTCCTTACGCCTATTAGCTCTCTGTTGCTGGGCATCCAGGACCAACTCCCTTGTCTCCTCCCCACTGCTCCAATGCATGATGTCAGGATCATACTCCCTTGTCTCCTCCCCACTGCTCCAAGGCTCAGGTGCCTCCTGGTGGCCAACCAGCCTCTCTGCACCCTGCTCGGAGTCGGAACCCTGTCCAGGGTCCTCCACATCCTCCAGAGCCGTTTCATAGGGCCCTTGGCTATCAGAATCTAGTGGCAGCTCCAACGGCTCCTGCTGGGCCACAACAGTTATGTATGTCTTGTTTTTTTTGTTTTTTTCTTGTTATGTTTTTCTTTCTGTTTTTAAAGATTAAAATGCTTAATAAAAACTATTTTAAAAAGGGGGGCTATCTCAGGAGGCATTTTTGCACATTTCTATTTATACATTTGAATGTTGCTTCTATATCAGGTCTGTGTGTAAAAAGATACAGAAAAGCAATTAGGAATTAAAGAATCTCCTTTTACTTGTGTTCTGCATCATCACACTTAAACTTTTTCCCCCAGATCCTCCAGGGCAAGCATCTCAACCTCAAGTTACTGATGTTTCCAAAGAGGCTATTACCATTACTTGGAATCCTCCACCTAACGATGGTGGGTCTCCAGTTACAGGTTACATTGTGGAAAGAAGGAAGAAAGGTAGCAACCTTTGGGTGCCTATATCCAAGGAACCAATTCAAGGTCAGCAATTTCCGTTGCGTAACATGGGACCCAGTTTGGTTTAGAGGTTAAGGCATCAGGGTAGAAACAGGGGGACTGTGAGTTCTAGTACCATTGGCACAAAGCCAGCTGGGTGAGTTTTGGCCAGTCCCCTTTTTCTCAACTTTAGGAAGGAAGCAATAGCAAATCACCTCTGAAATCTTGCTCAGAAAACTACAGGGACTAGTCCAGGCACTTGCCAGGAGTAAAAAACTGACTTGAGCGCACACACACACACACACACACACACACACACACACACACCAACCAAAGGTGGGTTCTGGCTGCTGCGACTGCCGGTTTGCTCAGGGATGTGCTGCACATGCTTGATGCACACTACACAGGCATACGCAGTACTTAAAAAATTGCTTCTGTGCATGCGCAGGAGCAAAAAAACAAGATAGCAGTGCCTATGGCGCTGCCGAGAGAACTGGTTCGGGGGCGTGGCAGGCCGAGTTACTAGCTACTCAGCTGAACCGGTCCGAACCGATAGGAACCCACCTCTAACACACACACACAAAAACACATGAGAAATCCTATTGTTTTATTGAGTTAGTTTTCTAAACCTCTTCCATATTTGCTTCCAATTTACAGTTAATAGCATGAAAGTTCATCAAGATTTGAAATATGTGTTTATGAGGGATCCTTGATGCTCTCTGAGCTTCCTTGTTTTTCCCCCCAGACATTTCATTGCCCAAAGTAGGTGATGTCACCTACTTTGGGTAATGAAACGTTTGCAAGAAAACTAGCAAGCTCAGAGAGCCCCAAGGATCCCTCATTTCAACCCTGAGCTACAAATATTCTCTTTTATGTGTTCATGTGCCCAGCAGGTGGCAGCAAAATGTCACAATGTGATACAATTTAGAGATTTTGGGTAGAAGATGATAGATATATGATGATAGATAGATAGATAGATAGATAGATAGATAGATAGATAGATAGATAGATAGATAGATAGATAGATAGACAGACAGACAGACAGACAGACAGACAGACAGACAGACAAACCCAAAATCCATGTCAACTCCCAGCAGTCACACAGACTGTCTCCCATATAGCCCTTCAGATCTTCCAAAATGCATGTATTCCCATTCTAATTGACTTCATTCACCATACTGCTGATTGTCTCCTTATTACCTTCTGCCTTTCCCAGAATTATGGAATTCTTAAAATCCAAAATATAATTTGATACACACACACACACACCTACCTACCTACCTACCTACCTACCTACCTACCTACCTACCTACCTACCTACCTACCTACCTATCTATCTATCTATCTATCTATCTATCTATCTATCTATCTATCATCATTCTAATCTGGATTTGGATCTGTAAATAAATCAAATAATCTTTTGGACTTGAAGAACATGAGTGTGTGTGTGTGTCTTTGTGCGCTAAACGAAGGGAAGATTATTTCTGAAAGGGATGAGGGAAAAGCAGAAGAATATACTAATGTATACTGTCTATCTTTCTGTCTGTCTGTCTGTCTGTCTGTCTTTTTATCTAATCTGCCTATCCATCTATATCTCTACCTATCATCATCATCATTTATCATCCATCTATATTTGAATATATATATACTACTTTGTTATGACCAGGTTTTTAAGTGGGATGTTTATTTGAATATTTTTTAAATTCAGAATCCTTTCTGTCATTTATTTCGAAAGCTAAATTCTTTCAAAAATGTTGTTTTTCTTGACAGATACTAAGTGTACTGTGGATGGTTTACTGGAAGGTGCAGAGTATGAGTTCCATGTCATAGCCGTGAACCGAGCAGGGCCTGGGCTTCCCAGCAGTGCTTCCAACTCAGTTGTAGCAAAAGATCCCATCAGTATGGTTCTACTTTTCATTTATTTCTAGTGTCCAATATGTATATGTATGGTGTGTTTGTGTGTGTGGGCATGGAGGGTGCAATTCAATTTATGAGGTTCATTATACAAGCAGAACATAATGGGATAATCAGGGAACTTGATTGTGGCAGCTTATTGTTACTTGCTGCTGATTGCTTCATTTCCATTTTGTAATGTCACAGTCATTTAAATTTCAACATTTGACAAGGTGATTCTCTTTCAAATAATACCGAGGTGGCCTAAAGGTGGTGTTGGCCCAATTACACAGCAACATCTATCAATCAATCTTTATTACAGTTACAGCAACATCTATTTATTGTAAGTCTATGATCTTATAATAACAATAAACTAACAATACAAGCCATGTGAGGGAAAAATGATTCCAGGCTCCTGAAATAAATATTTCCTAAAGCATTTACCTGACCTCTGATGTATCTTCCAAGCTCAGACCAATGGTGCTAAGATCAATCTGTCCCCTAATGATAGCTATTGTCTTGGTTTAAGGCACAGAAGAAGATAGGCTTGTCCAGCGATTGTTAAAATAGCTGTCATCCATCACTGCAGGCTGGGGCTGAGTATTATTGTAATTCAGCAACTCCTGGTGGGCTATCAAAAATGAAGATTAGAACATGACACAGGAGGCATGGGGTATTTGGTTATAAGCTAAACTAAGAAGTGAATACTAACATTCTGATGGTGATTTCCAAGGACACTGTGTTTCATGCTAGTTTTCCAAAATCCCCTGCTAGGGAAAGCCTGCAAATACTAGCATCTAAGGGTAACTTTTCCATTTTGGAAGTTTCCAGAAGCCGAAAGATCCTGTCACCTGCTAAAATGTGCCAACTTTCCCATGGAGTCTGACTGCTTTAAAGAATGTCTGTTAGTATAGAAAAATTGGCATCTATTCTACATTTACACCTAAAAATGAGGAAGTAGGCCATCACTGATTTATAAGCCATTCTTCAGTTCTTTTCTGCTATCTTTTTTAAAGTAAATTTTCCAAGTAGTTTTTAGATTCACAGAGCTTTATTTGTGTGAGGTAATAACTGAATTCCTGCCTGATGATATATTCTTTTAACATATCAAGTCCAGAATATGTAAGGTGACCAGATTTTCAGATTGGTAAAGAGGGACACCTTTGACCGGGGGGGGGGGGGGGGAGGGAGCTGGCTGCGACTGTACATTTACCAATTCTTCACATGCGAAATGCCTTGGACCAGATGACATTCATGAATTTGAGAGGCAGAAATCCTGCCAACTCCACTGGATTGGAAAGCTTGAATGGTCCATCCCTTCAAATGACATGCTCTTTTCCCCCCCAATAACTTACAACTGTGTATTAATTACTGATGTTTGCTATTGATGCAGAGCCTCCTGGGCTGGTGAAGGGGTTGCACGTGGCTGATTCTTCCCAATCCAGCATTTCGTTGGCATGGCAAGAACCTGATGAGGGTGATCCACCTTCAGGGTACATACTGGAGATGAGAGCTGAGGATACCAAGGAATGGTCCAAGTGTACCAAGATCCCAATTTCTGGCAAATGTTACACAGTGGGAGGTCTGCAGGAGAGACAGAAGTATTTCTTCCGCATCCGAGCTGTCAATGAAGCCGGGGTGGGAGAACCGATTGAACTGAAAGAAGGTGTTCTGGCTATGCCGCCTCCAGGTAAAACTTACCCAATCCAGCCTTCATACAAGCATGTCTTGACTGCTGGTATGTTAACCCTTTTTCAGAAAGTGAGAGATACTGAATTTGATCTAGAAGATGATACAGCATATGAATGGAATTTACAAATCCAGAAAACATTCTGTCAACAAATTTAAGAAATTGGGCAACCATTTATCTGAAATGGTACAGGGCTGTGATGGTGAACCTATGGCACAGATGCCAAAGGTGGCATGCAGCGCCCTCTCTGTGGGCACCTGCACTGCCACCAGCTGCTCTTGTGGTTTCCAACAAGTGCATGTGCGCCGGCCAGCTGGTCTTCACGCACGCCGGAGTGCCGGAAACCCGAAGACCAGCATGCGCATGCTGGTTACCTGAACTTTGGATTTACGGCACTCCAGCCCGTGGGTTCATGCACATGTGCATTTTGGTTTGAGCACTTGGTGCCGAAAAGGTTCGCCATCACTGGCATAGAGTCTCCTGCTTGAGCAGGAAATTGGACTAGAAGCCCTCCGAGGTTCCTTCCAACTCTGTTATTCTCTTATTGTATTCATTTTTTTCCTTCTTATGTTAGGTTCAACCAAATAAACCCTAAAAATTCATATGTATCAAGGGAAATATTCTTTAGCAATAAGAAGCATTGTTCATTATTCCTTCTCTCCCCCAAAGTTATTCCTTTTTCTCAAATGGAAAATCAGTTAGGTATATTTTTTTCTTCTCCTGAAAGAAAGGTTATTTCTATCCTGTCAAACAAGCAAATTCTAATTAAGTTCAGGTTAGTCTAGGAACACTTAAAAATGTACACACAAAAAAAACTCATGGAAAATATTTGTGTGCCTGCAATTTTATTTAGTTTGCCTCTTAGCTACCTGTGCTGCATTGCAGATCAGTTGTGATAACCCTTGAATATATAGTCTAAATATTCTTCCTGAATTAATTCCCACAATTTTGCCATTGGAATGGAAGGGTGGTAGTAACAGCACAAATAGACCCTACTGTTTATTCAGGCATCTTTTTGATAAATATCTCGCTTGGAATCTATTGATCATGCATAGAAAAAGTTCTAAATTTTACCCACAAGGCCAAACTATTAGTCAAGTACAGTAGGATCTCTGGTCACGAACACTTCTGATCACGACCAAATTGAGTTCCAATCAAAAAATTCACATTTTTTTTCCACTGGTAATTTCCCCCTTCCATGCCATTTATTTTTTGTAAGCACCAAATTTCCAAAATTAGGTTTGGGTCACGACCAAATCGGATTGCGACCAAAGTTACGGAACGAATTATGGTCGTGACCAGAGGTTCTACTCTACTGGCAAGACTGCCCTAAATGAGTGAATAATGTGATTCAGGATTTCCAATGTTTCAAACTTCTCATTCTCTCTCTCCCTCCCCCCCTGCGTGCCTGCCTGCCTCTCTCTCTCTCCCCACACCTTTTCTCTCTCCCCCCTACCACCGGTATGTTGTGTAGCTGCTCCAAAGTTTGACCTGACTGTCAGACTAAAGAATCATATGGTGGTTCGTGCTGGGACTGCCCTCTGTATCCATGCTTGCTTTACTGTAAGTTGTCTGTTTTTTTTCAACTGCAATATTACATTTAAAAATGTTGCATATCCATATCTTTGGAAATTAGTCAAATCGAGACTAGTGAGATTTTCAGCATAAAGGTCTGGAATGTTGGTATAGCAAATAATTTATATGGAAAAGGGCCAGGATTCAATACTCTAGTTAGGAGTAATCCTTGTTTATTGATTGCCTCCTCTGCAATTCTAGTAGTGATGAAAATTAGATTTGTGACCAATCCTTGCATTTATAACCTTTGCAGGCCTGTAAAACAAGGGCAAGCTGAAATAAGATTGTAAGCAGTTTCACTTAGTGACCACTTTATTTAATGACCAAATTGCTGGTCCCAATTGTAGTTGCTAAATGAGGACTACCTGTAATAGGAAATGATGGGAGGAGATATCTGAAGATATTTGGCCTGAGATACTCAAATGCTGTTGTCAGATATAGATAACTGTTCTGACCCCCTCCTCCGTCCAGTAATGAATGCCGAGACAAGCTAAACTGGAATTTCACAGCACTTTATTAGCAAGAAACCAAAACCTTGGTGGCTGAAAGCCAAGCATAACAAACAGATAAGAACCTTGGCAACAACTCAGACTTCGACAGATAACAGCTTCTCCAGCTTTAGGAATGACGTTGAATCCTGCAAAACCAGGCTCCTCCCAGTCTCTCTTTAAATACAATCTTGAGAGGAGCCTAATTACAATCAGCTGGGTCCAATTATCTTTTGTAACTGCGTGGCTGCTCTCAACGTCGATCTACCCGGCGTTGCCGATCATCCAGGACCACCTCCCTTGTCTCCTCATCACTGCTCCAAGTCATGATGTCAGGAGCACACTCCCTTCGGCTCTCACTGCTGCTCCACGCCTCAGGCGCCTCCTGGTGGCTAACCAGCCTCTTTGCACCCTGCTTGGAGTCGAAACCCTGTCCAGGGTTCTCCACCTCTTCTAGAGCCGATTCATAAGGCCCCTCGTTGGCGGAGTCTGTTTGCAGCTCCAACGGCTCCTGCTGGGCCACAACAGATAACTTACATAGATATAGGATATTGATATATTCTATAGATACATCTATTTTCTATATAGATATCTATATAATTATATCTATACGCACATCTACATCTGTATATCTATATCTATCCTATATCTGGCTGTACAATGGCTCAATGGTTAAAGATGCTGAGCTTGTCAACTGGAAAGCTGACAGCCTGGGTTTGAGACTTGAGCATCGCATGACAGAGAGGGCTCCCGTCCTCGCCCGAGCTCCTGCCCATCTAGCAGTTCGAAAGCATGCAAATGCAAGTAGATAAATAGGTACCACTTTGGTGGGAAGGTAACAGTGTTCCATATTTTCATGCTGGCCACATGATGATGGAAGCATCTCTGGGACAATATAGGCTCCATCAGCTGAAAATCAGAGATGAGCACCAGCTTCTTGAGTTGGTCTCAACTGAATATATCTTAAGATATATCCATTTATACTATAGAGATATAAAAACCAGTTTGATCTAGTAATTTAGGCACAAGGCTAGTGGGAGCTTCTCAAAGGCGATCAAGCTGGCCCCTTCCATGCTAGCTATTCAGAAACGTTAAAAACAGGATATCTTTAAAAATATTTTCGTAAGTTTCTGTAAGATGGCACCTTGTTCTCATTGTTCTCCCCCCCCTTTATATTGTTTATGTTTTTGTTTTGTAGTTTTGTATGGTTATTGTTACTGTTACTGGGATGGATTTTAATTTGTTAATGAATGTTTTCATTCTTGTTTTAAACAGTATGCCGCTATAGTTGCTACTTAAAAGTAAAAATCTCAAATATCTGAGATGTAAAGTATAATATCTGAGGGTTGGCAGTTCAGCGGTTTGAATCCCTAGTGCCATGTAATGGAGTGAGCTCCCATTACTTGTCTCGGCTTCTGCCAACCTAGCAGTTCGAAAGCATGTAAAAATGCAAATAGAAAAATAGAAACCATCTTTGGTGGGAAGGTAACAGCGTTCCGTGCGCCTTCGGCTTTTAGTTATGCTGGCCACATGACCACGGAGACATCTTCGGACAGCGCTGGCTCTTTGGTTTAGAAACTGAGATGAGCACCGTCTCCTAGAGTCAGGAACAACTAGCACATATGTGCAAGGGGAACCTCTAACTTTATCTATACATATTCAAGCTGCTACTTTTCCTACTCCTAATCTATAAGAGAGACTAATGCCAGTTGGGATATTGGACTAACTAAGGTTTTATGAACCCTGTAATTGCTGCTCAAATCTACACCAGGAGACTTCATTGTTGGGGCAGGCCAAGCTTTCCACAATAGGGATTCCTTCCTATTCTCCCATTTTAGCCTGAATGTTTTTTATGATTCTGGATTCCTTGTTACTCTGCTGCTTGTTTCACAGAGTAGTTGACTGGATGTAAGGATATAACAATTGCTCCAGGTGGTCCTTTAATCACAATAGCCTCAAAGAACCTACTTGGTGGTTAGGAGTGACAAGGCTCAGCTGAGAGAGTGACTTGAAAACAGGACTGAAGCATTGATGGGTTTTAAATTCTTGGTAAACTTATTTCCAAGCAAGCAATACTAATCTCTGGGGAAAATAATTTGTTTTTCTCATGACAATATGTTGGATGAATGGGGCAGGGGGAGGATTAGGAAAAAGAGATACAATAAGTCAGATGAGAAGGAGGAGGAGGAGGAGGAGGAGGAGGAGGAGGAGGAGGAGGAGGAGGAGGAAGTAGTTATAGTCCATTAATTTGATGACTTTTCTGCCATCTGCCCTGATTGTTCAGCTTCTTCATACTAAGATTTCCTCTCCTGAGGGAATACTTCCATATATAAAAGTTTCAGTATCCTGTAGGATGCATTTTTTTTAAAAAAGCAATAACCCACAATGTGGAACTACCAAGATCCAGAGAATTTCCTGGTCATCTAATTCTCCTACTTTTCCTCCCTCTCCCTCCTTATAAGGGAGCAAAACTCTAAATAGTGAAAATATTTGATTAAAAGGCTGGGGGGGGGAGGAAGAACCCTAGTACGAGAAGGCCCCTCTCCTGCTTCCTTTCAACCTACTTTTGTCTCCAACAGGGCTCCCCTCCTCCCAACGTTGTGTGGCAAAAAGAGGGGGTTCCCACAAGGGGGAGAGAAAGCATTACAAAAGGCAAGCATCACTCCCAGTTCCTCATCCATAGCACCAAGCGCTATGATTCTGGGCTCTATCGGATCGTGCTGAGTAATGACTATGGAGAGATCCACTACGACATCAATGTTCGAGTGACAGGTAAAGGATCAGAAGGAGGGATAAGTGGGGAGATGTATCCTGCCCCATCTATTGATTTAGCCAAAGGGGGCAGTGAGGATGCACTGTCCATGCTGAGGAGGTAGGGAAATAAAATTTCTGACTCAGGCATTCTCTCTCCACCCCACCCCCGACTCCTCCACCTGAAAATAAATTGTATATTATGTACACTGAGAGTTTATGCACCAAAGACAAATTCCTTGTATGTCCAATCACACTTGGCAATAAATAAATAACTATTCTATTCTATTCTATTCTATTCTATTCTAATTCTATTCCGTTCCGTTCCATTCTCATTCTATTCTCATTCTATTCTGTTCTGTTCTAATACTCATTCTATTCTAATTCTATTCTCATTCTATTCTGTTCTCATTCTATTCTGTTCTATTCTATTCTGTTCTAATTCTAATTCTATTCTAATTCTATTCTAATTCTATTCTAATTCTATTCTAATTCTATTCTAATTCTATTCTAATTCTATTCTAATTCTATTCTATTCTATTCTAATTCTATTCTATTCTATTCTAATTCTATTCTAATTCTATTTTATTCTAATTCTATTCTATTCTATTCTCATTCTATTCTGTTCTATTCTATTCTAATTCTATTCTATTCTATTCTATTCTAATTCTAATTCTATTATATTCTCATTCTATTCCATTACATTCTTATTCTATTCTATTCTATTCTATTCTAATTCTATTATATTCTCATTCTATTCCATTCCATTCTTATTCTGTTCTATTCTATTCTATTCTCATTTTCGTTCTCGTTTTGTTCTATTCTAATTCTATTCTAATTCTATTCAATTCTCATTCTATTCTAATTCTATTCTATTCAATTCTAATTCTATTCTAATTCTATTCTAATTCTATTCTAATTCTATTCTAATTCTATTCTATTCAATTCTCATTCTATTCTCATTCTATTCTTATTCTTATTCTATCCAAGGCCAAAAAATAATATTGCAGATCAATGTGCACTAAATATTAAGGTCCAGGCTGCCTCTGAGAACATCTCAGCCCAGGAATTTATTAGATCCAAGATCAAAAGTCATCTAAGGAAAAACACCCACTCTTGATTTATTTACAATACAATAGCAGAGTTGGAAGGGACCTTGGAGGTCTTCTAGTCCAACCCCCTGCCTAGGCAGGAAACCCTATACCGTTTCAGACAAATGGCTATCCAATATCTTCTTAAAGACTTCCAGTGTTGGGGCATTCACAACTTCTGGAGGCAAGCTGTTCCACTGATTAATTGTTCTAACTGTCAGGAAATTTCTCCTCAGTTCTAAGTTGCTTCTTTCTTTGATTAGTTTCCACCCATTGCTGGAAATTTCTCTTTCAAGAACCACAATTTAGGATGTGGGCAGGGAATGTTTCATTTTTGGATGAGACTGTAGAAGCTTTAAAAAATCTACACATATTTGAAGAGAAGAAATCTGGAATTAAGGAGAAACTGCCTAACAATTAACCATTGGAGCAATTTGCCTTCAGAGTTTGTGGGTGCCTGGAGGTTTTTAAGAAGAGACTGGGCAGCCACTTGTCTCAAATTGTATAGGGGCTCCTGTTTGTGGGGGTTGGACTAGAAGACCTCCAAGGTCCCTTCCAGCTCTATTCTGATTCATTGAAAGAATGGCTAGATACTAATGATTAAGCAATAATCCAAGACATACGGATTATTTTGGTTATTAATTTGTTTTAATCAGTCTTTTTCAGCTGTAGAGAGCTCTTTATATTCTTACGATTTTTATGATTCTGAGTAGCTAATGCTAAGGTCTACATTTCTGCTCACGAACCATGGACCAATAGTATAAAATACCCATGATGTCAGCCAATTGGGGAAGGGCAGTATACATTATAATGCTTGTTTTGGACAATTTGCCACTCTTTATGGCTTAATATCTCAAAGCCAGGTCATCGAAGATATATTTTAAAAAACAAGGATTTAATGTTGTAAGCTGCCCAGAGTCACCTCACAATGAGACTGGCGGCAAACACATTCAATAAATAAATAAGAAAAAATTGTCTTAAAAAATTGCCAGGGATTAGCTGATGGATGACTAGAAAGAGAAAGGAAGCTCTGGTTCACCTTTTGTATTTCCATCTTAGACTTCCCAAGGCCACCTACTAATCTGAACCTCTATGAAGAAGTGCCAAACACTGTAACACTGAAGTGGGACCATTCTCCAGATGTGAAGGAGGATGACAATGCCCATTATGTCATTCTAAAACGTGACACCAGCACTGCCACTTGGTTCACTGCAGCAGAAAAAGTGTACAGTAACAAGTACACTGTCACTGGTCTGCTTCCTGGCAGGAAATATTTCTTCCGGGTGATTGCCCGCAATGATATTGGTGACAGTGATCCTTTGGATTCAAAAGATTCCTGGCATATCAATAAAGACATAGGTAAGTATGGATGTCTCTATAGTGATACGTAGAGCAAAATATTCTTTTGTGTTGTGTTTCAGTGGATCTAACTGCACTTTGCCTTGGATTTCTTGCAAGTGGAAATGGAAGGACTTGTTGACAATAGCAATATTACTGGTGTATGCTGCTGGTTTAAAATAATAGTTTTGTTTAGTTTGTTACAGATGAAGATATCATGACTGAATAATTATTTTCCCAAATGTACTCTCAAGCTAGAGATAAATAGAAAGATAGGTAGAGATAGAGATACAGAGAGAGAGAGAGAGAGAGAGAGAGAGAGAGAGAGAGAGAGAGAGAGAGAGAGAGAGAGAGAGAGAGAGAGAGAGAGAGAGAGGGAGAGAGAAGGGGGAGGGAAAATACTTTGGGGTGTGTTTTTCAAACAAGGATATTCCAGCCAAATTTTCATGTGGGATATACATGTATTATACATTTCTTACAAAGGGGTTGAGGTATGTGTATGAATAACCAATTTTTCACTGTGTAGTCTGCAGTCTCGCAGGTTTTTCACTCTTCAATTAAATCTGAAAGGAAAGCTATATCCAAATAGAAGGAGATTTTTAGATTATAAAGTATGATAGGAATTGCAATGTGGTATTTTTTAAGAGACAACAAAGTTATCAAGCAAAAAATAGCAACAAATAAATTCTGCCATTCTGCAGCAGTAAGATAAGCTTCAAACACCACCCACCCAAAAGAAATTAGAACCAATGTGGGATGGTGTTTAAGATGTTGGACTTGGAGAGGCCACATTTGAGGCCATCCTTAGTGTTGTTAGTCAGAGGATGAGTTTTGACCAGTCACTCTCTTTCAGCCCAAACTACCAAACAGGAACAGTGGGAACAACTGTCTGAGAAGGTGAGAAGGATGGCTATACAAGAGAGCCAGTTTGATGTAGTGGTGGTGCTTCGCTTTTCACTCTTGTGGGTAGTATGTGTCTTCATCAATCTTGGTCCTTTGAGGATTTTGCCTAGGATCTTATCTATTCTCTACACCAGGGGTCTCCAATCCCCGCTCTGTGGACCAGCACCGGGGCTATAGCATGCCAGAAATGCAAACAAGCGAAACCCCATTCACGGGAAGCAGGCTGCACATGAAGCCACGCCCATTCTGGTCCACAGAAAAACCTCTCTCCGTGGAACCGGCTCTGGTACCCAAAAGGTTGGGGGGGCGCTACTCTACACTGCACTTTGCTGGACAGAGAATTCTGATGTTGTTCCTGAGATCTCTTGGAGCCACTCTCCCAGCTTATGAGTCATAGCTCTACCCTCACCAGAACCATTTTGGCCTTTATTTTCTACATCTTCTCTCATTCCTCCTTCAGGCCCTAGTATTTCTCCAATGATAATAACCTGTTTAATTATTATTTTTAATCTGTCCATGTCATCTTGTACTCCTGGAAGAAAGGTGGGAAATGAATTTCACAAAGTAATTTTAAAGCAACCTAAAAATAAAGATGAAAATAAAGATAAAAAAGAAAGGAGCTTGTTGTACAAGAGGGGGGAAAAAACCTTTCAGGAAACTGGAGGATTGATTTTGCATTGTGTTCCTGTCAATGCATAGCATAGATGTACACAAACAGGGATTCGGCTGATGAAATGAACTCTCTTTTGCAGCCCATAACCAATCTCATTGTTTTGTTGACAGAACTTTTCCATGCCAAGATGAAGGAGTACCATGAGCGGGACTGGAGCCATGCTCCACATTTTATAACTCCCTTGAAGAACCACCTAGTGTGCCGGGGTCATGACTGTACCATGAGTTGTGCTTTTTTAGGAAACCCCCGCCCAATGATTACATTGTACAAGGGCGAAGTCAACATCACAGCCCATTCCAAATTCTGGTACAATTCAACCAGTGGCGTCTGTACACTGATGATTCCCACATGCACTGCCAAGGATAGCGGCGAGTACTCCATACTAATTGAGAATGAGCTTGGGAAAGAAAAATGCAGTGGTACCTTGACAGTATATGGTAAGTTATCTCTCATCCTTGAAGATATTGGTACTATCCCATTCAATTTAATATGTTCAGTCTCAGAAGAGAACCAGTTTGCTCCAGTACAGTAGTTAAGGCATCAGGATAGAAACTGGGGGACTGTGTGTTCTAGTCAGCTGAATGACCTTAGGCCAGTCACACACTTGGAATGAGTCAACAGCAGGGGTGAAATACTACCAGTTAGGTTCGCCCGAGCTGGTAGTAAAAAATGCTTTCAAAAAGGTTTTTTTAAAGGTTCCGATGATTGCGATCGTGCTAAACTGTTAAAAAATGCTTTAAAAAGTTTTTTTAAAGTTCCAATGATCAACTGTGCAACAGTTAGCTGTGCAACAATTAGCTGGGACACGGATTGTTGGAACTTTTCTAAAAACTTTTTTTAGCATTTTTTAACTACTGATTCAAGAGAACTGGTAGTTAAAAAATGCTAAAAACGTTTTTTAAAAAGTTGGTCATCCCCACCCAGTCACATGACCCCCACCAAGCCACGCCCACTAAGCCACGCCCACAGAACCAGTAGGGAAAAATTTTGAATTTCACCACTGGGCAACAGCAATCTACTTTTCCAAAACCCAGTCAAGAAAACTGCAGGGACCAATCAGTGGTGGGTTCTGGATCCCGTTGCAACCGGTATGCTGCAACGGGGTGTCCACCATGTGCATGCATACTTATCACTCGCGACACTCCAGCTGCTCAGCGGAGCGTTGTGCAGGCGCCGTATGCTCCATGTGCGAAAGCCCTGATCGGCCTAAATACAGGTAAGTAGGGCAGGCGGGAGGGTGTGCCCTCTGAAGCACCATACCAGAATGGTACCAGGTGCTCCCAGCAGGCACTGGTATGCCCATACTGGGGTGTACGGATTGTATCCCACCACTGGAACCAGTACAGTCAATTGCCTGGAATCAAGTCTAACTTGATGCCACAAAAAAAAAAAGGTAATTAAAGTCAGATAAGATTTCTGCTGAGAATTACTTCTGTTAAAGCTGATACTTTTTGTACCAGTTCAGGTAAAGAACCTGAATATTTTTCCCTTCCTGACAGGGAGACGGTCACAGCTAGGGGAAATTTCAAAATTTTGATGAGGCTGCAGATCGTTGAATTCAAAAACCTGACATATTTATATCATGAATTTAAGGAATGGCATCAAAGGAGCTTTTCTGGGAATGCTATAAAGCCCTTGATGAAGGCCTTGAGTCACCTAATGTCAAGGGAGATATGTCAAAGTTGACATTTTGGGGGTTAGTGTACTCAGTTACAGAAGAAGGAGGAGGTTTGAATGGAGCTAGTAACACATTGGGATCCAGAAGAGAAGCCTATTTCATTCAGTTTCATTGTTGCATGTAGTCACTGCTTCAGCCAGTGCCTATCTAGGCCAGGGATCTCCAACCTTGGCAACTTTAAGACTTGTGGACTTCAACTCCCAGAATTCCTCAGCCAGCTTTGGAAAAGCTGAGTACAAAGCTGCAAAGCTGGCTGAGGAATTCTGGGAGTTGAAGTCCACAAGTCTTAAAGTTGCCAAGGTTGGAGACCCTTGATCTAGACCTCCAACCCAATGAGGAAATATTCAGGTTCAGTTCTTGAGGACCCACAAAAGGTCTTTTTTATTTTTTGTTTTTAGAAAGTTATTGAACACATACATTTGCCTAAAATTCTTGCAAGCCAGGAAGTACCATAGTTATTACATGCAATTACTTTTTAAAAAAACTTCCTCCACCCCTGTCCCATTATCAAGTGCTGACCTTAAGAATAAGAGATCAATGCCTTGAGAATTTGATTACGAACAGAATTTTTCTGCAGCTCATTCATGAAAATCTATTTATTTATTGAATTTGTACAGGTGCCCTTATCACAAAAAGCAATTTTGGGTGCCAACATTCAATAATGCAGCATCCCTTAATATTTTTTATCCCTTCTCTTTTAGAAAAAGATGATAGAAGCATTTTGGAAACAGTTATTGGCAGCCTGCAGAAATCAAAGCATCTCATGTGAACTACATACTGTACCATATACACCTTTCAAGTATGGTTCAGCATCATTCAGACTGTTTTGGGTTGTGTGTGGTTTGAGCTCTTTGGGACTGTATAATTATTAGTAGTCTTGTAATGCAAATAGGATGCTGGTAGTCAAGCTGTCATAGGGACAATAGATAGTCAGCAGAAGTAGCCTGCAGAACTCCATTCTAACCACTGCGCCATCACAGCTTTTACAATGCTGGTTTTCTCCCATTTCCTGGACCATTGTTACAATGCCTCAGGCATGATATCATCATCAATAACTGATGCCAGTGGATTCCTTAAAAATACCACAAGGTGATGTGCTTTGTGTTAAATAAGCTTACTTTACCTAATACGAATTCAGAAGCTGGCAGCTGCAGGACTTTGTTCTCATGCTTCTCCCTATAATATTGGCATGTTGAGTGTGGAGGTGGTTCAGGGTACACAAAAGGAACAACAAGCTATTTGGTTCAACCGTCACAATTGTGTTCATGGAGGAAAGAACCGAATGTTACCTCTTCGTAACCTAGAGAAATGTAACAGCTAAGCCTAGAACCTGAGAGTCAGGAATTAAACCGTTTGTATCCAGCAGAGATAGTTTATAATTGCAGCCTTTCTAATGACTTCCTGTTCTCAACAGTGAATAAAACCAATTTTAATCTCAAACAGGAAAATAAATATTTTGATTGGCAAGGAATCTCTTTATAGTTCTCCTTTTGGTTTTATTTTTGTATCCAAGCAAACTATAAACAAATTGTAGCATAAATAAATTAAGTTACAGTTAATTTCAACATGCTAAAGTTTCACAGAAAAATCCAGTTTCTGCTTAAAATATTCCAGAACAGACTATCCTGTGCCAGAGACCATTTCTATTCTTATGAATTTCTCAGAAATAGGTTAGGTTCACACATTGTGTTATGCCAAAAGGGGTGTGAAAAGGTTGGTTTTGGTGAGAGATATAATAGTTAGAGTGTATGCACATGCATATGAATGACGAGAAAAATGCAAAGGCACAAACAAAAATGAAAAGACAGAAAATCCCTCTCAAAATATTTTTTTACAGAACAAAAAGTTCAGATGTTAAAGTAAACCTTGGCAGGAGAGAATAATGTGTTAGACATTCCATTTTGTCAGTAAAAGGCAAAATGTTCATACATAGAAACTGAACTCATGTCTTCTCTCTGGGGTTCTAAATCATGTGTAATAGTTTTCTCCAGAACAAAACAATATTTTAGCTATAGCTCATGGACATTAAATCAAACTCTTTTGGTTGGGTATATTTTTTTTTAATAAGTTCAATGTTTTTAGAATATAATTTGATATCATATTCTCATATTTAACCTTTATTTCTTTTACCAATTTTAAGAACAAATCAAATGATGCCACCATTTAATTTTTTATCCATTCATTCCATACAGCTCTCTGAAGCAACAGAATATACTGTAAATACATTTTCTGCCTGGCACCCTAATAAATTACGCTGTCATTCCTTAATCTACTCCTCACCAGCTTTCCACACTTCCTCACAAAATGTATGTCTATATGAAAGGTGGACTTTCCCTGCTTTCAGTTTTACCAATAATTACCAAATAATGCACCACACATGGTCCTTTTGCCTAGTTTTCACTTTATTTATATGTTATATCCAGTATTTAATACTGAAAATTTTATATATATACATATATATATATATATACACACCGATATATACATTGTACATGCACAAATGTACACACAACCGAACATTCTTGAAACTGAAAATTAAAAGAAATTAAACTAAGCACAAAAGAAAATTTTGCATTGTATTTGCTTCTAAGTTGATCCTAACATTAAGTATCTTTGCAGTTATTATCCACAGATTTTTAAAGAAAAAATTGCTAGGAATCTAACAGAATTTATTCTGGTTTTGAATAGTGGTGAAATCATTGTTGAATAGTGAGAAAAAACATAATTTGCAATGCAGTAGACATTATCTGAGTCTCATTCATATCAAACAATATTAAATGGTAGCCAGCATTCAATTTGGAGAGTTGCTGACTATTAAACGCCATAAATAGACCTCCAATAAATACAAAAGGGGGAAAAATGGTATGAGCTTGTTTATGCAAATCTCTTAATTATTACTAAGTTCTCCCTCATTATTTCATTTTATTCCAGGACTGCTTTTGTATAGTAACTGAATTCCCACCATATTCTCAAACCATTGAAACATCTAAAATAAAAACCATTACTGAGGAGTCTGCCTGATCGCCAGACAGAATTTCCCACAACTTCAAATGCTCTTACTCTTCATGTTTTCTTGTGCATCAGCAATCATCTCTTCCAGCAGTCTAACCACACAAACTTCTTGCATCTATGGTCCACTACTGGGTTTATAAGCATCTTTAAATTCAAATCCAATAGTGCCATTATATATATTTTAAAAATCTAAACATTTCATGCTTCAAACCAGCAGGAAAGGGAGGAATTGTGTTAGGAAGACCCTCGCATGTTCCCCCCCCCCCCAATGATCATAGCTAATAATGCCATTCTGATAGCTGCAGCATTAATTATGCTATACAGTAAGGGAAATGGGTTTTCATTGGTTTTCCAAAATCACTCTATTCATTTTTTTGATGTCTTTCATCTCAGGGAATTGAATGGGATGGAGTAGGGGAGTGCCAATAATTGGCAAATTACTAATGTAAGCATACTTCCTCTCAAAATTCCTCCTCTTTACAGTGGAGGAATAAAAATCACTGTACCTTCTCAGAACTTGATTTGAGCAGTTAAATTCAATGGTATCTAGTTTTTTTCTACAATGCACCAGAGTATAAACCAGCTCCCAATTTATAATCTTTTCAGAAACATAGTGGGAAATGTAGATGGAAGTGTTTCAACAATTAATACACAACAGGTCCAAATCCACAGGAACAGAAATCCCAGATCCATTCTTGTCTTTGGCCACTAATTGTTGGCTGGTGAATTGTTCTCAGTCCTGTATGTATCATCTTTGGACCCAACTCAGGGAAGTAGCTTTGTGTGTTAGAGCAGGGGTATCAAACTCGTGGCCCACGGGCCGGATGCATCACATGCTGGCCACCCCAAATTTTCACATCTGAGACAGTGAGTCTCTTTATAGTAACAGAGGCTATAATAAATGTCTTTGATTGTTAATACTTCATTGCTTTTGCTTTTCCATGAGGCACATATTCTAAATGTATACCTAAAAGCATAAGATGTGAACAGAAAAAGCACATGCTGGCAAATTTATCTATTAAAAGAGATCCACAATTCACAGAAAGAGGATTGAAAGGTATTGGATAAATGGTACCTTTTCCAATAACTCTGTTGCTACATAACATTTCAAACAGTCCATGCTTAACTCTACATTTCAAACAGTCCATGCTTAACTCTACATCTACTAATTGAAAATATTTTATAGCATCCTTTAAGCAAAGTCTTTAGTAGTAACACTGTTTTTGTCCTGAATTGTATCTTCTGCAAAGACTGGCACAAAAATAGGACTTGTTTTTCATCTGCCTGGGGAATGGCCTTATTACTGTTGTTAACACAATCAAAAGATGCCTTATGCAAAGTGGATAAAGGTTTTCACCTGATTGTGTTCTTTCATTATGATGGGAATGCAGAGAAAACTGAGCAATTCAGTTAAATGTTAATTTGATTTATAAAGGGATTTAGCAAGATTGTGATTTCTATTCTATTCTATTCTATTGACTGCAACAAAATAAGGAGACAGAGTTTTAAAGAAGCACAGGATGGCTATTGTTGTACATATACACACTTTATGCAAAGTTTGACAATAATGAAATCTTCTCATCTACACACCAAAATGTCATTTTTACAGCATAAGGAAATTATATGAATTATACAGCCACATTTGCGAACATTTGCAAATAATTTGGGATCATTATTTGAATGATCCCAAATTAAAACCCAAGAGCCTTGCTTCCCTTCATGCTATTACTTTCAGTTTTGTTCCCCTCTTCTGTACAGATAAATAGTTCTTAAAAATGCTGGCCATTGCATTCACATTTTTTTTCTAAAATGTTACTTGAAAACAACATGGCATTCTTTAAAACAGCTATGTAAACTCCAGAATGTAAACGGAATGCTGTATATATGAACATGCACGTGCTTACTACATACATGACTTCCATTCTGAAGAAAAGCCACCACACATTTCTTAGATTATCCCTGTGAGGTAGATAGGCAAGCATTATAATTCAGAAAGGCAAAGATGTTATTGCAGGGAGACCGGCTCCTCTAAATGAAAAAAAACAACAACTCTGGAAGTGTAGCAGAGTTTGGCAGTTTCTGACATTAAAGGCTCTGACAGTCCCTGCACCATCCAGGGAGAATAGATGTGCAAAAGGAGATGAAGAACTTCTTCCCTTTGAAAAGAATGCAAACAAAAGGAGGAAAAACATTTTGGTGACATCCAGAGTTGGTTTACTTATTATTCTTCATCGAGGCACGTTGCAAGATGGAAAGGCTATGGTCCCCCTGAATGGTTTGTGTCCACTCATCTGCTCCTACAAGCAACCTGATCTGTCTCAATCTTTCCTGCCTAGTCTCTGACCTCTGATGCCATGAAGAAAGCTGGAGGAAGGGATAGAATGCCTTCTACAGGATAGGAAAGATATGTGAGAATTTCCTTTCTCAGTTACGGATCCTTTGGAAGGAAAAACCTAACATATCCTGTGGTCCTTTAGGATCCATACAACTGCAATCCAGAAACTCTTTTATTAAAGCCAGTTTGATTAAGGATTATTTTCACCTGTGCTGCAAATGCCACTACAACTTATCAACATTGCTATCTTCTCCTTTGCAATGATCCAGCCCCTTTCAAGGAACTGGATTCAGTGATGTATATTGCAATTTCCACAAGCAAATCTAAAGTGTTCCTGCAAGGAGGGAAGGATCAAATATTCCAGAATGAAAGATTTGTATGTCCTGGAACCTTGTATCTGATCGTCAGCGTTCCAGGTTTTTCTCTCCTTCATTGGGGTTTATCATAGTAATCTTAAAATGTCTTTGTGATCTGTTTTTTCCCCCTTTTGGTTCAGAATAAATAATAGGGGGTTACCCACCCCCACCCCCAAAGAAAATCTTTTAAACATTCAACAGAATTTTTTTATCTACCATCAGATGGGCTCCTCCCATGGATTTTATTCACTTTTCTTAATCTTTCAAAACTTTAAAAGATCCCCTTTTAAATCTCCATGTATCCAGAAGCAAGTCTATTTCTCACTGAGCAGACACACTTTTTTGTGTCTAATGAATTTATCCATTGGCTAATCTAATGAGGAGAAAGGAAGAGGGATGCTGAGGTTGAAAAAGTGGTGTCTACAGAAGATATTTAGCAAGATGTGGCAAAGAATTCATAGTTCATTTGCAAAAAAACACTAACCTTAGTGATGAACTTTAATCCGGCTTTTTGTGGCTTATTATGTCATGGGAACCCAACCTCTTTATGGTTGAATGTAGGAGAGCCCAGAAAATTGGTTAATTCGGTAGTAAAATAACAGGCAGTTGTATGAATGCAGTGATTTTTTCCTACATTAGATTTGATGGCTCTTTTTCCCTCTTTCAGTCACTTCTTTTCTCAGACATATGCATATATTCTATGAAGGGGAGCATCTTTCCAGTAACTTGGAAAGGAACTCAGGAACTATACAGGTAGTCCTTGACTTACAACAGTTCATTTAGTGACCCTCCAAAGTTACAACGGCACTGAATAAAGTGACTTATGACCATTTTTCATACTTATGACCGTTGTAGCATACCCATGGTCACGTTACTTGGCAACTGGTTCATATTTATGACGGTTGCAGTGTCCCTGGGATCATGTGACCTTCTGATAAGCAAAGCCCAAATGGGCAAGACAGATTCACTTAACAGTCATGTTACTAACTCAACAACTGCAATGATTCACTTCACAACTGTGGTAAGAAAGGTAATAAAATGGGGCAAATCTCACTTAACAAATGTCTCACTTAGCAACATAAATCTTGAGCTCCATTGTGGTCATAAATTGAGGACTACCTGTGTAATCATCACCATGCTTTCTGAGTCCTAGAATATAGAAAATATGAGTTAACTGTGAAAGAACTTTCCCCTTTTTGAAATAGTCCCATTCCATTCCTCCAGGTTTTCATCCCCAGAAGAAACAGCAACCAAAAGATAGGATTATTTATGTTAAATGTATTTTGCAGAATTGGGATAATTTGGAGAAACTTCAGGTGCTCAGGGTTTCTGTGATGATCAGAGCAGAGTTCATACTGAGAATGGATTAGCTGAGACAAGAGTTTGCTAAATCCTCTTATTCCTCTTTCACCCAGATGGGTCTCAATTTCCATCAGGAATGAAATGTTGACTATATTATCCAACAACATTATAGGTTATCCATGCTCTATCCTTCAAATCAGGCCTTTCATTTAAACCCACCAGCCTGCCCTAATTTCTAGGAAATAGCATCCTTCACAACTTTTTCTTGTGGGCTGTGGTGGTCCTGGACTGTACTAGAATTTAAAAATCCAGAGTTTGATTAATCTCTTATGGGCATGTTGATTTTGTTTCATCCCAGTTTTGTTAGCTCTCCTTAGAAAGTAACCAACCAAACTAATAGAAAATTTTAAAAGCTGTCAATATAATAGAATTACCATATTTTTCAGAGTATGAGACTCACCTTTTTCCCCCCTAAAAGAGGGTGAGAATTTGGGTGCGTCTTATACACCAAATGTAGCCCCATCCACCCACTGGTCCCCACCCTTTGGCCTCTGCCTCCCCGCAATTTACCTCTTTGCAGCGAACCGGGCTTGTGAAGGCTTCAATAAGCTATAGCAATCCCTGCAGCCTCTAACAGCGGATGATGGGGAGAAATTGAAAGTGAAACTAGCTGTTTGCTCCACGTGGCAAATTGCTGGGAGGCAGATTTTTTTCTTGTGTTAATCAGACTGTTTGCTGCAAGGAGGAAAGTCAACAACTATAAATGCCTATAGAATGTTCAAATTGTTAGACTTATTCTTTAAAGACTGCTTTATTATTGTTTTAGACAACTTAACAAAATGAAGAGGCTTTTTAAAAATAAATGCTTGATCTAAAGAGGCCCAGTGCTATTCTTTAAATAGCAGAGAATAACTATACTTCCAGAAAGCACATTTTAACAGTATCTGTACACATATAGTATGAAATATAACACTACAAACAGTGTATATTGTCTGTACTGTTTGTTGCAAGGAGGCAAATTGCTGGGAGGCAGAGGCAGATATTTTTCCCTTGTTTTCCTCCCCAAAATCTAGGTGCATCTTATACTTCGGAATGTCTTATACTCCGAAAAATATGGTACATATTTTATGACTGTTCAGATTTCTGGCAGATTATCCCAAGGACAACTTTTCCATATCATAGTTGAATTTTATATATTATACCTTAAAGCAGAAGACCCTAACAGCTACTTATAATTTCCATTTTGAGCCAACAATTCCTTTATGATGAACAGCAGAACAATCTAGAGAACATGTTAAACCAACATATCCAATATTTTTTTAAAAAAAACCTCACTCATATTTACACACTCATAGCATATTTTATAGGATATGTAGAAGTCTTGGGAAGTACTGATGGAAAACTATAAAGCATTTAAAATGTATTACAAGCACTGTATTACATAAACATTTTCAGATGAAAAGTGTGGTAGATTGAAATTTTAAAAAACTCTCATATGGTCACTGCAGAAGTAGCTTTCTCTAAAACAAATGGTATTTACTAAAATCAATTAGGGGTCTCTAGCAACTCCAAAAACTCTAAAAAATTTGCTTGACAATGATGGCTTGGAAAAAAATAATATCTGAGTAAGGAAGCTATAATGGTACGGATTCCCCCGCACTTGCATGCTAGTCATTTCTGGCTCTAGGGGGGCGGTGCTCATCTCAGTTTCTAAGCCAAAGAGCCAGCGCTGTCCAAAGACGTCTCTGTAGTCATGTGGCCAGCATGAATAAACGCCGAAGGTGCATGGAGCACTGTTATCTTCCCACCAAGTGGTGTCTATTTTTCTACTTGCATTTTTTACATGCTTTCAAACTGCTAGGTTGGCAGAAGTTGGGACAAGTAACGGGAGCTCACTTGGTTACACGGCGCTAGGGATTCGAACTGCTGAACTGGCGACCTTCTGATCGACAAGCTCAGCATCTTAGCCCCTGGGACAACCAAAAATGTTTTTGTCGTTTACTACACTGGTAGATGATCTGAATAGTTCTCAATTGCATGATATTAAACTGAGAAATTTTAAATCACCTCGTTTTAAAAAAAATAAACCCTAAATATTTCAATCTTTATTTCAACAGAAGTGCCTTCTTTTTACTCTGCAACTTCAAAGCAGTTCTGAAACCAATCTTTGTCTTGAACACTACTAATTAACTCTGGGTTGTATGATAGCAATCAACGAACTGGACCATGTCCAGAGGAGGTTGACAAAGATAGTTAAGGGCTGGCAGCCAACCTCTGGCAAAGGAAGGCTGAAGAGTGAATATGATAGCTATCTTTAAACATTCAATGGATTGTCACAGGGTTGATGCAACAAACATCTTCTCTGTTGTTTAGGGGTAAAATTACTATGCTTAAATTACAGGGAGAGATGACTTTTAACTCAGTATTAGGAAGAACATTCAGATAGCATGAGGCAATTGACAATATAAAAGACTATCTCAAAAAGAGATGGTTCCTATTATTATGGTTGGTCACAGTCATTCAGATATTTAGACTGGATATGGCATTTTTGTCCTCCTATTGAGTCCTTCCCAAAACCCTGGGCTCTGCAGATATTATTGTTTAATCACATTCAAAGTATTGTCACAGGATGTAAGCTATTTCAAGTAAAGCTGTCTTTTGCAATTAACTGGTGATGCTCCAGATTTTTGGGGGATTGCACCCAAGGACCCATCACTATTGGTGTTATCTCTGCTTTCTTTTGCCACAACAGTTCTTCTTCTATTTACATTATTATTATTATTATTATTTGTGGGGAGTGTAAATGTTGAAACCAGTTAGCCATTTATCAAGGCTGAAGTGGCAAATGAGACGTTTAGGTCCCTACCAACTCTGGAATGCATTTACTGTTACACCATTAGTTTTCCTTAAAATTTTGGAATTCTATAGATCAAAATAATTAGACTAACAATTTAACTAAACACAGTGTTAGACTTAAGAGAGTAGATGGGACTACAGAAGAACAGATGGAGAAGACAATTTCATAATACATTGAAAGACTATGGAAGATCTTGCAAGATCTTGCATACTACAAGAGCATCACCTATAGATGAACATGATGTATGATGCTCCCACTAAAAAAGGTATATCCATGTTTGGCTCATGTATATCCATATTCACTCACATCCTTCCTTCCTTCTTCTTCTTTTCTTCCTCCTCCTCTTCTTTTTCACATTAACAAGAGTGTATCTAAATTGTATCAAAGGCAAAGTCACAAATGAATCAGTTTGTTTTATGAGCAGCTGCCTAAGCAGTCCCAGGTCAAATATCCTAATTCAGAAGAGATCATAATCAGCCAAACTGCACAGGTACATTAAAAAAAAAGTCATACAATCAGCGAACTCTTTTAAGGAAAAAACAAAACCAAATCAATCATGGGATACAAATACAGTACATGACAAGCAGCCTTGTTCCTCTGTGGCTGGTTCTTTGAACAGCTCTGCAGTGGGAGTTCTATACTTTTTAAAGAAGCAGTTAGCAAATTTGGATATCATCACCATGTCCCTTATTGCTATGTCGATTTAAAACTTGGCCAGGTTTCTACCCCGATATAAAATCAGAGGAGGTTTTCCTCAGAGAGATATCAGCAAGCAATGCCCATTGAAAAATCACTCAGTGATTCATTCAAGTCTTACTTAAAGTGTAAACTATATGTCACTTTTACTTTTCCTCCCCTGATCTTTGAATAAGGGATAAAGGAACAAAATGATTTCAGAACGGTTTGACTTTGAATTATTCCTTGAATAATTCCTTCCGTAAATCAAATCTATTCTAGCAGCTATCTGCAAAACATGCTGCTCTAATGAAATAGTAGTAAAGACGTCAGATTATACCATGGCAAAAATTCCCAGTTTCCTGAACTGACAGTAATGTATTGCTGGCATAATTAGGAAAAGTCTTAAAATGCATTCTTCCATTTCATGGTTAAAATCTGGGGTATAGTTGCATCTCTGGGAAACATGGGATCACTGAGATTATGGGCTGGATGTCTAGGATTATTTATGATTAATAGGACATAGCTGGGTAAAAGGAGAGCAAGTTGAAATATTTTCCAATACTGATAGTTCTAGTTAACAACAATTTGGACTGGAATTCCCATCACTAAGTGAAGTTGCAAAGAGCAATGTCACCTAACTGTGTTGCTTCCTGACAGCAGTTCTGCCACTTGTCGCTATTAAGCAATTCTCACAATGCCGTTAAAAGAGTGATGTCATATGGCTGCCATTTGTGACTCACAACCAGCTTCCCCGTTGACTTGCCTCGTCAGAAGCCTGAAGTGAAGATCACAAGCGGCAATCAAGCGACTGTGGGATGCTGCGACATTGTCATTGCAAGCCAGTTGCCAAGCACTTGGGTCGCAATCAGATAACTACAGGGATTGCTGCACGTACTGCAGCTTCAAGGACTGATTTTATACACACACCACTCAATCAGCACTATCCTAAGTTCAAACACATGCTGAACAAGGGATTATTGAATGAGAACCAGCTTCCAGATGTCGATTGTTTAGCATTCCCAACGATATTTACTGTGAAGGTTTTGCAAGAAGTTATACAAAAATATAACTCCCGTGACTACATTTCTACACAATTACTTTTGCAAGCAGAAAGAGAATCCTCATGAAATAATATGATGGGGGAAATCTAATGAGATGCTCTACATCAATGGTCCCCATCCTTTCCAGCTTTGCAGACTGGCGGTGGTGGCAACAGGGAGGGGATGGTTCCATGCAAATGGAGCTTTGCACACAAGCGAACACACCTGCCACTCACGCAAGTGGAGGTATGCGCATCAGCACCCTCGCCCACTTGCGCGGCCCAGTTCTGAATGTACTGGGCTGCAGCCAGGGGGTTGGGGCCCCCTGATCTATGTCAGTCTTCCCCAACATGGTGTCTTCCAGGGAGTTTTACAGTTCCTATAGTCCTATAGCTGACAAAGAATTCTGAGTGTTGCAGACGTTCTAACAAATCTGAATGGCATCAAGCCACCAAAATATTTAGAAATAAACATTGACATGATCATATATAACAGATTGTGAAGAAGAAGAAGAAAAAATGTAATAAGAAAAATACGTAGGGGAAATTATGTCCCCCAAAATGCCACTGAGCAAAAGCAGAAGGGAGTGGACCCAAGGGATTTCACACTTGATTGTTGCAGTGCTAGTCAACAGAACCTATTTTGTATGCTGGATGCCACAAAACAAGGGAAAGTGCCAGCATGCCACTGGACTTCCCACCCAGGCTGACTGGTCCGGTGGCAATTCCTTGTTGCCAGACGAAAATGAGCAAATGAGTGGCTCTGGAGCATGGTGAAGCGATAGTTTCTCAGCACTTTGGTGATTGGATGTGCCCGTCAGCATGATCCATGCTGCAGCTGTAGGCATGAAGGCACCTGCAAAGTCTACAGCTCTTGCTGGACATGATGGGGAAATGTTGATGTGCACATCTACAGAAAGAAGAGAGCAAATGCCTGGGAGACACTGGCTTTGCTTTAAATAGTCCACAGGTGAAGAGTGAATTGCAAATGTACCTTAGAAACCCATTTCACAGTCATTCTTCGTGACAGCTGACTCAGATTCTTGCATGTGCGTTCTCTTCCAAGACACACTGGCATTGATTGTGGAGAGGAAGAGGCTGAGAATCTTGTACAAGAAGGTGATTTTCTTGGCCAATCAATTATGTCTACAAAGCAGCTGGTGTCTTAAAAACGCCCAAGTGTCTTTCTTAGTGTTTCAGTACTAATAACATTGGACATTTTCCCTTGGAAGCGCTGATTCACTGAACAGCATGACTTGTTTTATGGTTAAAACCCTTTTTTTCCACGTTTCCCCCTGCCTCCAACCTCTACCAGCCTGAGAAAGTTCATTGCATTTTGTTGTTGCTTTAAAAATCTGCAGAAAAAACAGATGCTCTGCAGGATTCACATTCACCAAAATAAAAATAAAAAGGCTATGCTTGGCCTATAAATACATGATTTCACAAATCTGGAATTTAAGCTGATTTCTCCCAAGGACAGCATAAATTACATTTCCCATAGTGATTGACATGAGTGCTCCTACATCCTGTGATTATTTTTCAGGTCCCAAAGAGTTCTTGTGTAGACTCACAATGGCTCACAGTTCTAATGCAATGTATGTAATACAGGGGCTTAGGCAGCATGGAGACTCTTTTGTGTGTGATTTTTGCACATTCCGTGTTGAAGGCAAAGCTCTTACATTCCAGTGTATTGCCTACCCTATTTAATAATAATATTGTCCTGAAACGAGCTTTGTCTCACTGGAATGTTCAGCACCAGTTTCTCTATTATACAAATATACTAATGTGTTAAGAGAGGTTTCCAAGGGTCAGGAAGTAAATACTCTAAAAACCTAAACCTCTAAACCTCCACTGTGAGTTCCATACACCATTCAATAGGACTAGACAAGACCATCCAAATAATATAAAGAAGAGCTTCAAAGAAGCAAGATTTGCAGTCACAGATTCTGAAACATCCTCCAGGATGAGTGCAGCTGTAGCATCCCCAACAGAGCTGATGGATGTGCGGGCATCAGTCTCTTATTTTCTCTTTTTGAAAACTTCTTCATCCTTGTTTTCCACCGCAGAAAGTGCAATGAGCATTTGAGCCGCGTAATAAGTGGCCATGATGATGACCCTTGAGTAGGGGACAGGAAAGCAGAATTTGTTGACCGCAATAGTCAGGTCGGATACCATGAAGAGCACAGAGCCGATGCAAGCAGAAAGCTTGGTCCAAGTCCAAAGGTCATTGCAGAGCTGCACACCAGCCATAGCCCGCCAGCCCATGAAGCCAATTAAGGCAACGTAGACAGCTACCAAATAGGTAAATGGGCCTGAAAGGTAGAAATACAGGAAAGTGTAGCAGAAACTGGACACCAAGCCAAACCCAAGGCCAACTTTCAGGTCCCAAGGTTTAATTCCAAATGCTGAGGAATACAATATGTGTGTAATAGCGAACATCAACAAGCCTGGGGAAGGAGAACAAATGGTCTGAATTAGGAGAGAACAAAGTACTTAACATAGGTCACAATAATATAATTTTTGAACCATGCTCAGCAAAAATTACAAGTGAAAAAATAGTGTATGCTGTGCCCAATTCATTTCTACAAATGCCACCATTTACCTCACAAAAACAGTGTCATTCCCAGAGTCAGGAAACACTAGAAAAGTTTTGGTACTGTCAATGTTTGCAAAAGTACAAACATATATGTGAAAAATTACCCTGCATAGGGAATTCCATAACAGGACAATAAAGATCTTTTCTGTTGTCTGTTCCTTTTATTTATTTATTTTTGGTTACAGGATGAAATTCATAGTTTCCTTATAGTCTTTGTCACCCTTTTGTATCCTGAACTAATTTTTCTAAAATCACTCCTGCCCAGATGTTGAATTCGTAAACCAAGAAACAAATTCATAATCACAATAGGTGCCAGAGATATGTAGTATTTTTAGTTTGTCATTTATACATCCCAATTACCTTTGAAGAAACACAGATGTGACCTTAGATTAAGTCACTCATGTTGCATTAACTTTGGGATTAGGCCAGGGGTGGTATTCATTTACCGGTTTGCAAATGTGAGCGTGCATGTGCACAGCCTTACGTGCAGGTGCTGTTGGAGAAAAAAGGGCCTAAATGGGATGTCATAGAGCCGAGGCGTGTGGGAGAGGCCACCCATGATTTCCGCTACCGGTTCTGGCGAACAGATTTGGCAAAATACCACCTCTGAATTAAGCTTTAGCTTTTGTAAAAAAAATAATTGTCTGGAGTTACCAGGTGTTAGCTAAAAAAAACTGCCAAGTCACTCCTACAGAAAAATTGTAACTCTTTGCTGCCTTTTAGTAACTATTGGATCTTTTGAAACCCAGGTATGGCCTCCCTAAATCATAGACTCATAGGGCTGGAAGGGACCTCTTACTCTGATCTTCTGCCCAGTGCCATTCTGGACAAATGGCTGTCCAATAGTTTCTTGAAAATCTGATTGCATCAGTGTGGATGAAAACATGTGGAATAGAAAATGTCAGCTTTGCCTTCAATTTTACAGTAAGTAAAAAGAATGCAAAAATGGCTATGTCATTTCAGAATGAGACCTGTTCTCACACAGCCAAAAGAAAATACCTTCATTTCTGTTTTGCTCTGTCCTGCTTTTTTAAAACAAGAAATAGATAGAAATTGTCTCTCCCACTCAAAGAAGAATGGCCTCTAGTCCTTTGCATCATGTGGGTAGGAAAACAGGTACAAGAATCTGAACCTTGATTTTACTAGAAACAGAGCTCATGTTTAATACCCAGCAGTTGGCAGAATTGCATTGTAATGTCTTCACAACTTTTCTACAATAAATCTTCCCGTTGGATAGTTTGTGTCTTTGGAAAACTGTTCTGCCTGCCTTGCCAAGGAGAGCCTGACACAGACCCAACTGTCCTCATCTATACAACCATTAGTGCATAATGGTAAAACCCACTATTTGGAGATGGGATGACTGGCTTAATTCTGATACTGAAAGGATACCTTGGATTACGACAAAAATCTGCAAAATTTATTGTTGGGAGGAAACTAAGTGAACGTACAGTATATTATAGGAAATGTATAGTGTACCTGTAACTCGTAAAAAAAACAGTCAATGTCTCCTGCCAGAGAAGATGTCACAAAAAGTCACGTCTTCATTTCTTCAAGGGTAATTGGGATGTATGAACGACAGACTAAAAATACTACATATCTCTGGCACCTATTGTAATTATGAATTTGTTTCCTGAATTATGAATTCAACATCTGGGCACGAGTGATTTTAGAAAAATTAGTTCAGGATGCAAAGGGATGACAAAGACTATAATGAAACTACAAAATTTCATCCTGGGACCAAAAAATAAAAGAAAGACAATCGAAAAGATTTCAGGGGAAAGATCCTTCACTATCAATAGATCTATTCCTGTATGAGCCACATGGCACCCCAGGCTTAATCCAATTTCTCCACATTTTGTGACTCAAATTAGGGTAATTGGACCGAAGGTAAAGAAGTTAGGGCAGGCAGTGACATCCCTCCATTTAGCAACATAACATTGTCTCACCCCAGCCTCGTTACTGCTCCTCACATCTCCAGTTATATACTAATGCTTGACCTGGGAACAGACCAGTTCCAGTTCTAGTATCAACAGTGGGTGTTGATTCCACTCATTTATCCTTGACAGCAACTTGGCATTTCCCCCAAAAGGTTCTGAGTTCCCTTCAAAGCAGACAAAACCCACTAACCGTGAATAAAGTAGCCCTGCTCTTGCCAGATGAGGAAAGCATCTCCCAAGGCAGAGAATATCAAGCCAGCAAAGATCCTACAGGCATTGTGATGGGCTGTCAGGAAATTGATCCCATGTGCCAGCAGGAAGACCCATAAGCAGAAGATTGGCAAACATTTGATGAGGGCACTGAACCAGGAAGGGCTGGAGGTTGGCAACCAGAGGACAAAGTAGACACAGGTGGCTTTGAAAAAGGGCACGAGTTTAGGACCTTCACTCTTCACCTAGAAGAAACAAGAAGTGGATGTCAAGGTCTATTCAATAGTCATTGAGCCCCAAAGAGTAGCAGTAAACAACGGGGCCAAATCCTTCCTCTGAGTCTAAAAAGCCTACTTCCCTTTATATTCAAAAATCCTGCTAATCAGCAGCATTTTCAAAAACCAAAGTATCTTGAACTTTACCATACTTTCTCCCTCTCCATGTCATCAGCTGTTTAGCTTCAGAACTTTCCCATGCCAAGAACAGACGTTTACTTCCTGCAAAATATCCGCATCTTGGAAATCTGATTATGATTAGGGTTTTTTACATGTACTGTACTAGTGTTTGTATACAGGAGAAATTTCTTCTAGATTAGTTCCAAAGTTTAGTTCTCTCACACACAGACATGTGCTCATACATAACACATATATGTTCTATTCTGCATATACTATACATGCTCAAACAAATATAATTTTCTAAAACCATAGCCTCAGCAGGGCATATGTTGCTTTATAGTCAGTTCCTGGCATCATTCATTTATTTATATGCATATATAGGAAGACAGAATCTTGGAAAGTCTTAAGATGTAAGGAGTCCTTCAAGATGTGTGGGCCTTTACCCTTTTAAGTTCTCTGGTCAGCATGAAGGGCACTGAATTAGGGAATATTAGGCTAGATCAAGAGCAGATAATGGTTTTTAGCCAAGATCAGAATGACTTTAAATTACTTTGGCTTCCAATGTGAGCAAGAGTGTTATGTGCAGTGATGTGGTAATGCCATCGAATGCATGGAGATGAAATGTATTTCTCCACTTAAGTTTGCTTGAAAATAGGAGGACAAATTAGCAATTGCCACCCATTTTGCAGCCAAATGTTATGGTATAAAATGGGTAGGGAGGAGCATACAATTTCAGACATGGATTGCCCAACCTTCCCTAACAAGATTACCAAAGACTTTGACATGTCATCACTGCCATCAGGATCCTCACACAGCTATAACCACTCATCCACTATCATTCAGTAAGCATTTCTCAACATGATACTAGGTAGAATCAAACTTCCTGGTAGTGTGGATTATGTGCATTCCTTTAATTGTGTGAATTTACCTTCCCTACAATTTCTTTTTAATTGCTTTAGAAATATGGATAGTCCTAGCACTTTTCTGGAACATGACAGCTAATGTTAATTTGTGATTCAACCTCCTTTTTCATCAATTTGCAAGATTAAGGCTGCAAACGATTAGGAATTTAAATTCAGAGTGACCCAAATAAACATTGGCCTTAATTATGGCTATAATACATACATGATTCCATGACAGGCCAAGCCCATTTCTGAGCTGATTCTATGCAAACCTATCACTATGTTTTGTTTTCGCAAATTATGTCCCAAACCTTCTACGTTTTCGATGAATAACGATGTATTTTGCATTACCTCATCATATTTTATTTGTTAGCTACCATCCATAGGACAAATATGTACTCTTAACACTGAAATTATAGGCATACGTGGTAGAATTTGTTTTTCAATAAGTGTACAAAAGATCAGCCTTAATAAGTCTGCACAAAAGGACCTGGTTTTTTTTTAACATGAGCTGGATAAATGTGTAAATATTTGCAAATAGCACAAGGTGTTCCTTCAAAAGGTTTTTCCAAAGCAATTCACTTTAAAAGATATCATTTCAAAGTGATTTCTACAAGAGCGATAACATCTGCTACAATTGCGGTAGGAGAGGATCGCCTACTAGGACAAAAGTTTACTATGCAGTTGTTTGCTTGGTCTCCCCTGGAAAAAATGTATTGCTGAACTGAGAAATCTTTGAATATTTTATCTCCAAGACACGATTCACTAATTTAAACCGGCATTGTCCATCACCACACATTCTAATTCAGTGGTAATAAATCCTATACCCATTTATAAAAGTTCTGGAAAACATTCAAATCAATATGTTTAAATAATGCATTGGCCAACTTGTTTAAAAGAGAGGCATGGCATGAGAACACTTTTGTTAATGCAAATTATTCAGAAGAAATTCCACAACCTGGAAATGGTGGTGCCTTAACGGAAAATGGGTGTTTTCTATGGATGGGGGTCCTGTGATAGGGAGTGGTTTATTTTAATAACATCGAATAGAGAAACAGCTTAGGAATAGAGACGTACAGATGGAAGATGCAGGATTGGCTTGCCATCTTTCCTTCAACCAAATTGAATGCTCCAGTGGTGGGATTCAAATAATTTAACAACCGGTTCTCTGCCCTAATGATTTCTTCCAAAAACCAGTTCACCAAACTGCTCAGAAAGTTAACAACCGGTTCTCCCGAAGTGGTGCAAACGGCCTGAATCCCACCACTGGAATGCTCCCCTTTTAGGTTAAAGCCAGCCCATTCTGCCCAACAGCTCATTCCATTTTTCCTATATAGGTAGTCTTTGACTTAAGACCACAATGGAGCCCAAGATGTATGTTGCTAAATGAGAAATGTGTTAAGTGAATGTTACCCCATTTTACAACTTTCCTTGCCACATTTGTTAAGTGAATCACTGCAGCTGTTCAATTAGTAACACCGCTGTTAAGTGAATCTGGCTTTCCCATTGACTTTGCTTGTAAGAAAGTTGCAGAAAGTGATCACATGACACTGCAACGGTCATAAATGCGAGTCAGTTGTCAAGCACCCGAATGTAAATCCCATGACCTTGGGGATGCTGCAATGGTCATAGTGATCATTCTGAAAGAAAAACAGTCATATCTCTCTTTCCAGTGGCGGTGTAACTTCAAACGGTCAGTAAATAATTGTTGTAAGCAGAAGTGGGCTGCAGATATGCTAACAACCGGTTCACCAGAAATATGAGCATGCACACACACACTCTT
This sequence comes from Thamnophis sirtalis, assembly GCF_051295495.1. Lineage (NCBI taxonomy): Eukaryota > Metazoa > Chordata > Lepidosauria > Squamata > Natricidae > Thamnophis > Thamnophis sirtalis. Next base: position 79,221,701 of record NW_028261381.1, read on the forward strand.
GCTTCACTTGCACGCGCGCCTGCCTCACTTTCACGTGGCTTCAAACACAATCTTCTCAACAGCCGCAGTGAGTAGAACAGGTGTGCAACGTCAATCAGTTGGGCTTCGGCGGTGGGGAACAAAATGAGATAAATTGAGTGGGCTAGCACCAAGATGGGTGGGCAGGCCCAGCCGGTGGTCAGAACTACAGGTTCACCCAAACCAGTCCGAATCAGTAACAACCAACCTCTGGTTGTAAATCAATGACTATCCAGTATTTCATTTTAGTTTTCCAATGCTTAATCTACATTTCAAAGCATAAAGCTGTGATAAAACCTAAGGCACACATGCTGCAGGTTGCACACAGAGCCTTTGCCTCAGCCCAGCTTCACCGCACATGTCCGTGCACCTCCCGCCGGCCAGCTGGTCTTCAGGTGTCTGCCGCGCATGCGTGGGGTGGGGTGCATGCAGGGGAAGCATGTGTGCATTCACAGGAGATGGGGCGCATTTGTGGGGGTGCTCACATTGCATTTTGGAGCCTCACGTGGTACCCTCATGCCCCGTTTTGGCTTCCAGGTTGGTGCAGGAGACTTTCCAGGCCCAAAATGGGGTGAGTGAAGGGCCCCCATGCCTTGTTTTGGACATGGAAAGCCTCCTTAACCAACCTGGAAGCAAAAAATGGGCAAGGGAGAGCACGGGGGCATGTGCATGGACAGGGGTGGGACTCACATGGGGGGTTGTCACGTACGCATTGCATTATGGGTGCAAACACATGGGCACACTATCGCCCATATGCGCTTGCACTTTTGGCACATGATGACAAAAATGTTAGCCATCGTTGGTATAAAGCATGAGTGATAATAACTGGGCTGTGTTGAATGGATTTTATCTTTCTGAGTGTTTTTAAAAGAATTTTCTGTATCATTGCAAATCCGGGATCTTTCCCCAAGCATACTACTTCCTCATTTGTCTCTTACTGTTCTCAGTTTAATTTCTGCCCTGTTGGTTGGTCACCGCCTTCATTAGAGCAAGCTTTAATCCAAACTCTGTGATTTACCTCTTCACTTCTGACTCTTTTCCCAATAGGGCATTACAATAAGGCTATCAGATCTGAGTTAAATTTTTTTAAAAAATATTTGATAGCATACAAGAAATTTAAATATTTTTAAATTTCAAGACACAAATTGGAGTATCCTGCCTTATAAAATCAATGGTCCCATTTTTCATGAATACCAAATATATTCCTTATGAGTTGGAGGCTAAACCAATTCAATAAAAATTGAGGAGAGGGAGTTAGGTTTAGTGTTAGTCACCATCCTTCTTACATTGGGAATGTAATGCAAATTTGAAGGCACTTTAATATGTATGATTTGGCCTTTCTGATTTGACATTTAACACTTTGGTGGAGCAGGTGTTTGGGATGAAATAAAACCATTTAATATACATTGGTAAATTATATTCAGAACTTTGAAATTTATCTATGTATGAGAAGCATTGGTTATATTGCACTTGAACAACGCTCCCGGGGAAAAAAATGTGATTATGTACTACTTCAATTATATTTGTTCCCCAGAGTGTAAATGGTAATTTAATAAAATTGGTCAACTCTCAGCTTTTGAGTTGGCTCTATGGCAACAAGGGAAAAATAAGAAAATATGATTCTGTGTGGCCTAATGTATTATAGAAAATTAGATAAATATCATTGTTTATGTCTTTCTTTTTAATCTTCTTCCCTGGGTTTATTTCTTTTGTATCTATGCTATCATGTAGTTTGTAATATTCAGAGTTTGGGAGAAAGGGAGACTTTACTTTGAACTGGTTAAATGCCATTTGCAGGTTCTGCTTTTTTGCTTCATTTTTATATTTGTTAAGAAAGTCATTACAATTGTGCACGACAAAATCTGAGCTGCAAAAATCTAGTTAGCTACTAGAATGCAGCACAGAAACAGAAAACTGTTAACACTGTATTACCATACAGTATATGTTAACCTCAGATTATGCAGTATATCTGGTAACTGTAACGAGAAACTACTGCAATTTCTTCACATAATCAATATTATCTGAGAGAGGGAACTAGATCCCATGAAAATTGCTATCATATAAAATTTCCCAGGAATAAGGTCACAAGGTTTTCCTAAATCAAATATATGTCCAGATTTGTCTCAAAGCTGACATTTTCTGATTGCTGATTCTCACCAAAAGGAGCCTTTTGCATCACCTCAGACACAGCATCTTTCCTCAGCAGAGTTGATATCCAGCAAAGTCTGACTTTTTTGAAAGAGCAAACAGGGAACATTTGCCAGAAAAATATAATTAAACCCTGGGCAACAGGCCCTTAAAGCCCTTCATACTGAACCTGTCACTGCTTTAATTTGGCATTAAAAGACAAAAGAATCCTGGCACAATAATAAAGGTGCAGAGAATGAATGAGTCAATGAAAATTAATCAAGTCAGCATTAAAAAAGAACTGGCCTATCAAAGGAGGTACAAATTCCTTAGAGTTATATATTAGCATGTGCTTTTATCCCCAGAAACTTGAGACATCTATTCAAAGGATCATATTATTTAACTATCTGGAGTTTTGCAGCCCAGATATGCTACTGGGGTAAAATAAATCCTGCTATTAATAGTACCTATAAAATCTTGCCCCTTCCTCCCAAATGTATGCATAGTTTAGACATATAGATTATAATTTATTAGGGATATATACACTTTGATTTGGTGGTGGGGGAGGGAGATAACTACTTTGGATCTTGTGCAAGCAGAGTATCAATCTGCTACACATTAAATTAGCCTGACATTTTTCAGACCTCCGTTGCTTCAAGAAGTCCACTTATTAAAGTTAATGAGACACTTCTTAAAGTAGCTCCGTACATAGAAGCCTGGGGGGCGGGGGGAGGCACAGTGAAATGAAAAATAGTGTTATGGAAAGAATCTACGAAGGGGGAGGTGATGTGATAGACTGAAATAACGTGGCAGGTTCCCAGGAAGAAAGGATCACATTGGGAGGAGGGGGAGATAAGAGCTGGATTTGGAAAGAGAGATTGAGGAGAGTCACTCCCTAGAATTTCTCAGGGTATACTTAATCAGAATATTTTACTGCATAATTCCAATGCAGACAGGGACAAGCCAACTCTGAAGATGTTTCAGAGCCAACATCATGACCCAGCAACCCAGCCTCCAGGCCGATGAGGCATATTGTGTTTGGCGTGTTGAAATTTCAGAACAATTTTCAAGGCAGCCTCTTGAAAGCAAAGCAAGTAGCCTAAATGAGAAATAATGAAAACAAGGATTCCCCTTATGGTCATGTGAAGGAGGAGTGGTCAGAGCTATCAAGAAGCAAAATTTAAAACTAGCCAGGGAAGAAAAAAGCAGGTAAATTTCCTACCTATGAAATCACACAGACAAAAAACAGAACTTACAGCTTCTCTGCACCAGAGTTGATTTGAAAGAAATATTCCATACGCCATGTGCTGCAGGAACTATTCCTTAAAAATAGTTTTAAGCACAGATTAAGTGCAAATTGTGGGTAAAACAATGCTGACAGGAAGTCATTTGCAGTAGGGTAGAGATCAGGAAAAGCATACAGTCAACACGGCCATTCAACTCTGCCATACTCCCCTGTAAACAGAATATAGTGATATATGTGTCCACCCATCACAAATACTAGATCCCTGAAATAGATACAGGCAAAAGGAATTCTGATTTAAACAATTGAGGAAGAGTAACTAACAATACCATGAACCTCCTGCCTGGAATGTAGTAGGTAGTCAAGGCTAAAATGCTCATTCAGGAAATAACTGGGGATCTAAGAAATTTACTTCAATTTCCATTGTAAGTGGGTCATATTGATCAGAATGAAGTACAAACTGACAAGTAGTTCCCTTTTCTCTTTCCAAATTAATGCTCTTATGATCAACCCAGGTTTGAGAAAGACATTGCTGGGGGAGGGAGCTTTCTTCAGCCTAAATGTCCCCTTATTTTTTTACAGTAAAAGTGGCAAAAATAGCAAAATTCTCCTGCTCCTACTGACATAAATGATGTCCCTTTACAAAATAGAAGGTTCAATGTCACTCATTTTTCAGTCGCAGGATTGTATCCAAAAACCTGCAATCTTATTAACAGTAACCTCAGAGCAAGTTTGAGCAAGAAACTTGGAGGTGGCGCAGTGGTTAGGGTGCAGTACTGCAGGCCACTTCAGCTGACTGTTATCTGCAGTGGTTCTAATCTCACCAGCTCAAGGTTGACTCAGCCTTCCATCCTTCGGAGGTGGGTGAAATGAGGACCCAGACTGTGGGGGCGATATGCTGACTCTGTAAAACCGCTTAGAGAGGGCTGAAAGCCCTATGAAGCGGTATATAAGTCTAACTGCTATTGCTAAGTTTCCCTGAAGTGAATAAAGCCTCATTTATTGTAATAAAGGAAACTATTTGTAGCTCAGGGTTGAAATGTGGGATCCTTGGTGCTCTCTGAGCTTGGCTGTTCGTTTGAAGACATTTCATTACCTGAACTAGGCAACATCATCAGTGCTAGATGGCTAATATTGATGACGTTACCTAATTTGGGTAATGAAATCTCTTCCAAAAAAGCCAACCAAGTTCAGAGAACACCATTATTTGAATAAACATGTTAAGTCCAAAGAGCATTCCTTCTGATTATGGACCCTGTTCCCTAACCCCAAAATTCCTCATTCAATAGCATCAGCGGTTTTCTAAAGAGACTAGTGATCTCCTGATACTCATGCCCCTTATTAAAGCTCTGCTACTCTTGAATGAAAAATGAGAACATATTACGCAAAGAAATGCTCGTTTTGCCTAAGAAGCATACCACTCATTGATTTCCTCAAGGAGAGGAGAATAAGTGAGGGCACTTCTTAGCACAATCACACTTTGTGTTGTTCCCAGATTAGCTAGTGACCCAGGAGGCCGATTCATTTTAAGGGCTGAGGTAGCCGGGCTAGGTGGCTGTCAATTTATCCAAAACTGGAGAAAATATTACTTCTTTCTTTTTCTTCTTCATCATCATGTTTATGGATGCTCTGGACTTTTTATCGCCTTTGCTTTTACTACTACATCATGCCACCCAGTTCATGGATGCAAGCAAATTCAGTAGCCCTGAAATTTAATTATGAAAAGAAAGGAATTTAGGCAAGCCTCCACTTCATGATGTTTCATAAGCCCTGGACAATCAGCACTTGATTTTCCCTGCCTACATAAGCAACCTTATCAGAAATTTAGATCTCAATTCCTCTTCTAACTTGCTGGGTTTGGGCAGTTTCACAGTGCATAGAACTGGCCTCTCTTCCTTACAGAGATCAAGGAGGCAACAGAAATGCAGAGGCTATAAATTACCATCTACAATCATAGCTAGAGCAGTTGTGTTCCAACTATGTAGAGTGCATGTAGCAGATTGCTGTCATCCTGCCCTTCCATTATTGCAGATGGGGGTCTTTTTAACAGAAAGCAAGGGTCCTTCCTGTAGTGCTAAGGTGATGGCTACCAAAATATTTTAATCTTGTTTTCTAAGGAGTAAGTGTGAGAAGATGCTTGTGATGTTCAAAAAATAGGACCCCAGTTGGGTTTCCTTTTTGAACCCTTTTATCTGTCAGATGAAGAGGAAGGGATTGGAACCTGGTTTCTCCTGTCCCTTGCCTTCATTCATTCATTCATTCATTTGATTAATATGCTACCCATATCTCCTAGCAGAAGTGAAGACAATTAAAAATCTGCTTCTCACTGGTTTCAGTGAGGGGTAGGGAAGGTAGAAATGGAGAAAAAGCTGTCTTATAAAAAGGCCCTTAACAGTAAACTCTATGCATGAGATGGCTTTATGAACATAATTTGATAATGATGGACAGAAACTACAATATATACAGTATGTGGGTAGTGTGTATCTACCTACCTTCCTACACTCTCACACGCACACGTATTGTCATGGAATGGCCAATAAGAGTCAACACTGATTTTCGTCTTTCAGATCCAGCTCTACTTAAATTTATTTCTAGTAGCAGGACATAGTTAAAAATAGAAAATGGTCTATTATTTATTTTATTCTCTATATTTTTACAGCATTTGGATTTTCTACCTCAGGCACCAAAGCATCTGCAAGACCATAAAAAAAGGTATTAGTGGCAGCACTGATCACACTTGTAGTCACCATCTTCATTTTTTTAACACCACCCCTTTCACTCCATCACGGCATAGCTCTGACACAGTTAATCAAACAAAGCTGACTCAAAACCTCTACAATAAAAAGGCTCTGGGTGAACTTAAATCTTTCTATGCTTCAAATCACACTTTCTCTAGAGGCCACTTAATCATTTATTCTACAATCTTCTATGGAAAGAACATGGATTGTCCATTATTGCAGCAAAGGAAAAAGGTGCTTTCCCCCCCTCACATTTCATAGCATTTGTATTTTTGCCTGAGAAGGATTGGCAAGATGGAAGAATTGGTAATGAAATATGGAGATGAAAAGCTTCTAGGTGACACCTTTATTGATGATTGAATTATGTGATGGAGGGAGCAGCATATGAAGGACAACGGTGATGTGTGCACCCTTACAGATTACCCATAATCTGCATATAGTAATCAATTTGTGGTTTCCATAAAACTACCATATAATATGTAGGAAATACCAGCCTCCTGAGAAAATCAGAGCTGGAATTAAATATCACCTTAATCAAAATTCATAGAAAATTTGTAGGAAAGATCTTGCTTTAGCAAAACTAGAAAGTTAACATGGTACATGCAAATAGATTTAAGATTTAAGTAAACTGGTAAGTCTCTCACTCCTAAAATATAACAGTAAAGCATAAATGAACTTAAAAGCATGTAACTTTGTATCCTCAAACTAAGAATAGGTCCAATACTTCATTATGAAATGAATGTAGATTTCTTTGTTTGGTACAGAAGTAAAAATGCTTTGACCTGATCTATTATTTACAAAGCTGCATACGGTACATCTCCCCAAGTGTAGCCTTCCTCTGAGCTTCTGCCTAACAATTCAGGAACATTTTGTATTGCAAGCCTGGGAAGCTGAGTTGCAAACTTTTATCATTTTGATATCAGAATGTACTGTCTTTGTGTGATTATCCTTACAATTTCTTATCAGCTACTGCCAACCTATTTTCTGGGAATATGAAGGAAATACAATTGCCAGCATTTCTATGCAGATTTTGAATGCTGTTTTTTTTAAATTAAATAATACTGATTATTATACAGCAGCACACTTAGAAATGCAGATTTTCCTAACATATCCAAAATTTCTAAGCTGGGAAAAGTTGCTGAATATTACCAAACCTTTTAGGAAACCAATGATAAAGTTATATCCATCCTGCTAGTGCAGTTCTTCTCAACTTTGTCCACTTTAAGCTATGTGAACTTCAATTCCCAGAATTCCCCAACCAGCATGCTTCAGCAGCAACCAACTCTGATGCTTCCACTCAGTGCTTTCCTGTAGCTGATCTATATCTGGATGTTTGTGGGTAACAGCTGTCCTTTCATTTGCAAATGCACTAAAAAGAAGGAAAGGATGAGATCAAAGTATCTTTTAATTAATTTTTAAATTAAATACTAATTGATATTTCTCATATATTTACTGAAGTTCTTCCATCCATTAAAAAGATCAATTTAGTAGCATTTGTGGGGATTGCAAAAGCTGCATTGATCATTCTGGGAATCATGTGCTGTCCTAGAAGAGTTGAATTGATTTATGTATTACAATATTGTGATTTTATGTCTGTGGAAATTCTCAGTCATCTAGGTCATAGTTATCCCAAAGGTGCTTTTTCAAGAGGCAACTGGAGTTTCTGGCAAAGAAAGTCCAGTTGCCTCTTGTGATTTTATGTCCTTTTCCAACCATTCCATCTGCAAAATCGTAACAATTTAAAGAAAAAGCTAGATAAGAGGCAAGAAAACCAACAGCAATAAACAAATGTTGGCTATTTTTCCTGGAATTACTTTTGACAGAAACACACATCTGAAGTTAAGTTTACCTGCAGCAGATTATCCATTTATCAGTTTCAAAACTGGGAAAGCAGGTTATGCAAACATGCAACAATATTCATTTTTGTTGAACCGCGTGGCAAGAAATCTTTAAGCCTACAGTTTATTTGCTTGCCAAGATACTACTATTCATATCAAAGCTATCGTTCCTTTCTATTCTGTATTGATCAGACTGAAACTAGAATAATGGGGCCACTTATGGCATTGCATTTCAGACACTCATGGACTAGAGCCGTGATGGCGAACCTATGGCATGCGTGCCACAGGTGGCACGCGAAGCCATTTGTTAGGGCATGCGAGGCATTGCCCTATCAGTTCCAGTGCGCATGCGCGTGCTGGCCAGCTTCTTTGGCCTTCTTTTTAGGCTGTTTTTTGCTCTCTGGAGGCTTCCTTGAACCTAGGAGTAAACCGGAAGTTCAGGAAGCCTCCTGAAGGCTCCGGAGGGCGAAAAACGGCCCTACGGACAAACTAGAAGTCACCATTCCTAAATTTCTGGTTTGCCCATCGGGCTGCTTTTTTGCGCTCTGGAGGCTTCAGGGAAGTTCTTAAAGCCTCCGGAGGGTCTCCGGTGGGGGTGGGGGAGGCTGTTTTTGCCCTCCCCAGGCTCCTAGAAAGCCTCTGGAGACTGGGGAGGGCAAAAAAGTGTGCCAAAATCAGAGGGGAGCACTAATCGTGCGTGCATGCGCAGAGTTGTGCACATAGCATTATGGGTGTGGCATGCTCGCGCACAACCCCCCTGCACTCCCTCCGCTTCTGGCAAGCGATCCCAAAAAAGTTAGCCATCACTGGACTAGAGGATGTCCAGAAGAAAGCAACCAAGATGATCAGGCACCTGGAAGATAAAATGTTTAAAAAGTATTTGAAATGTTGGGTATGTTTAGCTAAGAGAAGACTGTTGGGAGACAGGACAGCCATCTTCAAAAAGATGAAGGACTGTCATGAGACAGAATTGTTTCATATTGTTAAAAAAATTAAATATCAGAAATCCTAGATTAAAAATACGAGTTATACTCACCTTACATCCATTGGTTTAGGGGTTGTTTAAAGTTATGACAGTGCTGAAAAAGGGAATTACAACCAGTCCTTGTATTGTACTTATGATGGTTGCAGTGCATCTGTGGTCATGTGACCACAATTTGGGCACTTAGCAACCATTGCACATTTACAACAGTTGCAGTGTCTCATGATCACAGGTTTGTGACTTTTCCAGTTGGCTTTCGACAAGTGTAAACAATGGAAAAGCCAGCAGGAGGTTGCAAGTTGCAGTCATGTGATCTACCATTTAATGACCACGGGTGATTCATTTAAGAACTTAAACCAGGACTGCTGTTGCTAATTGGAGCGGTCACCTGATTTCTCACTTAATGACCACTTCACTTACCACTGGAGTTGCTGATCTCAATAGCATTGTTAAGTAAGGACTACTTGTACAAGGAAATTGTTTTCAGTTGGATATATGAAAGGAGCTGCTCAACAACAGACAGCCTGGGGAAGTGGCGGAGGGGTTTAAATGGAGATTGGATGGCTATTTGTCAAAGATACTGTAATAGTGGATTCATTAGTGGAGCAGTAGATGGTCTTCAAAGTCCCCTGCCCCTTATTTTCTTTACCTAATTCCACATAGACTTCCATACTCAGTATCTGGGCAAAGAAACTATAGTGGAGAAAGACTATATTCTTCTATCAACCTTGGGTACATTGGAGCTTAGAAAGTCACTACCTACTGTACAGTGTCCACATCAGGTTCTGTGGTGAAAGATAGGTATGATGATCCTTAATAGAACTATATTGATCTTGACAACAGTAGCCTCACCCTACGTTACAGAAATTTATTTCACTAGCCCAGAAATTAATTCAATTGGCTGGCTCTTAAGGCATTAGAAAAGCCCAGCATATTTTGGCTCATTCAAACTTAACCCTGGGGTAAAAATGTATAGGTCCAAGCCAGGGGTGGGTTGCTAATCCTGTTCCAACCGGTTCGGTTGGAACGGGGCCGGCGGCGTCCTCATGCACGCGCGCAGTTCACGCATGCGTCTTAGCGCCTGCGCGATGCTCCAGCTGCTCGCAGAGACTCGCGCAGGCCCTGTATGTGCCATCCAGCTGCTCGTGGAGAATCGCGCAGGCGCTGTATGTGCCATGCACCTGCGTGGAAGCGCAGAAGCCTTCAAAGACCGGTAAGGAGCACAGGCGGGCGGATGGACCCTTCGCCGTTCCCGGAAGTTACTTACTTCTGGGTTCGCCGACCAACTGGTTCGCGGGGACCGCCGCGAACCAGTTGAAACCCACCCCTGGTCCAAGCACTGGATAGAAAATATAACTAAAAAATGTAGCTGTGGAAAATGGGAATGAGAAATGGTGGAAAATATTTGTAGCACGGGTGGTAGATGCTGTTGGTGCTTTGTTCTCCGACTTTGTTGTTTAGGAATGCAAAACAGCATGTGTTTTGTTTTTTTAAACGTTCAAACTTTACAGTTTTTATTGGTTGGAAGTGGGTACTAAACTGTTGGGATAGAAATGGTATAAAAGATATTAAAGCTGAGAAAAACAAACCCCAACCTATACTTGAAAGATACTAAAATTTAATATGGATGGAATAAAATTTACATTACACCTGTAGTAAAATAGATGACCCACATTTTACAATACAATAAATTATTATTTTTTATTGATTGATTCAAGAACTAATAGCTTAACATAAGGATCCAGAGGAACTTCCTAGATCAGTGGTTCCCAAACTTGGCAACTTTAAGACTTGTGGACTTCAACTCCCAGAATTCTGAGAGTTGAAGTCCACAAGTCTTAAAGTTGCCAAGTTTGGGAACCACTGTCCTAGATGAATAACCAGCTGTCTATTTTTCTATCTTCTTTTACTAGCTGACATTTTCTGCAGGTAAAATATTCAGAGCACAGTAACAATTTAAAAAGAGTAGCTGTGTTCTACTCTTAATGGGAAATTATGGTTGATTTAAGATTGCAGCAAGCTCCCTTTCCCCTTTAGAGAGGATAAAAGACTCTTATTTCTTTGAATTGTCTTCAGAAATTCTGTAACACATTTTTAGAGATGCATTAGACTGACTCATACCGTTTATGCAGTTAGTTCCCGAGATGAAAATTGTTTTTTTTTTAAAGCATTAACAAAAAGACAAAAATAGGTATAGTAAGGACATTTCTATTAAGACTAAATGTTGGACCTTGGCTATATTTCAGGCAGATTACCAATTTCATTTCTAAAACAAATGTTCCAAGCATCCCAGAAGCATGTTCTGATTATGATTTGTCTAGTTTAAGTGAAAGGAACACCTCAAGGACAAAAGAGCAGCATGTTTCTAGACAATCAATGCCATTTATAATAATTTCTTCCTGAATCAGATTACAAAATATTGACCTGACCCTGTAATGCAACTGAGCAGAAAATCACCAATGCCTTACATTTAGAAAAAAAGATGATCGAAACCCAGCTTCAATTGTGGTCCAAAGTTAAAACAATGTCCAGACATGTAAGCTAAAGTTAGCAAGAGGAAATCCAGTAGTTTACATCAATGGATCTGACTCTCAGAATCATGGCATATGATGTGACCAAAAGTCTTCCCAAGATTCTGCCCTTCCCCTATTTATTTTTTAAAATAAAAGCCACTTCTAGATATTTTTTTAAAAATTCAAGCTTAAAAAAATATCTGCATGTAAAATGTAGTAATGGATGTAAAACCATTGTCAAGGACAATGTGATAGCGTTGTCCTTTGAAATGAATGCAACCACATTCAAAACAAATCATTGTGAATAGTTGGCTTCTCTATAATCTCTTGGCCAGGTGGCAGCAAGGCCAAGTTACTCATTTCATGTTACATCTGGAATGATAAACTCTCCCTTTTCTTAGCTGGGTGCAGGAAGTAGCTGGAGCAGGGAAGAGGCTGCCAATATGTGGTAGATGCAGCAGAGTTTACATTGTCCTCTCTTGTGCAGCCCATGATAAAACGCATAATCATATAGAGATTTCCAGATGGGAGGCTGATCAAATTACGGATTGTGAGATACAGACAGAAAGAAATGTATAACTTCCTTAATGTTATGGGATGGATTCAACACATTATAATCCATTTTCAAAATGCTTTTGTATTTTAAAAATGAGAAGACAGTGCAATATTATATAAGGTCTGGTGTAACAATATGTCTAAAGACAGGATGAATTTTATATTGCATCATATGTAACTGAGTTTATTTTTTTCTTTATTTGCCTAGATTCTGTTTTCTTCCCCAGACATTTAGTTTATTTTAATTGCTGTAAAGTACATATTTCTTATTGGATTATTGCTGATGCTTCACTTTTTTATTGTTATATTTTATCAACACAACTATTAAAAAAGGAACTGCAATGAGATACCATTGCCACAATCTCCACCATCCCCAATCAGATCCTACCACAACAAGAAGCTTGCAGGAAGAAGGAATTCTGATCATCTTTTGTGCTTCTATTTCTCAGGAATGGGTCATTACGATTACAGTGAATGTCACTGTCCAAATTGCAAGGTTTTAAATCCTTTCTGCCACCTTTGGAAGACAGTTTGACTGCCTTCTTTCAAGCTTGAGCAAAGCAACCCAAATGCACTATTCCTGGCAGGATATCACTTGCCTTGATGGGCACAGAAGCATACCATGCATACAAAGGAAACGGATGTATGGTTGGTGGAGATTTGTCTTCTCTTATTTCACTGAGAAAGGAGAAGAGAGGCAGGCGGGAACTTGAGCTGGTGTGAAACAGTGATATTAGTTGCTGGTTCTGTTGGTCAAGCAAAGTTGAATGTTAAGCATGCCCTGTGATAGGATCAGGAAGTTGGAGGAAGAATATGACTGGAGAATTGAAGGGGTGGGCAGAGTAAATAATGTCCTGAGAAAGAAGAATTTACAGAAAAGATAGGCAAAACAGCCAGCATAATGAAAGTTAAAAAATAATAATTAAAAGGCAACAAGGTTCAGAGAACACTTTTGTATTATTAATTGGAAGAAACACAACCTATACATGGCATAAAATTTGTAGTGGGGAGCAGATTTAGTCCAAAAGTGCAGGATGGTGTATGGGGATTGCACCTCCTATACTGAGTTTAGACTATGCAATAAAATCTTCAATCTAAATCCCTTGTTAGTAGAAAATCCAGTATTGTTTCCTTCTCATTTCTGGCTCCCAGGAAAACTTACCCTTAATATTACACTGAATAGCAGTGTTCTAATATCTTAGGAGTTGCCACAAAGAAGAGGGGGGGGTTAAACCTATTCTCCAAAACACCCTGAAGGCAGAACAAGAAGCAAAGGGTGGAAACTAATCAAGGAGAAAACCAACCTCGAACTAAGGGAGAAATTTCCTGACAGTTAGAACAATTAATCAGTGGAATGAGTTGCCTCCAGAAGTTGTGGGTGCTCCAACATTGGAGGTTTTTAAGAAGAGATTGGACAACCATTTTTTCTGAAATGTTATGGGGTCTCTTGCTTGAGCAGGAGATTGGTCTAGAAGACCTCCTAGGTCCCTCTAATTCTCTTATTCAGTTATCTCCACATGAAGTCACCACTGTCTCCTCTTTATTTCTCAAGATTTTATAGAAGAAAGCTAGCCCACAAGCACCAAAGCAGTGGAAACTAAGCTAGCGAAGGGTGGGTCTTATTTTTCCCCCTTTGTTGGTAAGGGGAGAGGGGTGTTTTATTCCTCCCAGGCTATTAGTGGCACGAATGGGACCTAGTTTCTTTGCACAATCTGCAAATGCATTAAGTACAGGGATGTTTACATGACCTAGAAAGACAAGATGGTAGCTATGATGGTGCAATTGAAGCTCTCCCTATTTACAGATTACTGTCTCCTAAGAATATACTTAATATACTCAAAGTTATCATTCCCTGCCATTCTCCCATAAAATGATATAGATGCCTGCTTGGCCTTTTTTTTTTTACCATAACCCATGGACACCTCTCTAGAACATAGATCAACTTTTGAGGGATTAGGAAGATACAAAAATGCCTTATTTACTCACATTATTACCAAAACATTGCTTTTCAGCCAGCATCTTTTGGTGGATAAAGCACAGGGTTTGGAGACAAAAAAGTTTAACAATCCCTTTTACTTTGTCCCATTGGTAGGTGAAGCTAATGGGTTACAAGGTATATAACGACAGGATAGATATGCTGCTATTGATGTGCTCAACCTGTTGGCAACTGATCCATCCATTCCAAACCTGCTACAATTATATGAATTGGAGGAAGCAATTCTAAAACTGAAAGAGGGACATAGCGGAGGGGAAAAATATCAGCATTTTAAACTGATCTTGGGTTTTCTGCGTACCTGAAGGGAGATGGAAACACTTCACAAGGCCAGTCACAAGCAACAGGAAGATTAAGGTTTAGTGACGTGGCGAAGGTGCTGACCTAGAAATTAGGAGACAGATTCCTAAGCCTGCCTCAGGCATGAAAGCTGGTTGGGTAACTCTGGACCAGTCATTCTCTCTCAGCCCAACTCACCTCACAGGTTTGTTGTTATGGAAAAGGCAGAAGGATAATAGGAATGTTTGCCACCTTGAGTTATTTATAAACATAATCAAGGCAGGGTTAGGATATAAATAAATCAATAAATAGAACATGCTTTCCTGATCACAGGCCATGAAATGTTCAACCCTCAGCTTCTAATGAAGACATTGTAGCACTGCCTTTTGAACAATAAGCCTGAGCTGTGTTGCAAGGTTACTGGAAAGCTGAATGAGATACAGCAATGTTAAGGGTAGGATAGGTTCTTAAATTGACTAAGCAACCTCTTAACTGGTTTTGCTTTTTGCTTTGATTTTACACCAGATTTGACTCTGACTCTGCATTTTAAACAGCAGAGGGGGATTTATTTACAAAGCATATCTGGCAATGAATGACGCATAATAAGTTTTAAAAAGAATCTTGCCCTCAGCTTCACAATAAAAAAGTGGAGGAGGATTTGAATCCATGTACCCAAGAGAATACAATTTGAAGGTGACAGGTTCCAAGAATCACTCACCTTATGATTTAAGTGAATGGATTGTTTGCCATGGATGAACCACTGAACCTCCTGGGTGTACAGGAAGTCCTTAACATATGACCAGTTACTTAGCAATCATTTAAAGTTACAACAGACCTAACTGGGGCTACTTATGACCTGGATTCAAAAGTTCTGTCGGTCATCATGATTGAACTGTAGGTACTCAGCAACCAGGCCACATTTACAGCCATCTGCTGCTGTCAGGGGACTATGTTTTATAATGGTTTTGCTGAAAACCCACATTTATCTCTGTTTTTCAGCACCATTGATTTGCTTAACAACTGCAATGGCCCCCTGTACAACTGTAGCATCCATTTAACAACCACTGAAAAAAAGGTCATAAAATTGGGTTGGCCAAAGACTAGCTGTAAACTATTTAAGAAAAGTTCCCTTTGTTTTAAGAACTCCCACTGGTTGATGTGGCAAAAGTGCATATAGTCAAGGCTATGGTTTTCCCAGTTGGCTGTGAAAGTTGGACCATAAGAAAGGCTGAGCACCAAAGAATTGAGGCCTTTGAACTACGGTGCTGGAGAAGACTCCTGCGAGTCCCTTGGACTGCAAGACAATCAAACCTGTCAGTCCTAGAGGAGATCAACCCTGACTGCTCTTTTGAAGGCCAGATCCTAAAAATGAAACTCAAATACTTTGGCCACCTAATGAGAAGGAAGGACTCACTGGAGAAGAGCCTAATGCTGGGAAAGATTGAGGGCAAAAGAAGAAGGGGACAACAATAGCAATAGCAATAGCAATAGCAATAGCAGTAGACTTATATACCGCTTCATAGGCCTTACAGGCCTCTCTAAGTGGTTTACAGAGAGTCAGCATATTGCCCCCAACAATCTGGGTCCTCATTTTACCCACCTCGGAAGGATGGAAGGCTGAGTCAACCCTGAGCCGGTGAGATTTGAACCGCTGACCTGCTGATCTAGCAGTAGCCTGCAGTGCTGCTTTTAACCACTGCGCCACCTTGGCTCAACAGAGAATGAAGTAGCTGGATGGAGTCACTGAAGCAGTAGGCATGAGCTTAAATGGATTCCAGAAGATGGTAGAAGGAAGGAAGGCCTGGAGGAATGTTGTTCATAGGTCAGACACAACTTTGCAACTAACAACAACAACACTGGTTGACGAAAAATATTTATATGATCTGAACAGTTGCAAAGATAATATGGCTGAAGTGGGGGGGGGAATTAAACAAAGAATACCAACGACCACTGTAAAATGATAACATTCTATAATGAGGGTGCAAAGTTAAAAGGGTCTCAACTGAAACCAGAAGTAGAAGGGAAATCCAAAGCTTGAAACAGTTAAAATTATTGATTCTGAATGAATGAATGAATGAATGAATGAATGAATGAAGACAAATACTGAAATAAAATAGCATAAGAATATTTAGTTGAGAAACAGTGGTGGGTTCCGGATCCCGTTGCAACCGGTATAGTGCAACAGGGCCCGTCATCCCCCATATGCACACACACCGCATGTGCGCGCATGCGCAGAGCGCATATTCATCCTTACCTCCGCGACACTCCAGCTGCTCAGCGGGGTATTGCGCAAGCACTGTATGCTCCGTGCATGGAAGCACCGAAGAGCTCAAATACAGGTAAGGAGCTCAGCCATGCAGGTGGGCCCTCTGGAGCACCATACCGGAATGTTACCCGGTGCTCCCGGAAGGCACCAGTAAGCCCATACTGGGGCATACTGCCTGCAACCCACCACTGTTGAGAAACTATAATTATCAAGGGAAAGGGGAAAAAATCATTTTAGGCAACAAATGACTGAATTATAAGGCTCCCATTGGAATAAATTTGGCAATGGTTATTGATAATTGGTGTCAAACTCGCGTCATATTTCTTTCAGGTGATATATCACAACATTTTCCCCTTTGCGGAGCTGGGATGGGTGTGGCCTGGGCGTGACGCATGCAGCCCACGGGCCGCCAGTTTGACATCCCTGTAGGGATGTACTTTTATGCCTGTTTATCTTTAAACAATAAAAGCGTCAAGTGAAGGCATTCAATCTTTCTTATTCACAGAATATTGTAAAGGAGATTTCAAATGACCCAGATTTAAAACTGTCCTGTATTTTCCTAAGTTCATTTCCTACACAAAATCCATTTAGGAGGGAAGGAAGAAGAATTCTATAATATATTTGGATTGACAGGATTTAAAGTCATCTATCCAGAAGCATCTTGGATGCAAGTCATACTATCACCACGGAGAGGGTTTTTTTTTAAATTAAACATGAATGTTCCATGTAAAAGGATATGATCTGTTACAACTTTTTATGTACTAATGTCAATGGAACCTTAATATGAAAAAAATATTTAGTTGTTATTTCGTCAAGCATGTATTAGATAAAATATATAAGCATAAACATGATTTTGAATACATGAAATGGATATGAATAAAAGGGAACATTAGGACAGGGATGGTAGGCACTTTGGTGTATTTATGCACGCCCCCTTAAAGACCTCTTAGGAATGGGGTGAGGTCAACAGTATAGAGTTTAAGGTTAAAGTTTGGGGAGTTTGGGGAAGAAACCACAGAGTCAGGTAGTGCATTCCAGGCATTGACCACTCTGTTGCTGAAGTCGTATTTTCTGTCATCAAGTTTAGAGGGGTTTACATTGAGTTTGCATCTATTGTGAGCTCCTGTATTGTTGTGGTTGAAGCTGAAGTAGTAGTTCTATTAGGTAAGGGCATTTCAATGTAGATATGCAAACAGTAAATAATATGAATGGTCTTTTCATTGTGACGCTAGATTCTAAATTCTTTGCTTCCTTTTCTCATTTAAGCTGTCTCTTCTGGTGATGTCAATGTCTTCCCACAACACAGTAAAAGATCAAAAGCTGAATTGCAGACCCTGATCCCTCAAACATTACCCTCCCTGTCCTACAATATAAAGAACTTTCTCTTACTCATTGTTCATGGGATTTGTGGAAACTTCATGTAGTACATGCTCAGTTTCTCTTTGCCACACAGGGAGGCACAACTGTTATTCATTTCCTAAACTCAGATTTGCAGTGAGTATCCATCATTATTCAGATCACATGCTGGGGATGGCTTCCACTCCATAAAACAGGAATAGCAAAGTGATTACTCCTTAACAGCAAAATTATCATAATGAATGAATGAGCACATTAAGATTCCAATCCACCTATTCACTTCTAAGAATGCTATAAAAAGAAGGAGATGCTTTTGGTGATGATAGCATTTGCAAAATAGTCCCATGGGAAATACAGTGCAGAAAAATGATGGTCTCTTTCAGGAGCAGTTGCACCGGGAAAAGGGTGTTTGCTTTTAATTCAAAAACCAGCTAAGCTCCTAATTGCTACTCAAGGCACAGCCCAACTAGATGCCTTTCAGTCTGGAAGCTCCACAATTAATCTACATATCTGAGGACCGGTTCCAGATGTTTTGAGGGGAGAAAGAGGTGCTACATTTTAAAAAATGTAATTCTATCAAGCATAAGTGGTGAGATCGAAGGCAAAGAAATGTAATAAAGAAAGAACAAAATATATATATTTGTATTATATGTGGCATATAAACTGAAATAGTAAGTGTGCCACAGTACTCATATTTATAAACTACTTAAAAATTATTTTGTGCAAATATAGAATATGGTTTAATACTGTATATCCACCCAAATTTTAATATATTTTTATTTCCTATCAACCTAAGCAACTTCTATAAGCAGTTTTTCTGTTTAACTCTGGAACAACAATCTCCAATACCTTCACAGCATAAGATTCAGGACTGAGAATGATAATCAGAAAAGGGAATCTTAGGGTGATAAGTAGAACACTCAGTGAGAGCACTAATGTAATGCATAGCCACTAGAGGAAGGGAAAAGGTTACTAGAGGAAGGGAAAAGGTTACAAGAGCCAAGGTGGCGCAGTGGTTAAATGCAGCACTGCAGGCTACTGCTAGATCAGCAGGTCAGCGGTTCAAATCTCACCGGCTCAGGGTTGACTCAGCCTTCCATCCTTCCGAGGTGGGTAAAATGAGGACCCAGATTGTTGGGGGCAATATGCTGACTCTCTGTAAACCGCTTAGAGAGGCCTGAAAGGCCTATGAAGCGGTATATAAGTCTACTGCTATTGCTATTACTAGAAAAGGGATAACAACATTCCAAGATGTTTGTAAATACCGTGTTTTCCCCAAAATAAGACCCTGTTTTATATGTTTTTGCCACAAGAAAGGCACCAGGTCTTATTTGGGGGGGGAGTCATCCACTGGCTCACCTCACTTGCATGTGTCACCCCCGACCTCCTTTTCGCTGTCAGAGGCCTTCAGGAACTTCTGCGGCTGACAAGGCTTTCCTGAAGGTCTCTGCAGCTAATAACAGAGCTCCGGATTGATCTGGAGCTTTGTTATCAGCTGCAATGGCCTTCAGGAAAGCCTTGCCAGCTGCACAACAAATGGGCTGTCAAGGCAGGTGCCTTGAGGCCTTGCTGCAACTATCTGAAGGTAAAGTAGTAGGGTAGCTCCACACCCCCATCCCTACCCTAGCTTAATTTTACCCATGCACCCTGGAGTGGGTGGACTCTTAATATGGATTATTTGGGGGGTAGGGCTTATATTGTGGGCATGTGTAAAAATCAAGCTAGGACTTATTTTGGGGTAGATATTATTTTCAGGGAAACACGGGTACTAATGTTGGTGTCAGGCTTGGAAGCCATGGGGGGGCATTCTACTATTTTAAAAAATTTACATATAAAAAGGTGCAATAAAAAGCTAGACTTGCCAATGAGGAAGTTCTAAAATATTTAGGATAGTTTACAAAACTTAACAACCAACCACTTAAGTGGGAAGAGAGTCAACATGTATAATATAATCCTGTGGGTATTAGCACATAAATAATTAAACAGGTGAACTTGATAGTAAGTATATTTAAGACTGTAATCTTCAGGGATGAGAAAAAAAGGGAAATAAAATGTTTTCTTTCTGCGGATAGGAATGGTTGCAGGAATTTGGTATAGTCAATCTAGGGAAAAGAAGGACAGGTGACATGATAGCAGTATCCCAGTATTTGAGGAGCTGCCACAAAGAAGAGGGGGTCAACTTATTTTTCAAAGCACCAGATGCAGGACAAGAAACAATGGATGGAAAACTAATCAGGAGAGAAACAATTTGGAATTAAGGAAAAACTTCGTAACAGAGAGAACAATTAACCAGTGGAACAGCTTGCTTCCAAAAGTAGTAGGTGTTTCATCACTGGAAGTGTTTTTAAAAAAAGATTGGACAGCCACTTATCTGAAATAGTATAGGATCTCCTCCTTTGATCAGGAGCAGAGGGGGTTCCTACCAGTTCGCACCTATTCGGTAGAACCGGTTCGTCAAATCTACCGAACCAGTTAGAAGAGGTTCTACCAGTGGACCCGGAAAGCAGGCCACACCTACAGAAGAGGTTCCAAAAATTTTTGAAACCCACCACTGGTCCTTGGATATGATTATTCTGCACTATCATGCTCATATTTATAAAACTCAGTGCCTCTGTGAAAGGTAAGGATGACTACTGCATTTGTGGTGCAATCAGAACATTCCGTGTGTTGAAGTTGTTTTAACACAAACCAAAGATGCCTTTTAAAAAACAAGTTTACATCATATTCTTATGCATGCCAGTGCTGTGTGTGTGGTAATTTAAGGTGGTTCTGACAAGTGTCATTGGCATCTTCATATCCAGTCACATGGGTGGCAAGCCACTCCCATCCGGTCACATGGGCGATAAGCCACTCCCACAAAGGAGGCCACACCCACAGAGTAGGTGCGAACAATTTTTGAAACCCACCACTGATCAGGAGGTTGGACTAGAAGAGCTTCAAAGTCCCTTTCATCTCTGTTCTGATTCAATATGCTGGAGACTACAATATCCAGCATTTCCATTCATAATAACCAAACATACTCTGTACTCAGAGGTTATATAACCCAATACTATAGCTGTGGCTAGTCAAGACATTGAGTCCTCTCTGCTGAATATTTTCTATATACATTGAACTGTTATTCCTATTATATAATAATTCTATTATTCCTAAGCAGCAGGCAGTTGGGCATGATGGGAATTACATTTGATACTATCCCTAACAGTCTTTTTTTCCCTTTTAAGATGAGGAATTAAGCCACTGGGGATTTGATAAACTTGTCCAGGAAAGTAGAAGGAACACTTTTTGCAGTCTTTGTAGACAAAGCACAACTAAGAGGGAAATGGAACACAGCTGTCTTGTAAAACTAAACAAGAAGGATTATTTTTCCTTTTTTATTCACAAGGAAGTAAACAAGGGCATTTCATTAGGCTGCTTGGTAATATTTTTCCAAGAAAATTTTGTTTCCTGACACTTGGGCCATATGGAGGGCTGAATGAAAAGGAAAACACTGTGCTACATGGGATAGTATTTCTCAGAATAGGACAGAAGATCCTTGTTAATTGTTCCTTGCTACTGGTAGGTAGTTTTTTAGTCTGTTTTTTTCTGTTCTGCATTTTAACAAAGTCAACAAGAACAAGCAGAACATTTCAAATGAAAAGTGACCTCTTTTCCTATGATCTAATAAGGACGTTCCCATTAAAGATTTACAAGACGCTTTCAAGAGAGTCTGAGGATAATTGGCACTTGATGCTTAACCCAAGAAAACAATTGCAGTAGGAGAGGGGAATGGAATTTAAAAGTTAGCAATATAACATTTCAATCTACTTGCAATGATAGCCCTCTCAACTTCTCCCATCTTCCATTGATTTGGTTCGTACATCATACTGATCCAAAGGTGGTTTGGTTTTGCCTTGACATGTGATCCCAGACACTGCAGTTAGTAAATCATGATTGATAACATAATGTAGTATGTAAACCAGGCCAATATTATTTCACCTCCAAAAGCACTATCAGCCATTTACCACCAGTGATCAATAGTGAAGCTTGGCACAAAAAGCAGACAAAAGTATTGATTCACTTGGGATTCTCCTACTGGCAACCTAGCACTCTTTAAGATTTTTAAACTACTTTATTCTCAAATATCAAGTCTGTTTGTTACACCCATTAATTATGACAGACTCTTGAACAGAGCTCTACAAATGCTCCCAGAGTATCTCTAATTTATCACATTGGTGAAAAAATTATTCCCTGTAGGTATCCTTTTGTTAGCCTTTTTCTTACATTAACCCATCTACTCAGAATTAGCGAGTCCTTTTATAATGTAAACTCAGAACCACCAAAAAGAAAGTATCCGACTGGCTATCTAGACCATTTCATCAGAAAGGAAGCTTCTTACATGATTTCGTCAGAGATGAAGCTTCTTATACAATTAATCCAAACTGCAATGATTTTTAACAACTGAACAGATCTGAGATTACATCGTTTTAATCTATTCTTGCTCCTGTGGAGTTTTAATTTCTCTTTAAGCGTTTATATCCTTAAGCTTCACATGAGCAGATATAAATCAACCCAAATTTCTCACATTGAGGTACAAATGAAATTATTCCTACTTCAGTCACATTATATATACAAAAACCTAGCTCTCTAGAGAAGGGTCTAATGCTGGGAAAAGAGGAAAGAAAGAGAAGAAAAAGATGATCACAGCAAGGTGGATGGATCTGACCATAAATGAAGCACCAGGTCAGGGATAGATCATCATGAAAAAAATCTATGAGGTGATCACTAAGAATGGACAATGACTTAATCAATAAACTATTTAATAGAGAACAATATCTATATATAATTAATGCTGGCTTAAGAACAGGGCTTTCTTGTAGCTGACATTAGAAATCTTCTCAGCTGCCTTTCCACTGGGTTTTAGGCTAGAAGTGACTGTGAATAATCTATTGTCATTTTTTTCTGGGAAATTCTCTTACTCACAAAGGAATTTCCATTAGGAACAGTTTATGGCTCACCCCAATCACACTAGCTTGCATAATACAACCCTTTAAAAGCACACAGTACAGAATGTATTAGATATTACACAGCAAAATACTTCCTAGCCTAGCTTTATTAACAACTGCTACTGCTGGTTTTAAATATTTCCCATAGAAATCAATGGAATTTAACATTCCTCTTTCATATGAGACTGGGGCTAGAATCAATAAAGAACACAAATGTGTTACCCAAATATTTCTGCGAGCTTGTAGTAGTTCTAATACAGGTAGCAGAAATTGAAATCTGCAAAATCTCGTATTAGCATCATTCAAATATATACCTACTGCATTTAGCCTACACGGAATGCCCATTATTCTGTTGCAGTACAGTCAACTTCATGAAACCAGATAAAACAGGCCACTTCATTTTCAGTTTCAAAGAACAGGAAAAAATAGAAATAAATGAGACAGAATGATGAAAATGGTTGAGCATATCCATCTTCACTTTTCTAAGTATTATCTCATAGTTAAGATACAATGTGGTTAGAGTTTTTAAAAACAATGTTAACAGATGCTATAATTTGGTAGAGTGTATTCTACACAGTTTAGATATAAAGGCCAGCTGCTGGCAGAGCATACAACCATAGAGCATATGCCCAGAGCGACCACTGCCGGAAGACTCGGTATGGAAGCTGCCGAAAAAGCCATGTTGGGATAGCGGTGGCGGCGGCAGCAGAGGTGCTCTGGCTCTGCGGGGAGAGCTGGGCCAGGGCATTGCGAGGCTGGGAGGCGCACAAGCGGGAGCAGAACAGCCGCTCACACAGCCCCCCCCCTCCAGCCATGCAGAGCACCATTCACTAGCATTTTGAAGGCGCCGAGCCGCAGGAGCCGGGCAGTGGTGAACAGGCACTCACGCAGCTTGGCGATACCCCTAGGTTAGTGAATGGCATTGTGCCCAGCTGGAAAGGGTTTTTTTCGGGTGGCTGCTTGTGATCGTGGTCGCTTCATGGCTGTTGTGTTACACTGCTGCGACAGCGCAACACAACCATTTGCCCCTGAGGCTGTGCCAGGCTCTTTGGGAGCCCGCTCAGAAAAGAGCAGCCGCCCGGCAACCCCAAAACAATAAACACTCCCCTCATAATAAGACCCAAGCCATACTTTGTGGGTAAAAAGAAAATAAGACCCTGTCTTATTTTCGGGAAAACACGGTACTTACCTTTCAGATGCGCTCAGTAGCAGGCTCTGCCCACCCACCCAGATGTCATCATGTCCGTTTTTGACTCATGTGTGCTCACATTTGTGAACTGATAGTGAAGGTAAGTAGATTTCACACTGGGTTGAGTATTAATGAAATAAATATGATATTTTATTCCTAGACCTATTCAGACTCTCACCTTAGTCTCTTCCAGGATAAAAAAGGCAGGAGGGGATTACTCACTTATGAAGATTGATTGAGGTAGGGCAAAGTAATGATCATAAATATGATTAAAAGAGATGGAAACACCTTGATTTAAAGTGGTTGATTTAAAGTGGCACATAGCCAGTAATTCAATTATTAGAAAGGCAAACTGATGAAATTACTGCCCAACATCTCATCTAACCCTCAACTCCAGGATGCTGTCAACCACCTCAAACCTATGTTTCCTGTTTTCTTTCTGTTCCAGAGCTGAACAGGTGAGCACCCTTCCAGACAAAGACCAAGGATGCACCCACAACTACTATTTTTAAGAACCTTCCCATTCTTGAAAATCAATTAGAATGGGGAGTATATTGTGTTTGCACTATGTAAGCTTCTTACAGTGTATTTCTAATTAAAACAATTCATTTTAACATTATTGCTAAAGTTAATTACTTCAGATTTCATTGTTATAATTAAGCGGAGGATGGTACGCAATACATTGCCTTCACACTGCCAACTTCAGTCATAAGCCTAAAAGGATGAGAGCTTCTGTAGTTCCATTATTTCTTGGCTTCAACCTTAAGCTCTTTTATTTGCCTATCTTACAGGACTGTGTTAATGTGTGTGAGATATGCCTGGAATACTAAGGAGCAATGTTGTAAGCACAGTTGTTAAATATAACAGAAATAAATCATCTACAGCATATGGTAGTGAGGTTTAGGAATGAGACTACCCCAATCCCCTGGGATAGCATGCTGTAGATGAGAAATACTTCAATGTCTCTTCAGTTTTTATCTAACATATCTCAGTTGAGGATATTCTAGCAGAGTATGATTCTTCATTAACCTCTTTTCATATGAATAAAGGATTGGTATTTGCAATATTTCATATTTCTTGAAATATGATTTTTTAAAATTTCTAAACATTTTTAAAAATGGCATGTTATAATAATGTCATCATAATTATGTGCCTGTGTGTCATGTCAATCCTGACGTCTCGTGATTACATGGGCAGGACATGGACTTTCATGACATTTTTTGGGCAACATTTTTGAAACATGGTTTGTTACTACATTCTTCCTAAAAGTGAGAGATCACTTGTCACCCAGTTGATTCCTCTGCCTAAGGCAGGACTAGACTAGACTCCTATGCCTGCATATTAACCACTAGAACAAACTAGTGGTTAATGTACTTGTTGCAAAAGGTAGGATGGTGATGGGGAGACTCTAAATGTTTTCCCACCTTGCAAAAACAGTGGCAGTATGTTCATTTGAACAAGGAGAAGAGGATGCATGGCTCTCCTTCAAAGCAGGTCAGTGTTTCTTATGTAGTTTCTTCACATTGCCCTTTTTAATTAAAAAAAACTGTACAGTAAATATACTGTATGGAAGATTTACTGTAGTAGCAATGCCATACATTAAGGAATTGAGGAAATGTCCCCAATTATATAAATAAAAGCATAGTGTTAAGCAAAACCTCAGATATTCCTTTCTTTTGCCTTTTGAATGGAAATCTTTCTTAGATTTCCATTGATAATAAGAAAACTTGGCAGGTAGCTACTCAGAATAAGTGTCTGAGTATCTGAATAATTTTGTTGTGCCTTTGTTACCTAGAGAACAGAGCTTAGAGGTGGGTTGCAAGCTGCATTAAGCAGCGTTACATAACCGAAGGAAGCCAAGAAAAGTATTTGATTATTTGATGTGGCAGAGACCTTTGTAGACTAAGAGATAGGATGCTGACTAGCTGATAACTGAAAGCAAACAATTGATTCTGTTTCACATAGATTTATAGCTCTCTCTTTTCCATTAAATCCTCAGTCTACCTCTTGAGTAAATAGAACACATCTGTCTAATCTGGATTAAGCATACATTTACTTTTCCTTCTTTAGTTATTTCATTTTATTAGGAGAACCAGTTTGGAAAAGTGGCTAAGGTACCAGACTAGAAACTGTGCGACAGTGGGTTCTAGTCCCACCTCTGTCAAAAAGCCAGCTTCATAACTTTAAGTCAGTCTCTCCCTCTCTCTAAAAAGCGGGCAATGGCAAATCAGTTCCAAAAAACCTTGCCAAGAAGACAGCAGGGACTAGTCCAGGCACTCACGAGGTGTCAAAAACTAACTTGAAGGCAACACACTGTTTAACAATTGCCTTGGGGCTTTTAACCAAGACATAAAGATTTAATTTAGTCTAGTTTAGTTTACCCACTGGAAAAGACAGGGATAATCTTACTATATAAGTGGCTCAAAATCAAATGATGAACCCATTTCCTAATCCGATAGGCAAAAACTGGCAAAATTCTGATATTTTCAATTATTTGGGGGGGGGGGGGGAATCTGTAACCAGATACAATATTTGCAGTTCAGGAACAAATACATAGATAGATCTGGGAACAGTAGTAAAATAATGCTCTTTGTGTAAATAATACAGACATTGTATTACATTGACTGAAGAAAAAGAGACCAATCAGCACTGTGAAAATAAAACAGGGCACAACATCCTTGCTGCATACATTTATTTCCCCAGTTCCCAATATAAATGGGGAAAGATGTTCCATGCAGGTTTCACTATTACCTGATGATCATAAATATTTCCCAGATGAAGTAGAGCAGGGGTGTCAAACTCAATTTCATTGAGGGCCACATCAGGGTTGTGTTTGTCCTTGGGGGGGGGTGTAGCCAGGGTGGGTGTGGCCAGCTTGATGCCACTCATGTCAGGGGTGGCTGTGGTGGCCCGAGCGCTCTGTCAGCAAAAACGGACTCCTGAACTCCGTTTTCACCTGCGACAGCCTCCTGCAATACTCTGCTAGCAAAAATGGAGCTAGTTAGGGCTGTGGGCGGCCCTTGTAAGCTCTGTTTGGCTGTGATGGACTCCTTCAACCCTCTGCCAGTGGAAAAGGAGCTGGGGAGGGCTGCATGCTCCATTTTTCTGGTAGAGGCACCACGGACAGGTCCTTCGCTGTTTCCAGGATGGCCCTGTGGGCCAGATCTAAGCACCCCGCTAGCCAGATACAGATCCCAGGCCTTGAGTTTGACACCCCTGAAGTAGAGGGGTGTAAATCTACAGAGATTTGCTTTGATGTCAACATTTCTAGGTTTCATTCTGAGTCTCTCCAGGTAGGTTTGAAAAAGATTTTGGTTGGAATCCCAGGAAAAATCTGCTGCCAATCAGTGTAGACAATAATCAATCAGATAAATCAATATATAATAGTATGATTCCTATTCTACACAATGGAAGCCTTTCCCGACAAATAATAAAAGCAAAATGTACAGTAATGTTGTACATTCAGATTGCAATAATGCTGTCGTCAGGGAGAAATTCTCCATGAGAGAAAACTAGCTTTTGTTCTTTTGCAGTTCTTATCAGTACTAAAAAACAAACAGCTAGAAGTTTCTTTCTTTCTGGAAGGCAAAATAATGTTTAATTTGCAGGATAGCTCCAAGCACGTTCATCACCTCTCATGCCAATAGCCTACTTGTCACCCCAAAGGTCAACCTTTACACTTCTAAATGTGTTGAAAGGACATTTTTCTATTTTCTAGTCTCAACTGCAATTAACCTATAATTAGAAAAATGAACGTAGGAATAGAGCTTCAGCTTGTTTTAGATGAAGTTATACTCTGATTGAAACAGCAGGTTTTCAGTTCTGGAAAGCTAATTCGTCACTGAATTCCCAGGCAGTATCTCTACTGTTGCATAATTTACAATATGTGGTACCTGGGATTTCACTTGAAAAGCAGCCAGAAACTACAATTGATGCAATAGGACGCAGCCTGGTTGCTAACAGGCATACAGACCAATGATGCCTTTACAATACTGAAAAATCTGCTCTGGCTGCCAATTTTAAACCAGGCGTATTTTATTTGCTGATATTAAACTTTAATGTCCTAAATCACTTAGAGACCAAGAATTTCTCTCCTGTTACCAGCCCTGCCCAGCTGATGGATCTGCAGAAATGTCTCTTTTGGAAGATACTTCTGCTACCACAGGTCTGTTTTTCTGGCATGAGGGCTTCTCATTTGTTGCTTCCATACTATGGAATGAAGGGTTTTTTGGCTTTTAGATCCCATAGCTCAGGATTCTGTGATAGATAAATTAATTTAGATAAGAACACCTTTCTTTCATCAAGCTTTTAATTTTAAATGGCACCAGTATTAATTAAAGTATTGATTTATGTTTTTAACTTTTTGGATTCTGAGTCTTTTTCCCCAGTTCTGTTAGCCAATATGAACAATCCCTAAAGCAGAAAAACAATATATAAGTTAATCCAAATCAAAGCATGATTCAAAGGAACTTTTTAAAAGGCATCAATCACAAATTATCCTATTATTTACTGTTAGTTCATGACCTGTATAGTTGCAATGTTATTCAGAATTCTCCACGCCATTCAGTGATAAAAATGAACAAACTCTGCATGGCATATTCAAATTGACAGAAAATGGCATGCATTTATTATTCTGCTCCTGTAGGATATCTGGAAACGATTTCTAAGGAAAGCCTACATTATCCTTCTAATAGTTCTGCAAAATAAGAATGCTTCACGGCTGATCAGAGAACCAAATTCAAGTCTCCTTCCCAAATTGTAAAGCTGTCATAAGTCTGAAACCTCTTGTCTTTGTAAGATACATACTACTTATATCAGCTGGCCAGTATTTTCCTTCAGTACATTTAAATGTACTGAAAATGTACATCTATTACAGGGGTCACATTCATTTATTACATTTTTATCTTCCCTTTACTACTTTAAAAGTAACTCAAGATGGTGAACATACCTAACACTCCTTCCTCCTCCTATTTTCCCCACAACAACCCTGTGAGGTGGGTTGGACAGAGAGAGAGTGACTGGTCCAAAGTCACCTAGCTGGCTTTCATGCCTAGAACTCACAGTTCCTGGGCTAGGACCTTAATCAGTAGGCCAAACTGGCTTATCCTAAATTTAAATCTAGTTAATTTTCATTATTCTGCCCACATAAGAGCAATTGCTGACTTCTGTCGCTCTTCCGTTTTTTTGCTTTTGTTTCATTATTGCCAATCTAACGGTTGGTTTTTGGGAGGAGAAAGGGACAAAGGAAAGTAAGAAATAGAACTTATGCTGATGCCGATTTTCTCTCACAGGAATTCCCCGATCTTCCTTCGGCAAAGGCAACATCAACTCGTGACCGAGAATCTACATGTAGACGGCTCACGTTCTACTACAAGGCCAGCCTCGGGGCAGATCCAAGCAAATGGCAAGCAAATTAATTCTTTTCCGAAGCCAGACATTAAAGGGAGATTTAACTCTGGACCCTCTTTCTTCCTCCTTCCCCTTAAACATCTTCCCTGTTGCCTACCCCCAACAGAGGGGATCCAAGAAATGAAATCAACAAAGTCACGCTTTCTTGTCACGTGTTTAATGTTTTCATCCAATCGAGCTTTCAGATGCTTTTGGTGGGGAGGGGGGGGCGCTAAGAAAAGCAACACTTGGCATGCCACCTTTTCTTTCTAACAAAGCCGGGGGGGGGGGAGGAAAGGAAGAAAAGGGCTGAAAACAAGAGCGAGAGTACGCACTAGGAGGAGAAACCCCGGAGTGCTGGAGGCAGCGTTACTGCCGCATAGCGACTCTATATCTATTGTTATCGATCAAAAAGACTCCTGCGGGGGGGGGGGTCACAAAGTCGCCTTGCAGATACCGAATCTCCTTTCCGCCTGATGATACTACCTGAATATCTTGTCCTGGCTTTTTTTTTTTTACTCTTGCCAAAAAGAAAACAGAAACAACTGACTGAACTCACCACGGTCACCGGGGACACCATGTTTGCCGAGGCGGCTTCTATAGGTAGTTCTTCGCCTTTGCTTATATAGCTCGCTCTAAATGCGGGTCACAGCCACCGCTTTTAGTAAGATCGGAGGGCATCTATTTTTCTCAATGCCGATTGTTTTCTCGGTGCTTTTTAAAGAACGCCGTGACGTCATAATGCTCGGAGCGAATGTGCAGAGAGGGAAGAGAGCGGGGAGGGGGGGCGGTCCTGCAGCGAATACGTCTCCTCCCCGCTCTCCTCCTATGATGGGCTGCACTCGCTGGTGAGTAGACCCGTCCCGATGCCTATGGTAAGGGGAGCAGGGAGGTGTCCGATTGTAAGAACTGCTTCCCCCTCAAAAGATGTTGACTTGTTCTCAACAAACCTATATAATTGCATCGATCGCCAGTTTCTGTTATTATTATTATTATTATTTCCGGTTCTAATTGTCTTTCATCGTCCTTTCCTTGATCGCTTTTGCCGATTTAAGAACAAGGAGAGCTGTCGCTGTGGCTCACTAGAACAAAACATAAAAAGTAAGGCTGCCTTTATCGGAGGCAACAGAAGAACAAAAAAAAAAAACTAGGCAGGCTGCAGTTTTTTTACATTCGAATGCATACTGGAAGTTGTACGATACTGTACTCAGTGGAGACTGCAGACACAACAGTAGCTACCAAGGTTTCAGTCCAATGCCTCTTTATCTCTTAAGAAATAATCCCGCTCTGCAAGACGGCAAGGCAAGGTATACCTGTAAATAGACATGTACAGCAAGGCTGTGTAGGTTTAGGCAGGCTGAGAGACACACTATTGAGTGATGCACCTGGGCTAGTTCATCAATATGAGCAGGACCATAGCAAAAAATTGTACTAATATTAATTGAAATGTAGAGGGACATGGTGGCTCAGTGGCTAAGATGCTGAGCATGTTGATCAGAAAGATCAGCAGTTCGGAGGTTCGAATCCCTAGCGCCACATAACGGAGTGAGCTCCGGTTACTTGTCCCAGCTTCTGCTAACCTAGCAGTGAAAGCATATAAAAATGCAAGTAGAAAAATAGGGACCACCTTTGGTGGGAAGGTAACAGCGCTCCGTGCGCCTTCAGCATTTAGTCATGTCGGCCACATGACCACGGAGACGTCTTCAGACAGCGCTGGCTCTTCAGCTTTGAAACGGAGATGAGCACTGCCCCCTAGAATTGGGAACAACTAGCATATATGTAGGAGGGGAACCTTTACCTAACTGAAATTTAAACAGATAACTAAATAGTAAACATTGAAAGCACCGATGCCCTTGCATTACCTACATGGATATACATTTATAGTTTTCTTAGGAAAAGCATGGAATTAGCATTCATTTTTTTCTTCCACCACACACACGGAAACCAGGAATTTACATTTAAAGTGTCATAAAGGAGACAAGGCAACTCTAATTCACCCTTCAACCAGTGATTTCTAGCACTCCTCAGCAGATAATGAGAAAATCCAGAAAGTTGCTACCGGCATAGCCAAATCTTCCATTACTTTACTATTATTTATTTATTAGTCTCCATCCATTCTTTATTAGTTAGCTAGTTTGCCACTAAAAATGTCACAGATCTACTACAAACAGGATCCAATTTGCAATCCAACCAACCCATTAAAAAATGAAGTAATTTCTGCTATCCAATAGAGGAAAGTGCCTCTGAAATACACATTCCCCCCCACCCCAAGAAACATTTTCAAGATAACTGATACAAGCCAGAACGCTCACATAGAAATGGGGGGGGGGAGATACAAGCCAAATCAAGTCAAGGAAGAAAGAAAAAAGAGGGGAGGGGGTCATATGAAGGTCAGGCCCGATGAAGGGTGTGGCTGGAACAGAAAGGAAGGAAATAGGCACAGCTAATGGGATGGGAAATGGGACACAGAAGAAGGAAGTGCTATTGAAGATAATAGATGGAAAGCCACAACTAAATTTGAGACTGACAGGTGGAGCATTTGCACAGCCCTGTAGCATCTGAAGTTGGGAAAGGAAGAGTTGGACATGGATAGGGGGTTTGAGGACAAATTTGAAAATTTCTAAGGCTACATTTGTCCCTTCGGATTGCCCACAAGCATCGCCAGTTTGCATCCCACTGATTTATAGGACCAAACTGTGAATGCTGTGATATATGGGAGCTCATCTGCATTATTGATTCTGTTTGCGCAAAAGTCTGAACTGTGTAATCGGGAAGGTATGAACTCCATAATCTAGCTACCCCAGACACTTAACCCTAAGGGAGTCAACCCTGGCCCCAAACAACTCTGAGTTCATTTGGAGCTAGTCACTATTTCTATCAGCCGTATTATCTAAATATTTAATGGGTGTGTTAACCTCCCTATTAATTATGTATGATTGAGACATCCCAGAGAGATGCTGCTAAAATGGGGCCTCTTATGCAAAGACAACCAGTCACTAGCAAAGGAAATCCTATTATAAGCTCAGCAGCATTAAAAAAAAAAAAGGTTGGCCCTGTATGTTTACATCTCCATTTATTCAAATAATTGCAAGCTTCAGTAGTGGCTTTACTCCTAATTCATAGGCATAGACAAAGAGACCTGATCCCCTTGGGCAAAATAGCCCTCCCTTCTATTAAAGCTGGCAGCATCAACAATTTAGCAATAGAAAACTATACTTTGTCCTTTATTTTTGGTTCCACCACAAATGCGCGCACAACAAAAGCGCGCCTGACTAAACCGCAGTGTCTAAAGCGCGGTGACAAAACTGTGCGACGAATGAGCGACTAATTAGCCCTAAAGCGCGCCGACAAAAGCGCGCCGACAGAAGCGCGCTGTAACGTAACCCTCAACCTAACCCTCAACCTAACCCTCAACCTAACCCTCAACCTAACCCTAACCCTAAACCTAACCCTAAACCTAACCATAAACCTAACTGTAAATCTTACCTTAAATGAAATCGCGCTTCTGTCGGCGCGCTGTTGTCAGCGCGCTTTTGAAATCGCAGTTTTAGCGCCGCGGTGTTGTCGGCGCGCTTATGACATTCACGCTTTTGACGGGTCACGTTATTTTTATTGTGGATGGAAACAGGAAGAGGTGTGTTTGACAACAACTCCCATCTTGCTCAGTGGCTGACTTAATCGGAGTGGGAATCTTTTAAAAGATGGAGGGTGAAGTTTACCTTGTGTCAGGCAAAAGCTGATATGGTCAAGGTAATGATGCCACATCATACACATGGGCACACTTGAGATTTTCTTGTCATTATTGGGTTTAGAGGGAAGTTTTAAGGTTACTCTATCATTTTGAATGCATGTCCTATCTCCAGATCAGAGGTGGGTTGCTCCCAGTTCAGCCCGATTTGGCCGAACCGGTAGTGGTGATTCGGCCTGGGTCACAGAACTGGCAATGACCCAGGCTGCCACGGTCCCGAACCTGGTGAGATTTGAACTGCCAAATTGCAGGCAGTCGGCAGGCAGCAAAAGTAGCCTGCAGTACTGCACTGGAGCCACTGTGCCACCGTGGCTCATAGAATCAAAAACAAATGGACCTTTTGATTACCTCAAACTTGTCTGTATATGAACTGGTGTTTTTACATCCACTCAGGTGTACATGAAAAAGCTTCCAGTTATAATTCAATTATGATTACTTTTAAAACTGAATCTAGTTCACTCCAAACCTTTGGGTTTGTCTGTTGGCCTTCATTTGTAACACCATCAGCAATTCCGCAGAGTGAGCTACTGATATTGCAGTTTGCTTGGTCTTCCTTTTAACTCGGTGACTTTGTTCAAGTCACACAATTCAGTTGTATGAACATTCAGTAAAATCCTAGCAATTATATCTGTAATTTATATATAAGGTTAAACTTGGTACCTTTTGAAAGTTTAATGTCTTGCACAACTGATTGGATTAGTTTATTGCACAAATCCATAAAATGGATTAAGTTAGTAGCAACATTAAGCATGTTTTGGGAATACAATCATTTTAGCCCAGGAACGCCCTAGGAACCTCCTATAAATATACTCAGATTACGTGGGTTGTTTGGCTGACAGTAACTGATGCAAGAACAAAGAACATCATAATTAACTATCCTGTTTCCCTGAAAATAAGACCTTCCCAGATAATAAGCCCAATCGGGCATTTGAGTGCATGTGTTAAAATAAGCCCCCCCCAAAAAAATAAGCCCCCCAAATATTGCAACATGTCAGCAGCTATGAGGTGACCACGCTTGCTGCCTCCTGCACCTCAAAAATGATACCTCCCTGAAAATAAGGCCAAGCTCTTATTTCGGGGGTCAAAACAAAATAAGACAGGGTCTTATTTGGGGGAAAACATGGTAGATTAATTAGATTTAGCAGCAACAATATAATCCTTGAGCCCCAGTTCGGTGTAGTGATTCAGGCATCAGGCTAGAAACTGGGAAACTCTGAATTCTAGTCCTGCCTTAAGTACAAAACTAGCTGGGTGACCTTGGGCTAGTCACTTTCTCTCAGCCCTTGGAAAAAGGCAATGCCAAAAAACTTGAAAAACCTTGCCAAGAAAACTGCAGGGTATCTGTCCAGCAGTCTCTGAGAAGTGGACACTATTGAATGGAAAAATACACACACAGAGAGGGGGAGGGAGGGAGAGGGGGGTAAGTTATATTATATTTGTATTGTATTGTGTTGTATTTTAATCTCCTTACTAATTCCTTAATGCCTTTTATGATAAATTTGTCTTCATTGCTGATTGTTTGGCTGTAGTAGGAGCAAAGAAATTTTAGCAAAAATGGAGTCTTGGTAGACTTTTCTCAGTTATACCCAGGAGACATTCCTCTATCTCCATGGGTACTTTACAGAAAGAGAGATAAAAGAGTAAGGAAATTCATGCTTGGGGTCCCAATTTAACATTTTATTTTGTATTCATGTCTTTTCACAGATTAATCTCCATAGTAACCAAGAACTGTGGCACCATTCTAGAACTTGGCTCCAAATACACTGCACGTTAATACTGTAGACTTGGCCAATTTAGCTACTTCCATTGTGTCAACACATGGAGAGAAATTCTGAATTGTAGAATGGGGAACAGCTAATTTTCCACTCTTCTGCCGATTAGGAATTATAAAAAAAACTGTAGTTCAATATTCATGGAAGACACCTGTTTGGTAAAGGCTAACAGTTCTACATCCTGCATAAGCTTAGCTAAGAATAAGCTCAACACCAAAGAACCCAAAATCATATTTCAGGTGAAATCAGTAAAGAAGACAGTCAATATCTGTCTGTCTCAAAAACAGAGTTGAGATATTAAAGAATCATAACCTAGATTAAAAACACAATTCAGAAGAAAATTCTGATGTTACTGAAGATGCAGTAAGCAATTATCTCGGAGTGGCAAAATAATTACCCATTATTTTATCCACAGTGACTTGCAAAGGAAGTGTCTGTAAAGCTATTAACATATTTGCTAGTGTAGTGATAGGAGCATTCATTGCCTCTTCACTGGTACCCATGAACTTTAGTAAAATATAGGATGCATGATTAAAATAGTAAAATACCTTTACCTGGATCAGAACTTAATTTTTGTCCTACTTACCTATATCTGAAACATCAAGAGAGGTGTTAAACAATGTGAGCTCTTGTGAATTGAGTATGTGTTATAGTTGCATACAATTCATTTCATTCTATGAAGATCATCTCCACACAAAG
The DNA here is from genome assembly GCF_051295495.1 of Thamnophis sirtalis. NCBI lineage: Eukaryota > Metazoa > Chordata > Lepidosauria > Squamata > Natricidae > Thamnophis > Thamnophis sirtalis. The sequence goes on from NW_028261381.1 coordinate 79,257,387, forward strand.
AAATCCTTCCCTTGATCTAATCTTATATTTTAACAAAAGGCATTTCCACTGGAAGATTCTATACAAATTCAAAAACCACTTTGGACCTTGGCAATCCCACATAAGCTTTGTTGGGCATTCAACCAAATTCTGTGTTTCTAAGTTCCATTTTGGGATAGTGTACATATATATATGGATTGAGTGTGGGTAGAGAAATCTGGTTAAGGTAAATCATAGCCACCTGACAATCTGACCAGTTCCTACATCCTAAAAATATATTTTGTGAAGAACTTTTCCACATTTAGCCTCTGCTGTAGCCAGAGGCACACGATTATAAAATAAATGACACAATATCACGTCAACTGTACAGCTCTTGGTGAATTTTTAAAGAGATTTGGGTGGGTAGCCTGGCAGTTTCATCCTATTACTGTGCAGATGCTGAGATCCTTATTTGCAAACAATCAAGCACACACAACCATAAACTGAAAATGTGGATAGGAACCAAGCATTAACATTATTATTTCCTGTTTGTTTTGGGTGGAGGTGAAGGGACTTTTTCTCCAGGATTAGCAGCAGTGTGAACAAGGGAATGATTTAATGATCTTTTTTTGTACACTCCCATTTGTCAACTTGAGTGGAAATGCTGATTGGCTCATTCTTTTCTCAGTTTTTCAAATTCAGCAGAAATGACGATGATGGGTAGATAACCCTCAAAATCGCTTTGGTGGACTGGGTAGTAGTGTCAATGCCATGTGCAAGTGAATAAGCTTATTTCTTTGCTCTTATGTTCAGGGGCATCTGACAATCTGGTTTCAGCTTTCTAATAGTCCACTGAAATTGCCCTGGCAAAGAATTTTGTCATGGCACCTGCCCTTTGGAATAACATTTCCCCTCCAGAAATTGGACCACCTGAACTCTGGACATTTTAAAACAAATGTAGTGTATTTTCCAAGCTTTAGGATAAATTCATTCTGTGACTATCAGTGTGTAGTTTGCATTGGTTATATTTGTTCCACCTATGTTCTGCTCCATGATGTTATTTGTTTGTTTTTAGGCATTATGCCACCTAGTCTGTGCTGAGTTGGGTCACCTATATGATAAATAAATAGCTTTTTGCACCAAATTCAAGTATTTCTATTCTTGAGTGATCCCTTATTTATAATTGATCATCCTCTCCCGTTTTGGAATTCTGCCATGACTTAGTATTTCCAAAACAGTTAACTCATTCATAAATGTTCATTTTCTCTATTGTTTGTCAAGGGTCTCCTCTGTGTTCCCAACATCTTCCCCTCTCTCCACAACTTTCTTGGGTGAGCTATTCAAATCCTATAATTCTCACGGTTCCACCACAAAAGCGCGTAGGACAAAATCTCGCTCGACAAAAGCGCGCTGTGACGTCATCACAGCACGACGAAAAAGATCGAAAAATTGTAAAAATAAAGCGAAAACCTTACCCTAAGCCCCCCAAACCTAACCCTAAACCTAACCCTAAACCTAACTCTTAACCTAACCCAAAACCTAACCCAAAACCTAACCGTTAAAGTAACGAAAAACCTAACGCTAACCCTTATCCTAACCCTAACGCTAACGCTAACGCTCTAAAGCTAACCCTAACCCTTAACCTAACCCTAACCCTAACCCTAACCCTAACCCTAACCCTAACCCTTACCTTTATGTGAATCGGCTTGCTTTAATTTAATTTTTATTAATTTTTATTTGAATTTTTCGATCTTTTTCGTCGCGCTGTGATGACGTCAAAGGCGCGATTTTGTCGATCGCGCTTTTGCCGTCCGCGCTTTTGACGGGTCACGAATTCTCACTACCCTTGTTCTAATGGCATCCATTTTATTTTTCTTTCTGTGGATCTCATACTTTCATCTGCTTGCTGTACTCATACTGAACACTCTCAACCATCTCAAATGATACTATCCAATGCCAATCCACTTATTTTGCCTCCAAGCCTTCCTATCATTGAACTCTGTCCTTATTCATCAACATCACAACATCTTTGAATGGTTCCAAGTCTTCAACATTAAGGTTAATCATCCAAAAGGGGATTTTCTCCACATATCTTCCTATGGATTACATGCAGTCTCTGATCCATCAGCATAATATCCTGTGTTGCTTTCAGTCAGCCAAGCAATCTACCTTGACATGATTCCAAAAACAGAAGCAGCCAAGGAGAAAGAATAATAAATAGCAATAGCACTTAGACTTATATGCCGCTTTACAGTGCTCTACAGCTTTCTCCAAGGCTAAGAAATTCAAATAATTTGCTAGATCATATTTTATGAAAAACTAAGTTCTTTTGAGATTTCTGGCTTACCTTTAATTCCCATCTTTTCTACCAGACTTTCAGCACAAATTGAACTTCTAAAAATCTCTCTACATTCTTTTCTTATCTGTTTCTTTCACTATCTGATCCGGACTGTAAACTCTCCATAATAACAACCTCACTAATTTAGTCTATGGAGATTCTGTTATCCAGGTCATGGTTGTCCCAAAGGTGTTTTTTCACGAGGCGCCTGAAGACATTTCACTTCTCATCTAAGAAGCTCCTTCCACTCTGACTGGATGGTGGGGCATGGAATCCCCCATTCCACACCACCCAGTCAGAGCTGAAGAAACTTCTTGCATGAAAAGCAAAATGTCTTTTAAAAAACCAAAAAAACAAAAACAAAACCCAAGAAAGTCCAGTTGCCTCCTGAAAAAGCACCTTTGGGACTCATTGATTTAGCCAAATCTACAAATGGCTTTATGTATGTACTTAACTTATATGACTTAGAGGCTGTCCAATTCCAGACAACTCTGGGCAAACTTTAAAAAAGGAAAAAATAATGAAGTCAAAAAACACATTATGCATGTCTAGAAGGGAGGAAAGCATATAGAGTAGAGCAAGAAAAGAAGTATAACCACCTTAAACCTCCCCAGGACTATAGTAGATGAGCCAGATTTTGAAAGACTTTTGGAATATTATCAGGATGGGAACCATGATGTAGTAAACATTATTAAATTATACCAACAATAATACAGGTATACATTGATTTAAAAAAATAAAAGTTGTCAAAAGGTAAGCAGAAAAAAGTTTTAGAGTGTAAAAATCAACATTGTTAAAATTATGCATAATATACATAGTAGCTGGTAGGAGAAATTCTTAATGCACATATTCTCATTTAAATTCATGTATTTGTGGAATAATTTTAATTGATATTAATTACTTCCATGTAATTATCCCTGTTTTACAATAGAAGAGAATAATGCTTTTTCCTTTTGCCAACTTAAAGCAGATTCAGGCTAAGCCTACAGAAAGCTTTTCAAAAGAACTTGTTGCATAAATTCTCATCTTACACAAAACTCCTTTGTGAGTTTTGCTCTCTGATGTCTATAAATCTGTATATCTATGGATATTTTGGATGTATCCCTGATTCAGATTTCCATTTCACATTGTCCTTCCTTTAGCTAATGTTTTTACTAAATCTCTCCCATAAACTTTCATTGATAGTTCAACTGCAAGAGACAAATGCTTCATTGTAAGCAATGAATGGACTGTCTCATTTAGCTGAATGGAGGTTTCAAAGATTCTTACTGCGCCCAGTTTGAGGTGACTGTGCCATGCTATGATAAGAGGCACGGAGAAAAATTGGATACAATGCTTCTCTGCTCCCAGTGTTTTAGTTCTTGCTTTAACTTATTGGCAGAGAGTTACACATAAAAAAGACAAAAGAAATGTACGTTCTTAGAAGATGGACAGTGCGGTTCTACCAAGTTACATAGAAGACCAAGGTCAGGACAAACTTTCTTTTTACAAAGTCCACAACTGTCCCCAATATATTTGTATAGGGTGCTACAACTACCATGAGAAAAGTAATATTTGTACCACCAATTCCTTTATTGATTGCCTGGGCACCTACTGAAAACATTTCAGCAGAACAAGTGCAGCAAGGCTCAGGGAGGTTACATGGGCTGGGGGTACTTACCCAAGAAATTTAAATTTTTCTCTGCCAGTTTCCCCATTGACTTTGCTTGTGGGAAGCAAGCAGGGAAGGTTACAAATCATTGTAATCCGACACTGGGATGCTGCAACCAGCTCCCATACTTTATATGGGAGCTGGTTGCCAAGCACCCAGATCATACTCAAATCATCATAGGGTACTGGGATGGCTGGAACTTTGGGGAGTAGACAACAGTATCATTCGGTGTCGTAACTGTCAAGTGGTTGTTAACCAAGGACTACTTGTATGTTATCACTGGAGGGAAGAGCCACTTCTCCCTATACAGGTACATATAATAATGCTGGGGAAGTGGGTGTCATATTTTTAAAGCATTGCTATCTCCTGATTCTAAATTTACTATTTTCCTGTTTGGGGGGAGAAAAGCAGAAGATGCTAGTTAGACAACTGCACTACAAAACCGTGGCTATGAACAGAACATTTCTATAACCAGGAATGGACATGTTGCAAAATGAGCATAACTCTTTCATCTTGCAATCTGTATTGAGGTTTTCATGACTATCCCAGATGCAGTTCTCTTAAATGCTTGGACAAAGGCATCTTGATTTTCCTACTAGCAGGGAAATTATGTGATATGTTCTGTTTCAGAAGGGAAAAATTATATAGTTATATTCTACCAAGGAACTTCTGCACCACTAACTTTTCACCCAGCAAGATCGGTAAAATAGTTTTTTCCCCCATTGTCATCCTTGTACTACTTGAGAACACTACGTGACTGAACAAGAATAGAACACAAAAGTCCTTCCCCTATCAACCGTTATCTTTGGTATTTTTCTTACAATATGTTGTATGCCACTTCAGAGCTGCTACAGTGAAGGACTCTTATAACAGACTAGGACCTTGAAGTTTTCAGTTCCTTTCTCAAGGAAAAAAGCAATAAATGGCCTTGTCTATTGGTATTAGCTATGCATTCGTGAAAGATAAGTGTTGATTTATACATTCCAAATAGTGCCACTTGAATGTTATAGTCTGCATTCTTCAGCTTTCATCTTTGTCCTTTCAGCCACTCAGAGAACATCTACAGATACAAAATAAAAATATTTCATAACTCAACATATACAAATACTGAACTGACAAGTTTTAGTGATGTTCCCCTTAAGATCAGCAGCCAGAAGCAGAAAAATACCATGGGATAAGAATTCCTGCCATTCCCTAGGCTGCAGCATCTCAAAAAATAAAGTGTGATCTATTGTGCACTACAGACCCATCAAAAGTAATCAACTCACCTACCTGATAAGGGCACCAACTGTGAACAGAATCATGTGATGTGATAACCTATTTCCTCCGATGGTGCAACAAACTTCCTGGTTTGGAATATAGGTTCATTGCATTGACAAATTATTTTGTTCTTTTCAAATTTCTAAAGCTTGTAAAGTATTAGTATCCTGGTAGATTTATTACTACAGAGCCAACTCCCATAGCTGCTTTATTTATTAATTTGACTGAGTAATAAATGTATCTGATATGCATTAGGGTTTCTAGGTGCAGAGCATTAATTAGTGGATCTTTTTTAAAATAAGCTAGATACCTTGCTTGTAGTAGGTAGGTAGGAAATAAGATCCACAGCATCTCCATTAATTCTCTTCATTCTCTTTTCTCTGAACCAAACAATAGTTGCAGTTCAGGTGTCTCAGAGCATTTGCTGAGATAGCATGATAGGAAAACATTCACACCTCAAAACTTGTTCATCACTGAAGCAGATGTTCCCTTACCTGCTCTGGAATTTGAGAAGATAGAACTTTCATGTTTTCCCTGTCCAGTTGTATCTTGTTCTAGGGCAGTGTTTCTCAACCTTGGCGACTTTAAGTCCTATGGACTTCAACTCTCAGAATCCCCCAGCCAGCACAGCTGGTTGGGGAATTCTGGGAGTTGAAGTCCACAGGACTTGAAGTCGTCATGGTTGAGAAACACTGCTCTAGGGTGTGGTACTCATCTGTTTCTTAGCCAAGGGAGCCAGAGTTGTCTGAAGACATTTCCATGCTCATGTGGGCAGCATGACTGTATGCCAAGATGCACAGAATGCTATAAAAACCATTGAAAGCCACTTCTTTGCATTTTTCTCTTTCTTTTATATTTTCCTCTTCCTTTTCTTTCTTTCTTGCACTTTTAGCCGCCTCTGGTTTCTTTTTTCTTCTTCCTTACTCTATATTAGCTTGGGTTATTTCTTACCATTAATATATATATATATATATATATATATATATATATATATATATATATATATATATATATATATATATATATATATATATATATATATATATATATATATATAAAATGATATTTAAAAAGCATATAACCTAATACAATTTCTTATAGTATGCCTAAACCCCCTATTATTGTATGAAACAAAGTAGTAGAGGAATTAAAGCACACATGTGCTTGAGAATATCATGTTTCTGACTTGCAGGGATGATGTTTGTGTATAGTTTGGCTCAGCATCTCCAAAAAGTCATGAGTAAAAACTGAGTTGTAGCATATCCTGCACTTCTCCTGTTTTAGTACACTGCATCATATGTGAGACTCCCAGCAGTGAACATGCAGTCTTCTACCTTCCAGGCCTATGACAGTCATCATTTGCATCACTAAAAGAGACAAGAAACTTCGTAATTGATACATCTAATGCCCAGCTACTGTAGTCAATTTAGGAGCACAGGACTAACACATAGAAGAACAAAAGCTGTTCCAGAATTTCTCTACAGGACTCATAATGACTCCCCTTTGGAATGCTTTAAAACAGCTCAGCTGTAACTTTCCAGTACGTTATTGGCTGAAGCAGTAACATAATTATCTACTGTGGCAAAAAAACAATAGCATTCCCAGCTTCTAAAACTATGGATTTTGCCTGCAGCTACTTTTCTCACCTTCATGCATTTTCACAAGGATGATTTGCTCATACATTTCTTTCCTAACAAATAGGCCAGTTAAGATATCTTTCAATCGACATTGAAAGTTCATTCAGCAATGGGAGAATCCCATAGTTTCATGGATTTAAAAACCGAAGTCTCTAACACATAAATCACAAACACACACAGCCTAAACATAATTTTTCAGTAACCTCTACACACTAAAGCCTGCTCTGCGGTGATCCTCTTTGCTCAAGGTATTTTTTTTTTTTTTGACATGTCAAATTGCTGAAAACGAGGCTATTGCTCCCATTTACTGATAACAAAATAGCAACTGTACAAAAACCCATAAAATAACACTTTTTAGGAAGGGAGGGCAATCCTCAATTCTTTAACATTCCCTATATGTGATAAATATCCAGAATCCAGAATTCCGGTCATAGTGACCTTAGGATCTTTTTTCCCCAAATAAAAACTGTGCACGAAAGGAGAGAAGACTTAGCTCTCTAAGAGGTTTTTTTCCAAGAAATGTTCAAAAGCAGAGATTTGTTAGACTCCTGATATTATGAGCCCTAATTTTATGTTTACCCAGAATATATGAATAAATAGAAACCCAAACACTTTAAATCTCCAATCAAGGAAATCAAATACTAAACAAGTGCCGTCAGGCCTGAAAGTTTTTATTGCTTGGAAATAGAGCAGATACATGTAAGCAATACACAAGTAAAATGAAGCTGCCTTTGATCTGAACTCAGAACCTGATGATTTACATGGACCCATCAATTTATTTATTTGTTTGTCTGTTTAAATTTGCAAGGTTGCCTATCTATCTGATGAAACTTTGGGCAGTGAACACACTATATAAAAACATGCCTTTTATTTTAGATTTACAGGATTATTTAAAAAAATTAAATCTTCTCCCCTGACATTGTTTGATAACTGGCCAGTAAGGGAAACAGCCCAAACCTCCTCACAGGATTGTTGTTATGGGGGGGGGATAGGAGGAGCCTATTTTGTTCATCACCTTGAGTTATTCATAAAAATAATAAAGATGAGATTCAAATAAATGTATAAAAATATTTTGGAGGACACTATCAAAAGTCACATTTCAAGAATGAACAAAAAAAAGATTTTCTAGACTTCTAGGTTTTCTACATTTCTACAAGAATATAGCAATATATTTATTGGATCATGCCCAGACCCCGTTTAAAGGCCAATCAGGCAGGAGATAAACAGTACTTCCCTCCTTTCCCTGTTCCTTTGCAACAGTACTTATAGACAAGCTACTCTTAGCCAATGGAAATACTGAGTGTTCAAGGCTAATAGTAGACATGATAAGACCTTACTTTCACAAATGAGCCCCAATCCCCTTTCAAAGTAATCTATGTTCGGAGCCATCACTATATTGCAATAATGTATTCCGAAGGTTTATTTTTTGCTATGTGGTAAATTATTTTTCCTGTTTTGAATCTTCTTCCTGCCAGCTTCATTGGCAGACCTAGTGCTTGGAAACAGGGGGGGGATTTCTTTGTCACTTTCTTAATTCGGGGCATGATTTCACCTCAATCATGTCTCCCCTAAATTGTCTTCAAGCAAAAGAATCACAATCTAATTTCTTCCACACAAGAAAGATGTTCAAGTCCCCAATCTTTGACTGTACTGCTTAGTCATTTTTCCAAGCCTATTATGTCTTTTTTCAAGGACTGCTGTTTTAAGTGGTACAAGAAAATTGATTCATTCTTATTCTAATGGGATAACAGGTAGTCCTCGACTTAACGACAGTTTATTTAGTGAGTGTTCAAAATTACATCCCTGAAAAAAGTGACTTATGACCGTTTTGCACTTATGACCATTGCAGTATCCCCATGGTCACATAATCAAAATTCAGATGCTTGGCAAGACTCATATTTATGACACTTGCCATGTCCAGGGGTCATGTGATCACCTTTTGCGACCTTCTGACAAGCAAAGTCAATGGGGAAACCAGTTTCACTTTACAATTGGGTTACTAACTTTACCAACTTCAGTGCTTCACTTAACAACTGTGGAAAGAAAAGTCATAAAATGGGGCAAAACTTACTTAACAAATGAAATTTTGGGCTCAATTGTGGTCGTAAATTGAGGACTACCTGTATAAATCATCCTGAACTAAAGGAACTATTTCAGTACATATAGACCTGTCAAGCACCTTAGTTTTGATCAGCTGACTCTGGGACTGCTGTAACAGTCATTACTCACTTTTCTCAAAGCTTTTGTAACTTCAGGATTGTTAAATGAATGACTGTAAATCAGGGAGTATCTGTATTTCGATGCAGCAAATCTTCAGCTTAGTGTTATTTAGATATACATTTGGCAAGGCATCAATGATCTAGGATTTCATAGTATTTATTTTTCTAAAAAGAACGACCAGGATGTGATAAAGACACAAAACACATACCGTTTGCTGACATATAGTGCCTCAGATCAGGACTAAGAGGAAAGAGTGCCATCTGCTGATTCACCAATTATTACAGTCATCTTTTGGTTTTCATAAAATTAAAATAGCTGATAGTTGATATTGTACCTCTATAACCAAAAACATATTTTAGATGAAGATAAATGATTGAGAAAAATTACTTGCCACTAAAAACCCACATTCAAAACCTATTGATTTGTATCTATAATAAAGATAGCAGCACGTCATGGAAGCTTTGAAGTAAAAAGAGCATCCATGTACTTAATTGAACATTTGGCTAGTTTGCTTTTTAAACTAATAAGATATAGAATCATAGGGACTTTGGAGATCTCCTTGGCATTTGTTTCACAAGCACAGAGTGTCATGGATCCTCCCCTGGACTCCTCTCCAGATGCGGGTGAGTTTGAGTCTGTAGAGGAAAGTGTGGAGTTAAGTATTGGTCAGAATTGGGGCTCAGAGAATGCTGGCCTTCTGGAGTGGCCTCAGCTGGGTCAATTGTCGGTGTTAGTGTGGGGGCAGAGATCGACCCCTAGGCCCCTAACATATGGGGTGCTGCAGGGTTCGGTCTTATCCCCCCTACTATTTAACATCTACATGAAACCGCTGGGCGAGATCATTCGGAGGCACGGGATAAGATACCACCAATACACGGACGATACCCAGTTGTATCTGTCCGCCCCGTGCCAACTCAATGAAGCGGTGGACGTGATGAACCGGGGTCTTGAAGCCGTTAGGGACTGGATGAGGGCTAACAAGCTTGTACTCAACCCGGAGAAGACCGAGTGGCTGTTGTGTTTCCCTCCCAATAATTTGGCTAGTGTTCCATCACTCAGGCTGGGGGGCCAAACTTTATACCCCTCAGACAGGGTTCGCAACTTGGGAGTCCTCCTGGACCCACAGCTGACATTTGACCACCATCTGACGGCTGTGACCAGGGGGGCATTTGCCCAGGTTCGCCTGGTGCGCCAGTTGCGACCCTACCTGAACCGGGAGGCTCTCACAACAGTCACTTGGGCCCTTGTGACCTCTAGGCTGGAATACTGCAATGTGCTCTACATGGGGCTGCCCTTGAAGAGCACCCGGCGACTTCAGCTAGTCCAGAATGCGGCCGCGCGAGTGATCGTGGGTGCACCTCGGTTCGCCCACATAACACCTATCCTCCGCGAGCTGCGCTGGCTACCTGTTGATCTCCGGGTGCACTTCAAGGTGCTACTTACCACCCATAAAGTCCTTCATGGTAGTGGATCTGCGTACTTGAGAGACCGCCTCTTGCCAATTACCTCCTTGCGACCTATTAGATCGCACAGATTAGGCCTCCTCCGAGTTCCATCCGCCAGTCAGTGTCGACTGGCAACTACACGGAGGAGAGCCTTTTCAGTAGTAGCTCCGATCCTTTGGAACGATCTCCCCGTGGAGATTCGTACCCTCACCACCGTCCAGACCTTCCGCACAGCCCTCAAGACCTGGCTATCCCGTCAGGCCTGGGGATAAAGATCGTAATCCGTCCCCACCCGAATGATGAATGTTGTGTACTATTTTTACTTATGTATTGTTTTATGTCTTACTGTCTTGTACTCCCCTCCCTATATATTGTAAGCCGCCCTGAGTCCCCTCAGGGAAAAGGGCGGCCTATAAATAATAAACCATAAACCATAATTGGAGAAGCCAGAGTCTAAGGTTGAGGGAAGCTGAAGCTGAAGGAGGCTCCAACCTAGGACCAGGAGCAGGTGCCTCCCTTAACAATGAGGTGGTGTAGTCCATACCTCCTCTGGATCCAATGACACATGTAAAGCAAAGAGGAGACAGGCACAATGCCGGTCAGCCAGACTACTCACAAGGAGGCAACCTTGCCTCTCATGAAGGGCTACCCTGCCCTTGCCCTTTAGTGTTGTCGGATCAACGTGCCAAGTTCTGTGCCCGTGCCGTGATCCTGGACTATTGTATTCCTGGGCTGCTTTCCTGGACTTCTTGTGTGGCTATTGGACTTGGTTACCCAGTGACTCTTGCTGTACTGAGCTTGGAATCTGGACCCGTGCAATAAGGGTGCTTTCTGAGGACCTGTTTGGAGGGGGCGTGTTGAATAAACACCTGTAGAACTCTTGCCCTGTGGTGGAGGGAGTGGGGCACCACACTGGATGCCATTGTACGTGGGATTTTTCTATAGCAATATTTTAAATCTGTGAAAGATCTAGATTTCATTCAGCAGATTCTCATTTTTTTCATTCTATACCATTCATACATAATGCTAAAAATCTTTTCAACAAATGTTACACCAAAGTAAGTGAAATGGAACACCTACTTCCTCAAATACTAATGGTAAGCTGCTGAGAAGTTACTAGCAACAGTATTGGCAACTTCAATCCAATTATTTTTATAACTCTTCCTTTCTCATTAAAATTAAAAACATTCTAAGGTGGAGCTTGATTTTTTTTGTATCAAACAAGAATTAATCTATTGGTTATAAAAGGAATTGTTGAACAGGCTTGTTATCAAGAACCCAATATCGTGGCTGAGAATGATTCACCCAAGGTCACCAAGCTAACTTTCATGACTAAGGCAAGACACGAACTAACAATCTTCTAGTTTCTAGCACGATGCCTTACCACTAGAGTAAACTGGCCCTCTTTCTTATTGCTACAACTGACTCTTAAACACTTCTGAGATATTTTACTCTATGATACCTGAACCTTATAATACCAATGATTACAATGTAAAGATGAAATTTTCTAGTTAGGAAATCATTGTATTAACATATTGGCCTTGCATCACAGAAACTCAGATTGCAGTCCACGTTTAGCCACTAAATGGATAACTTTGATCCAGTGACTTTTAGGACAACCTACCTCACTGCAGAAAAATAAGCATGAAGAGTGAATGTTGTAAAACTTTAAACTTCTAATAAATCAAACAAATAAGATGAACTGGTTTCCCCCACCTCCTCTAGACACATCCATGTAGTTGGCAGCAATGCAAAAATAGTTTGCCACTGCTGTCCTCTGGAATGCTTCACTCTCAGTCTATCTTATAGACTTAGTATTCATTGAAAATCTTGAAAATAATCAGACCTGGCTCTATCCAGACAAGGCTAATTAGGTACTAACGCTAGTTGAGGCAGTTACATAATCATCACTTACAACAACATTAAACTATAACTAAGTTTATTATTAAATCCAGTTCCCACATCCCTGTCCTCATCACCAAGCACTTATGAAGAGGATATAAGGCATTTCTGGCTTTATTTTCGATGAACCATATTTTCTCTTCATATCTAAGGCTGAAAAACATACTAAGACTATGTTTTATTAAAATAACATAATGAAGATTGTACAAAATTTGTTGCAATGAACTAGGTAGCAATTCCCACCACAATACCAAAACAAAGAAACAAAGGTTTTCAATCTCTCCTTCATAAACTGTATCCAGAATAGAAACTCCAAAGGTCAGACTATAACATAAAGTGTAAGTAACATACTTACAATGTAACAGGCAGACCAGAAAATCTGTTACTTCTTATTTAGGTGCTGATACATTAGAGAAACCTTCACATGGAAAGGGAAATGTGAAAATGTACTAATTCCACAATTTGGAGCATGTTACAAATAAAAATAAAATCAATCATTCTTATCAAAATGTTTGAAGAGTTCCAGTTTGGTGTGGTGGTGAAGATGTTGACCCAGAAACCAGGAGATTGAAAGATGAAAGATGGCTGGGGACTCTGGCCCACTCTCTCTCTCTAAGCCAAAGCCACTCACAGGATTGAGGGGAAAATAAGAGGAATATTAGGCATTTTCTACACCTTCAGTTATTTATAGCAAAGATGGATAAAAATATAATAGAAGAAATTTATTTTTTAACATACATGCATGATAAAAAGAATTCATGGTGACTTAAACATAAAAAGCCAGACAAAATTAAGTTTTGACCTTAAGTGTATCCAGGTACACTCATACAATTACAAATAGTCCTCAACTTACAACAGTTCATTTAGTGATCGTTCAAAGTTACAAAGCATTGAAAAAAGTGACATGATCATTTTTCATAATTAGCATCTTTGTACAATCCCCATGATCATGTGATCAAAATTCAGGTGCTTAGCAACTGGTTCATACTTATGACCATCGTCGTGTCCCAAGGTCATGTGATCCCCTCTTGCAACCTTTTGACAAGCAAAATCAACAGGGAAGCCAGATTCACTTAACAACCAGGTCGCTAACTTATCAATTGTAGTGATTCAGTTAACAACTGTGGTAAGAAAGGTGGTAAAAGATGGGGGGAAATTCACTTAACAAATGTTTCATTTAACCACAGAAATTTTGGGCTCAATTGTGGTCCTAGGTCGAGGACTACCTGTATTAGGTACTTTCAATGCCTTCAGTGATTTTAGCAAAGCTAGAATAAAAATATAATAACAGAAATTCCTACTTCAACATACATGCATGATGAAAAGTGAATTAATTCATGGCAACTTCAACACAAAAAGCCATACAAAAGTGAAAGCTTCCAGTTTTGACCTCCAGCGACTACCCCACACACTCATGCAACTACATGCAATTGCAACAGAAGGCGAATAGCTCCTTAGTCCCTCCTTCGCAAGTGGATCACAATGTCCAGTCAGTGGCAAATTAAGGCTCACAGGTGCCCTAAGCACTGACAAATCTTGGTGCCCCTCCCCTTTTGTACATACTATACAAACTTTTTTTTAACAAATCTTCATTGGGTTTTTTTTTCTTTCTCAACTTTGTGGTGCCCCCTTTGGGCCTGGTGCCCTAAGCACCTGCTTAGTCTGCTTAATGGTTAATCCACCAATGTACCCAGTCTAGCTAGCCTACATTGAGCCCTAACCCCCAACCCGGCCCGACGCTGCTTAGCTTCCGATTCCGAAGAAGCCCGCAGCAAAAGCACCCGCCCGTATAAAGCACCAGCCCAGTCCTCCGCATCATTCCCTAAGAGAGGAACAGAACGACTCGAACCTCTCGATGAGCCCTCACCCACACATTACACGTGGAAGAACCTTCCGCTCCCCACCGCCTTTCCGGAAAAAAAACCAGATCACATGACGTGCAGGGACATTTAAAAAAAATCATTATAATTCGGGAAGGGGAGGGCGCGTGCGTGCGTGCTCGCTTACGAAGCGAGTGACGGAAATGACGTTAGCCTAAAAAAAAAAAAAAAAAAAACCAAACCACCAACTCGGTCGAAAACTCCGAGGCGCTGTTTAAAAAGAGAGAAGGCATAGAGAGGCCCGCGGGCCGGAAGTGAGGATTGGGGGGAGGGGCGTCGCGAGCAACTTTTTTCGTCAGCTGGGCGAGGAGCGAGTCTGGGGAAGGAGAGAGAGAGAGGCAGGCGCGAGAGGAGAGAGCGGAGGGGCGCTCCACGCCGCCCGAGCGCCTTCGAAGAGGGGAGGGAAAAGAACCGTTGGAGAGAGGCCGTCATGGATTTCCGCGATGTCCTCCAGAAGGCCTCGGAACAGCAGGGATCCAGCGCCATGTCGGTGAGAGAAGGAAAGGAGGGGGAAGGGAGGGGGGGGAAAGGGGGAGAACGACGCGGCGGGCTGGGGTTGACGTGGATGCCCAAACTTGGTGGTCGTAAGTATACTTAAAACTAGATCCCAACAGTATGCAAATTTATAATATGACTTGATTATGGTTTATCATATCTTTATATCATATCTATTTATTTATATAATAATCTATTTATTATTACATACATATATACATGTGTGTATGTAAGTGTATGTATACACACACACACACACACACACACACACACACACACACATATATATATATATATATATATATATATATATATATATATATATATATATATATATTATACACACACACACATATACACATATACACATACATACACACAATGTTTTTGTAGATTTTCACGGGTGTAGGTATGCTAGTTTTGTTGTATTCAGGTACACACACACACACACACAGACACACACACACATATATATACACACACACACATACAGTGTATTTTTATTTATTGTACTTTAAAGAAGAAACCATGATAAAACTGTTGCGCTAATTCTTCCTTTCCGGACGCTTCGCCCGAATAAGCCAGCCCTAGATCCAGAGTATTTGAGAAGAGGGATTCGCCTTCTCTCTGTCTCTCTCTCTCTCTCTGTCTCTCTCTCTCTCTCTCTCTCTCTCACACACACACACACACACACACACACATACACAGAGGAAGAATCCGCCCAGGCTTTGTAGAAGGATTGCAAACCCAGACCTCTGTCGCCTCCTGCCCCTTTCAGCTTGGCAGCCTGAATACCGAGTTAGAATCAGCAAGGGCTGTTTTCAACCCCCGGAAAGGTGGTTGGTTCAAGGGTGTCAGTGAAGTGAAAACTAACTTCCTCCTGGTTATGTACATATGGTACTTTTTTTAGGATTTCCGAAGTCTTTCTCCTCCTTTCCCCACCATTTTACAAACAAAAAAAAGTCATGGAAAAGGATTGCTTTCTCAATTAAAGAAACATTGGGTTATGGGGAGGGGGAATTGGCTTCAGAAATACATTTGGAAGGAGGGAGAGAAAGGGTAGCAAAAGGCCTTAGTCTGATAAGAGAGCTGTTAGTTGCATTCATTTTTCTGTAATTTGTTTAAGCTGAGAGTATTCGATACAAGCTTTTTTGGTACTTGAGTTAAATATATGATAGCCAGTTGTACTAAACAGAGTACGTACATGAGTAGTAATCGAGCAGAGACTTCTACATTCTTCCAAACTTTACTTGCCTTTGTATCCATGTACACGTGTACTGTATTTCACATAGCTGAATTACAGCCCTAACATTCCAGAAATTCTAGCATATATTAATCAAGTTGTGCTTTTTATTATTTGGCTTACGGATATATGGTTATGCTATAGAATTTGATAGCATTCAGGGCACAAACAGACAGTAGAATATTTCTTTCCTTTAAAAAACAGAATAAAATGGATATAACTGAATAACCTTCTACGAAACCAAGGAAACAATGAATGTCATTCATCTTCAGCTAGAAATCTTTAGTGGTTTTGTTGAGGTGTTCTGAGAAAGGCTGTTCCCGGAGTGCAGTTGAGATTGCGTATTTTGTGACTAACATTTCTGTCCTTTTAACTTCTGGTTAATCAGCTGTATGTGCATGTAGTGCTTGACTTACCACCACAATTAAGCCCCAAATTTCTATTGCTAAGTGAGACATTTGTTAAATGAGCTTTGGCCTATTTTATTACCTTTTTTGCCATTGTTTAGTGAATCACTACAGTTGTTAATAGCAATAGCACTTAGACTTATGTACGGCTTCACAATGGTTTCAGCCGTCTCTAAGCAGCTTAAAAAGTCAGCATATTGCCCCCAACAATCTGGGTCCTCATTCTACTGACTTGGGAAGGATGGAAGGCTGAGTCAACCCTGAGCAGGTGAGATTCGAACAGAGAATTAGCTTGCAGGCAGCAGAATTAGCTTGCAATACTGCATTCTAACTACTGAGCCACTACGGCTCAGTAATACAGTTGTTAAATTAATATAGTTTCCCATTGATAGTTCGTATTAGAAGGTTGCAAAAAGTGATCTCATGACTATGAGACACTGCAATCGTCATAAATATGAGTTGGTTGCCAAGTGTCTGAGTTTTGATCACATGACCATGGAGATGTGGCAACCATCGTAAGTGTGAAAAATGGTCAAAAGTCATTTTTTTCAATGCCATTGTAATTTCAAACAGTCACTAAACAAACTCTTATAAATTGAGGACTACCTGTATTGAAGTGTTTTATGGGGAAAACATTGAATAAGATGAATGCACTTCATTCTAAAATAACAAATCCTTTGATTTTACAAAACTCACTTTTTCATTAAGCATTGCTTGTAACTCATCCGTTTCAATATCTTTAATGGAAAGATACTTAAACAATGCTGTTTTTGTTCATTTCTTACTTTCTAAGCTTTGCCTTTGCTGATTTACTGTTTTTCTTGCTTGTTTCTCAAGACACTTGGCCAAATTTGAATACTTCCTGCAAAGCAGTATAACTTCCGTTATTACATAAACAGAATAAAAGTTGAATTACTAAGATAGCATATGAAATAATAGCTGAATTCACACATTACATGAAGCAATGGTTTGTTTTATCATGGTTTCTTCTTTAAAGTACAATAGGTAAATATACAGTGTGTGTGTTTGTGTGTGTGTGTATCCTGTTAAGCCATAAATCAAGCAAGTCATATTATAAATTTGCATATTGTTGTAATCTAGCTTTAAGTATACTTAGGATCACCAAGAGGTTTGATAATAGGGCATCTTGAAGAATATATTGTACTATCCTCCAAGAGCAGGAGAGGTCCATGTTCAGAGAAGCAGAATTTACTTTAGAAGCCCTGTCCCCAGTCTTCTTGTAAATATCTGAGATTCCTATCTTTCCATTATCAACTCCTTTGGTAGAAGCAAGATTAGAAAAGGAGTTGGGCCTGTGTGGCATAGGACCAGGATACTTGAGGGACCGACCACCTGTCTCCCATGGCTTCTGCGCAGCTGATAAGTGCCTGCACAGCTAGTATGCTCTCTAGTATCTTTCTGTTAAGTAATATAATCTTCCTGTCATCTAGGGAGACTCTCTTGCCCAATTGCCCACAAGTCTAGTAATAAAATAGAAGAGAATTCTTTATTGGCCAAGTGTGATTGGACACACAAGGAATTTTTTCTTTGGTGCATATGCTCTCACTGTACATAAAGAAAAATAGAATAGAATACATTCATCAAGAATCATAAGATACAACAGTGATATTCATAGGTTACTAATAAGCAATCAAATTATACTAGGGAACAAAAAAACAATATAAAATTTAAAGATACAAGCAACATGTTTATAGTCATAAGTGGGAAGAGATAGGTACTAGGAAGAAAGAGAAGAATAATAGTAATGCAGTCTTAGTAGGTAATATGACAGTGTTGTGGGAATTAGTTGTTTAGCAGAGTGATGGCATTTGGGGGGGGGGGAATTGTCCTTGTGTCTAGTTCTGATGTGCAGTGCCCTATAGCGTCATTTTGAGGGTAGAAGTTGAAACAATTTATGTCCAGGATAAGTAAGGATACATAAGGATATGTAATCCTTTGGATACAGCAATTGGTCAAAATAATGAAGCCAGCATTATCTGCTAATGTTATAAATTGTTTCAATGCAAGAGAATGTGCTTTGCACACAGGTTGTAAAGTTAAAAGTTGTGCTGGACGCCAAAAAAGATTCTTACGATCTGGTTTTGAAGATCCATGGTCTGTTCCCCCCCTTCCCCTCCGGTCCCTTCTCCTATGTTCATATAATCACATTTGTGCAACTGGTGTTTGCAGTATTTGTGGTGTCCCACAGTGAAATGACCACAATTTATGACAATTTTTTTTTTGCTGATACTGGTGTTTGCTTCCAGTTTTCTGCAAAAAAAGTCCATTGTGAAGAATGTGTTCACTTAACCACCATGGTGTTTGCTTTACAACTAGGACAAAAGTCATTAAATCAGGAGCAGTTATGTGATGATCCACTTAATGACCAGCATAACATATGACTGTAATCCCTGGCTCAATTACAGTTGAAAATTAAGGACTATCTGTAAATATGCTTGTCCATTCCTATATTTAAAATATGTATTGTATTTCGCTGCAATGCTTTTTTTCATTTGAACGCTAATTATTTGGGATTAAGGAAGTAAAATTAAGTTATAGAAAGAACCTAAATAGATTCTTACCATTTTTGAAGATTTTCTGTTGCAGGTTTTGAAGAATGGGACATAATCCTGGCGATAAGCCAACAAATAGAAGAGGAAGGAAATAAGTTTGTTGCTTTCCTCTCCTACTTAGATTAGAAATCTATTCATTTAGAATAGATGAAGTGGTAGTCTAAATACCGGTATTTTCCATGTCGAGAGCATATTACAGGGCTTTGGATCCTGATTTTTTTCTTCTCATATGATTTCTGACACTGTTAATTTTATAGTTCTAGCAATTGGGGAGTAGAAGGATTGTGTTCCTACAGAAGTGTCCTGATAATACAAGGGATTGTATTGTCTTTTCCCTGGTTGAGGCACACTATTTTTTTAAGTCTGGGATACTGTCCTGGAGCAAATTATTGCAACGTAAAGGAACTTCAAATACCAGACTGACTTGAGCTTTGTGAATTTTCTGCTTTTTAAAATGTGATCTAGCATTCTAAATTTTTTGTTGAAGCTATTGTGGAGAACAAATGAGATAGTTTAGGCTCAATCCAATGCATGCAGGGATTCTGTAAAACAGCAGCAGACAACCTAGTGGTCTTTCAAATAATTTGAAGTATGAAGTTTTTATGTCTGCCATTGATCACACAGTTCAAAACATGTGAAGGTGATAAAGTTATTTTCCTCTGCCAGACAGGTATGCCAAGAATTCCACTTGTTTAATTTTCTTATAGTATATCAAGGTGAAATCGTTTTGCTGGGCTATTAACAGCAATTGGAAGCCTTTCTTGTTGTATTTTGTACAAAAGTCCTTTTGTATTGGTCTTCCTTGACTATATAGTCCTGGTGCTTGTTCCATTACATATTTTGAGAAAGAAGGAAATCAGAGCTTTGCTGGCTCTCAGTAGACTGGATTATGCCTAAGGTGTATTTGCTATGAGTAAAATATATTAGGAAGAAAAATCTATTATAAGAACTGAACCCCATATTCTACTTGTAATTCTACAGCAACGTTACTGAATGTTGCTATATAGAAAACATAACTTTCTCAGTTTGATCAGTTGTTTTCATGTTGTGTTTTTGTTGACAATAAAATTACCAATTTTCTCCGAAATTCAGTGAATGGCCTTAAGTAAGTAATTAAGCTAGTAAATATTGTGTATTATAAAAATAAGCAATTGTACATTTCAGATTTTTATGACTCCTATCATATTTAGCTGTTGGCCAATTTGGGCCAAGGTTGATAAAACATGTGTAAATTAGAATATTTATGTACTACTTTTCAGCAAAAGCCCCAAACATCTGAACAGCATTGGATTGCCTACCTTTACTATCTTAGCATCATAAATAAATGTACTTAAATATATTCATTTTATTCAAATTTTCAAATAATCTCAGAACTATCTATATACCCAACAAAACCATTAATATATGTGACCATCAATTTATGTGGAATAATTTAGTAGAAAATTCCTATAGATACCATCAAGTAATATCTTTTTCACATTTTAAACAATTCATTTGTAACTCTGTATTAGTAAAATGCCCTTAGAAGGATTGAGAATTTAGCCCCTCCTACAAGTTTAAAATAGAGCACAGTATCTTTCTGTCTTGGAATTTCAGCATATGTTTAAATAAAATAATATGGGTTGATGGGAAAAATAAATACAATAAAAATGTGATTAAATCTTATTCCAAAATTACTAATAAATAAGGCTCCATGTCAAATACAATGTGAAGCTTTCATTAAAATGTGAGCTTTAATGTTGATTTTGGATGTTGTACTCTTCTTACAGGATTGCAATGCTGGTGGATATTTTCTTTCCAAATACCAGACAGCATTGGGCAGGTTCTTTTTTTTAAAAAAAAATTTTAAAAATAGTTTTTATTAAACATTATTACCTTTAAAAACAGAAAGAAAAATACAACATAAGAAAAGAAAACATACATAACAATATAAAGTAAATATACAGCCTTTTGTATCGGCATTCATTAGTTATACATTTTTTTTAAGCGTAAAACATACAGATACAAATACAATTTTAAACATACAACCCCCCCCTCCCCTCCCCCCGCGGTGACAGTCATTCACAGCCCAACTTTTTTCTTTCCTTCCTCATTGTTAGGTCTCTAAGCCACATCTTCTCATTACAAAATTCAGGGATCTATTACAATACCCATGTTCACTTTTAACTTTCCCCAATTTTAAGTCCCTGCTGTTCTCCTTGACGCCCACATATACCATAAGTTCCAGCTAAGATAATGTTCCGTTTCTCCTTTGTCCCTCAGCCATCCCGTCATTCTGTCCATTTCTGCACATTCATAGATCTTTTTAATTATAGCATCTTCCGACGGTATGGTAGTGGATTTCAAAATTGTGCATAAGTTATTCTTGCGGCTACAATTATATGTAGGCTCAAATGCCATATTGAACTGCTTATGTTTTCTGGTTTAATGCTTAGTAGAAGGTTCTCGGGTCTCCATTCCATGTTTACCCCGGTAACCTCTTTTAGCCATTTTTTAATCCTTTTCCAATATTTTGTGGCCTCAGTATAGGACCACCAAATATGGTAGAATGTGCCATCCTTTCTTCCACATTTCCAACACAATGGAGATAACCCAGGGAACATCTTGGCTAACCTCGTTGGAGGGAAGTGCCACCTATAAACCATCTTGTATATGTTTTCTTTGAATGCTGTAGATATTGTAAGTTTAATGGTCTTACTCCATAGATCCCACCATTTGCCCATTTCAATTTCATATCCAAAGTTTCTCTCCCATGCTATTAGAAGGCTTTTGTCCATCTCTTCATTAGCATCTTGGCAGGTCAAAAATTGGTAAATCTTCGATAACATTTTCTTGTCTCCACCAAACAAAATCTTATCTAGCCCCTGAGGGTTTGGGTAGATCCCAAAACGTACCTTATCACTTTTAAACCTGTTTCTAACCTGTAAATATTCCCACCATTCCAGATTCCTGCCCTGCTGCTCTAATTCCATCTTCGTTTTCATGTTGCCATCTTCTGTCATGATGTCTTTATATGTTATGTTTCTTGTCCAATTAAATACACTGGGATGCGTTAAGGCCTCTAATGGTGCCAACCAGCACGGAACCCTAAGATAGTATTTTTTCCTCATCTTTTCCCAGACCCCCATCAAAATCTTCCGAATATAATGTCCCATGAAGTACCTATGGGGGGTGTCTCTTTCTTGCCAGAGGGAGGCATGCCATCCCTGAGGGAGGTCATGTCCCTCTATAGCCAATAGGTGCCTTCTACTCAACATCACCCAATCTTTCACCCATGTCATAATTGCTGCATTATAGTATGCTTCCCAGTTGGGTACTCCGAAGCCTCCCAGTTCTCTACGTTTTTGCAATATTTGGGCTTTAATTCGTGCTTTCTTGCCTTGCCATATAAATCGAGTCACTATTGTCTCCAAAGATTTTTAAAAAAATTTGTCCAATTTAGTTGGTGCCGTTTGAAACAGAAACAAAAATTTTGGTAATACATATGTCTTGACTGTCGCAATCCTGCCCATCAGAGACAGTTGTTTGCCACTCCAATTAGTCATATCTTTAGATACCTGCTGTAGCAATTTCATATAGTTATCTACCTTGATAAAGGAACATCTCTCCGTGAGCCAAATTCCCAAGTATTGTATTTTGTGGGCCATGTTAATCCCTAACAGGCTTTGTACTTCCCTTTTCTGGTTCAGGGCAGGTTCTTAAGCTGAAGGAAAACTGCTTTCATAGCTTTGGGAATCATCTCATTAATTTTATAATTATGAATAGAGTTTTATTAAATGCATATTTTGTATTGCAGGCCAATTTGAAACCCTTTTAAGAAATAAGAAAAAGACTTTGAAATTGTTCAGCTTTCTAAGAAAGATGTGTTAGATGACATTTGACAATTTATATAAACAAAACCAATTATAGTATTGCATCATGTGTCATTAAAATTGTTGGCCCATTAGTTCATTTCCCTTGGGGAAAGCGTCTAACAATTAATTAGCTGTTTTTAAACTGAAACAGTTAGTAGGCTAGTTCTGCTTGACTGATAGATCATAGTAATAGTTCAGCTATTACTGCAGATTTAATATACATGGGTATATTAAGTATATTTAAAATTATTTCTTGTTATCGTATAGTAATCATACACAGCTTAATAAGTGAATTAGAAATCCTGAAATAAGGGCATATTATATTCATGCACAAATTCATTGTAGCTTAATAGGCTCTGATTATTTTGAATATGAATTTTGCTCAGCTGGGATTGAGAGCTTTCTTCATTGTATTGTTGAATGACTGAAACCAGGTGCTATTTTCACTCTTAGTATAGGGAGGATGAGATTTTAAAATATTTCTGCAATGCTTATGCAAAAGGGAATTCATGCTAATTTTACATTGTTCAATTATTTCTCAACTTATATTTAGGGCATGTAGTATGTCATTCAGTCTAAACCATTTCTAAAGGCATTTTGAATTTTTGCTCATTTTATTGGTACTTTGTAATAAGAGCAATATAATTTGCACTTTGCTGCAACATTTAGCTATATAGGTGGCATCCAGTACTATTGGAAAAACAAGAATCAGTGTTTCCACTTGTAGAAACCTATCAAGAAAATCTAATCAATATATTTTTCACCAAAGGTGGATTTCTGGATATCCCTTTATGAAGCTACAAATTAGATAATGCAATGCTGGTACTTTATGCTGGTACTTTATTGCTTAGTTTCTGCAAACGACTGTTATGCAGATTTATATGAGCCTGATTCCGCTTAGATTTTTCAGATGTTTTATAAACCTCACTTTCTACCAGTTTTCAGGTCTTGGTTTGTGCACAAACTTAAACTACCCATAGCTTTCTGAGTTCTTTCAAAATATAAAATTGACAAAAAATGAGTTATTTTTTAATCCATTTCTTTGTATATAAGCAAAAGGTGATAAGGTTACATAGTCTGTGGGTTATGACTGCTCATAGTGCCAAACTAATCTGAACCTAATCGACCCAATATTAGGAAGTGAATTGATCGATCAATATATCTAAGATTTTATTCTAAAATAATAGATGTTCAGTCAAGTGTAGGGCTAAGTACATCTGGAAAAATTATTGTTAAAATGATTCTTTTAATGTTTTATATAATCTTCAATTGTTCTACTTTAATGTTAGTAAAACATTATTTAGCACCACAGTATTTTGTGGGTGAGAAGTATTTTGTAAGTAAGAAGGGGAGGAGTAATTAAAATGTCATGTTTTGAACTAGAGCATAGAAAAGCTCTAGTTCAAAATATGAGGTTACGTTTTTATAACCTTTCACTAGCAGAAATTGTACTTTTACAAATATTTTTCTTATTTGATTTGATATTTTATCCCCAGATATCTAATTTCTTTTATTTAAACATTTTGAAGAATCTCTTTAAAGAGCTATGAATAATGATTCTTTTCTCAATATGCTTGATCCTTTTAAGGGAACTTTTTCTTGATAAGATCCCAAACATTATAGAAAGGAACCCAGTCACTTTTATTAATTACAGTCCAATAGAAATAATGTCCCTATTTATTTACCATTTTATGTTACATGTCACTTTGGTTTACTTTCATACTTTGTCTTTGAAAATCTCTTAGATTCTATATAAAGAAGATGAGATGCAGATCTGAATTTAAATTTTCAAATTGCATTTTTTTAGTTAATAAAGAAACTCTTACTCTAATGTATGAGGAAATTTTTATATACTGATAATCCTCTTGAACATAGCTGAAAATAGTTATAATGAGTTCATATTTGTTTCATATTTGTGAAACTTTTGTTTCATTGCAGAAGAGATACAGTTTGGCGGTTGGCCCTCCCAAAAAGGATCCAAAAGTCAAAGGTGTTCAGTCAGCAGCTGTGCAAGCCTTTCTCAAAAGGCAAGAAGAGGAACAGAGGAAAAAAGGTATCATTAAGTATTTTTCTTTCTATAAAGACTATGATTAGTTATTCTTGAAAAAAAACTTTTTTTCTGGTTTCCATTTGAAAATGATTGTCATGCTTTTCTTATTTTTATATATTCAGTGTCATCTTGACAGAGGCAAAAGCAGAAACAAAACCGACTTTTTAAAAATTGTTTTGAAGGAAAGGGCAGAAAATCCTTCCTCTGAACATTTGGTGTCTATAAGGAATTCTTATTTTAGCTTTGCAGTCAGTTGCTAGCATATAAAGGGTAATGAAAACAGGTTGGTCTCTCAGGAATGGTTGCTCTGATGAAACCCCAAATGTAGCCTGGGAAGGTGACCACAAAGAAAAAAGGAATCTGGGGGTAGCAATTGCTGAGAATTGTGAAAATGATGATGATTATGCTAAAACATATGCACAATTTGCTGAATACAGGGAATGAAGGTAGGTTGGTCTTTTGGGTGAAACTAGGGTATTATTTATGGGCTTAAGATCAAGTAAAGTTATAAACATATATTGTTGAAGGGGGGTCCTTTGCCTAGTGAGAGTGTCCTCCTGTGCAGCATAAAGTCTTTTGCAATCTCCACCCAGGTGTGTGTTTTCATTGGGCATTGCACACCAGGCAGGATCAGGTTTTTTTTGAATAACAATTTTAGTTTAATATCAATATGCAAGTAATTAGAAGTAAGTTAGTTTTAATATATTATACAGTTAAAAGCAAAAGCAAGTACAGTTTTAAAAAAAGATTAATAATGTACTGATTTTCTTTTTCCATCTTACAAAGTCCTTGACTTACAATCACAATTGGGATTGGAATCTTAGTTGTTCAGCAAAGCAAGATAACCTGTCACCACTTCACTCACAACCACAATCTCTTAGTTATGGTCATTAAGCAGATGGAGTCCTATCTAAGGAGCTGTCTGGCCCCCCAAAATCAAAGCTCATGGTTATTCTTACAAATGTATTTGTTATTGTTCCACATGTCCTGACAGAACCTTGCAAAATGAAAGTTTGGAATGTTTATTTAATGTTTATTTAATTTGTATGCCGCCCCACTCCCGAGGGACTCGGGGCGGTTAACAACCAAAAGGGGGGAGGGGATACAAATAAGACAAAAGACAGACAAAGTAAACACAACAGCAGTCACAACATTTCAAGGGGGGCTGGAAATTCTTCAGCCCCAGGCCTGCCGGAACAACCAGATCTTCGTGGCTTTGTGGAAAGCCTGGAGGGTGGTGAGAGTCCGGATCTCCATGGGGAGATCGTTCCAGAGGGCCGTAACACCCACAGAGAAGGCCCTCCCCCGGGGATTTGCCAGTCGGCACTGGCTGGCGGATGGAATTCAGAGGAGGCCTAATCTGTGGGATCTGATCGGTTGTAGGGAGGTAATTGGCAGGAGGCGGTCTCTCAAGTACCCAGGTCCGATACCATGTAGGGCTTTAAAAGTAACGACTGGCACCTTGAAGCGTGTCCGGAGTCCAATAGGCAGCCAGTGCAGCTTGCGGAGGATAGGTGTAACGTGGGTGTACCAAGGTGCACCCACTATCACTCGCGCGGCTGCATTCTGGACAAGCTGAAGTCTCTGAATACTCTTCAAGGGCAGCCCCATGTAGAGCGCGTTACAGTAGTCCAGTCTTGAGGTCACAAGGGCGTGAGAGACTAGAAAGCACTCTTCTAACTACACAAGCACATACTCAGAGAACTATTAGGGAAGGGCTGTCTTCACCCTCCTTCTCTCACACCAACTCTATGAACTAAAGTGTTTCTTGTTCTTGGAACGCACTTCCTCTCTCCTGGGAATCCTGACCAGTGCAATCCACCACAGTGGGGGAGGCCCTGGGAGACCACATGTGAGTTAAAGGGTGTGTGTGTACCTCGGTGCGATGCAAAGCTTAAGTTTGCCTGCCATGCAGCACTGAAATAGAGACCCAGGACCTTCAGCAGGCTCAGACCCACCTGCCATCACCCCCAGAGCCCTTTGCGAGGTAAGTAACCCAAAGCATTGGAGAGTGTACAAGGTGGCTTTGGGAGAGAAGGCCTGGTGCTGCTTTGAATAGGCCACATACACCTCTCAGCAGCCGGAGAAAACAGCTGAAGGTGGGCAGTATCCTGCAGATCATGGGGGATGCTGGGCTTTGGGGGAATCACACCATTTTCCAAGCTTTGTACACCTTGGAGAAGTATGTCAGTAGAAGCAAAAATGTTAAGCTTGATGTCAAGGCCTGGTGGTGGCTGGCTAAGACTCCTGAAGAGCCAGGCCTCTACTTCAGACTCAGCCTTGGCACTACTGTCAATGACTGTGCAGGTTGGCTTACATCCACAAGGGATGGGAGAGTGGCAACACCACATAAGTGTATAACAGATGCGCTGCTGAGCATCTGAATTTTGATCATGTGATTGCAGAACCATTACAATGGCTGTAACTTTGGGCATAAGTCTTTTTGTTCAGCACCATTGCAATTTTGAACAATTGCTGAAGTAATGGTTTTAAGTCAAGAACTGCTTGAGCTTGCTCAGAGCAGCAGGTCCTCCCATATCTTAACTTAGAACTATTCTTTAATGGTCCTCTTAGTTTCAAAGTAGAGTGAGAAGCTCATGCTTAATTGCAACCTATGCTTCTTGGAGATGCCATACAGGGTTTTTTTTTGGTACCATCCCTCTTACTTAAAGATGTTGCAGTTAAAATCTGTGGTATTATTACCTACTGTATGCTTTTATGCTGAATCTGTAGTCTGATATTTTGGATAATACATAGTTAGAATATAAATTTTTAACCTAAAACTGTGTAGGATTTATCTATATCTGCAAGATATATATTTGCAGAGTCTTTTTTATATACTAAAGCTTTTTTTCTTTATAGATCTTTTGGAAAAAAGAAGAAAACAAGAACTACTGGCTAGGCGCGTTGAAATGAAACATGACCGAAAAGCCAGAGCTATGGCTTCACGGACAAAGGATAATTTTCATGGTTATAATGGCATTCCTATGGAAGACAAGCCTAAAAAGAAGCAGGGTCATGAAAGTAGAAGTTCTGGAAGCACAGAATGTAGGACACAGGATGAAATGAATGAAGTAGATTATAATATGTCAGAGTCTGAGCAGGAATCAGAAGAATATGAAGAGAAACCGTCCAAAGTTCCAGAAAAACCAAAGGTGCTAGCCAAAAGTGCACCTCCAGCAATGAATTTTAATGATCTTTTAAAGCTTGCTGAAAAAAAACAGTATGAGCCAGTTGAAATAAAAGTTGTAAAAAAGACTGAAGAAAGACCAATGACTGCAGAAGAATTAAGAGAGCGAGAGTACTTAGAGAAGAGAAACAGAAAAGGGGTTGTACTAAAAGAAAAGAGATCAGAGAAGGAAATGAAATATACAGCTGCATCAAGTTCTTCCAAAAAGGAAAGTTCTCAGAGGGATTTAGTAAATGCTAAAGCTAGCAGGCATTCAGCAGACAAACCCACCTTTTCTAAAGGAAGCAATCCCTCGCAAAATAATAACGATAAGAAAACCAAAGGACCAGTTTTGAGTGAAAAATCTTCCAAATTTGTATCTAGTTCCAAAACAAGCCACGCTGAAAAAGTAAAATCTGCACCTAAAGGGCCTTTAAAAAACCCTCCTCACAATAATCACATTAAAGCTGCACCCAGTGGAGGAGGGAAAACTGGATCTAAATCCCAAACTGTAGTCTTGAAAACAGCTGCAAATGGAACTCTCAGACCATCATCTGATAAAGAAACAAGTTTGAAAAAAAATAGCACCCATTTAAAATCAACCAGTATGGTTTCTTCCCAGCAAGAAACTTATAGAAATTCCAGCTCCAAGCAAGCAAGCAACATTTCAATTACAGGAGGACCTCCTGCACGATCAAAGAGCAGCTTGAATTCAGGCCCCGGGCAGCCAAGCCGCAGTTCGATTACTGGGCATGGATCACGTAGCATGGGACCCAGGAGATCAGAAAACAGCTCAGGGCAAGGACAGCAAAGCACAGGACCTAGACTTGCCAGTAATAATTTAAGCAAGGGATCTAGTCGACCAAGCATCACTTCAAGGCCCGTATGTTTAGGCAGTAGCCAAGGCGTAGGACCTGGTCGGCCAAATTCCAATGTAAACCCTGGACTTGGAAGGGATAGCAGCTCAGGACCAGGTCGGCCAAGTACCACTACAGCTGGAACTCTAAAGCCAAAGTGTACTGTTGTATCAGAAACAATCTCATCCAAAACTCTGGTTCCGAAACAGCTGAATGGAATGAGGCCATTTCCTAATCACAGGCCTGGGATTACTCCACAAGGTATTCTTGAGAGTTTGTGCTTCAGAGTGTGTATGTATTTAGGGATGGCTTCAACACAACCATTTAAAATTGCACCCTCAAAAAATATTTTCCCCACCACAAAATAAGATCTTTTCAAACGTGAACACATTTAAGATGCAGGCTATGGAATTCCGGGAGTTGAAGTCCACACATCTTAAAATTGCCAAGTTTGAAAAACACTACTCTAACCTAAGGCTTGACTTGGATATACATTCTGCTGGCTTCAATAAGATTTTAGAATGGTTATTCCTGAACCATATGACAGATTGTGTTGTTGCATGCCAACGGCATCTACCCTGAAGCCTTTCTGGGTGTTGGGGCAATTCTCAGGTTGGGCAGCTGCAGTATAGGCAACAGGGAGTCCTGCAGCAGGCATCAGAAATGATAAGCCCTAAATCTCTTTGGCACACAGAAGAGTGGCCAGTGTGCTTTAGGGTTTTGCAGGGTGCACAGCTGCAGCAGAGAGATAATTTCCCGATGCTCCATCCTCTGTCCTAGGTATGGACCATTGTTTTACCTTCAAGTAGGCAATTTATGAAATCTAAATATATGTATATATCATGTCTTTCTGACCTAGGTTTTCCAAGACCATATCTTCCACCTATTACCAGTAGCTATAAAAGAAAGTATGAAGATGAAGATGAAGACGATTCTGAAATGGAAGATTTTATTGATGATGAAGGAGAGCCTCAAGAAGAGATCTCGAAACATATCAGAGAGATATTTGGTTATGATCGGGCAAAGTGAGAAAATAAGCTTTAACGTAATTTTACTGTTGTATATTTATACCAATCCATAACATTTACATGAATATTTATAACATAGGTAAAAAGATTTTAAAAGTTTTTAACATAATTTTTTTTAAAACTATCAGTTACACAATTCTGCCTGCAACAACTGTAACTAGAAAATTGTATTTCTGCCAAAATCATCAGTAGCTCTTCTATATTGTATGGAGTGAATGGCTATTTTCAAAACTACAGTCAGAAAGTTCAGGAAATATTATGTGGCTTGCAGTAATCATAGCAGAAAGGAAAGAGACCGTTGTACTATAAGTACAAGATACTTAATTGCTTGCTTTGGAAAAGGATAGTTAACTATATTGTGGCTTTAAACTGGCTTAGTTTAGTTCTGCAATTATAGCATTAATTGTCGTGTTTCTATTTTATTTAAATATATATATATATTGCAATTAATAATTAATATTGATTATAATAATGTCTACGGTTACCTAAAGAAAGCCACATATACGAGCTTCCTTTTCTCTCCCCCACCTGCCCTTTGATTATGCATGCTCCAAATTTTCCCCCAAGAACTTCAGCCTAAGAAATAATAATATTGTGCAAGGCAAAATAATTCTGCTAGATAAATAGCATTGAATTTAACTTCATTATTTTTAGATACAAAGATGAAAGTGACTATGCCTTACGTTACATGGAAAGTAGTTGGAAAGAACAGCAGAAAGAGGAAGCCAGAAGGTAAAAATTAAAATAAGCTGATTCACGCTTACATATTATTGAAATCCTTCATTGAAAATGAAACCTGTCAAAAATGATTTTAAAGAATAATAACTTAATTGGGTTTTTCCATGTCATCTTATATGAACTTATATAGAGCTTCAATGCAAAAACAGTAATCACACGATATTCAGTATTTTTTCATCAGCTACTACAAGATTAAGAGTGCTGTCTCTTTTTTTGTCTCTTTCATCCAATCAGTATACCTGTCTGCTGCTTGCTCACTTATTTCTACTACATTTCACCTTCCTCTGCCCACCTGTCTGATTTCCTCTGTGTGCTTTCTGGCCACCCGCTCCTCCTCCTACTGCAGCCTTTCCACTTCATCAAACCGTTATCTGTCTTCAGCAACAAGAAATAAGCAGTAGTGTGGCAATTCAGGATGGGAGAAGAGAATTGCTCCTTTCAAACACTCTTCCCTTCTTGCTTCAGCTGTTTCCTATTTCTTGTCCCTATTGGTAGATACTATGTTATTTGCTTTCAGAGATTGAGACATGGTAAAAAGCTGCAGGAGGAAAGGACATGCAAGTAGTCTTCGACTTAAGCACAATTGAGGCCCAAATTTATGTTGCTAAGTGAGACATTTGTGAAGTGAAATTTGCCCCATTTTACAACCTTTCTTGCCACGGTTGTTAAGTGAATCTCCACACTTGTTAAATAAGTGATACAGTTGTTAAGTGAATCAGGTTTCCTGTAACTTTGCTTGTCGGAAGGTTTCAAAATCTGATCACATCATCCCGGGACACCACAACCATCACAAATATGAGTCAGTTGCCAAGTGTCTGACTTTTGGTCACATTACCCTGGTGATGCTGCAACAGTCATTAAGTGTTTAAAATGATCTTAAGTCACTTTTTTTAGCGCTGACGTAACTTTGAATGAACTTGTGAGTCGAGGACTACCTGTAGAGTAAAATCAGTGTCTCTACCTATTTTGAGCAGTATATTTTTAGAGCAAAATATTTTCATCCCTCAGTAACCTGATCAGAATATCCATAATATTAATAAAACACAGACTATCCACCGTGAAATACTGATAACGTCAGAATCATCATATTATCAAGTGGAGATTACTTTCACAAATGAGTGAACTAGAATTCCAATCTTTCTCAATCACATTAGTTACAAGTCTTTGGTTTTCTGCTGAGGAAAGCAGATGTCTGCAAGCAGTTATTGTCGGTGAAGGAAAGTCTCTTGTTCAGAATGTGTGAATATTCTACACATGTACGATGACAAATTTATAATGAAATTACATCATTCCATGTTTTAATTTTTACCATTTCGGTACAAACCATTTTGTGGTATAATAGTTGCCTACACTTGATATAAATACACTGGTCGGCAAACATTTGGCATTTGGAGTATGCATTGTTTTTCAACTACTGGGATGTGGTGACACAGTAACTTTCTTTGGCTTTTTGGAGGGGTTGAGAAGTAAACCACATATTTTGCTCATTATTGTAACACTAAAAAAAAGTGACCAATGTTAAATTATTACATTTTGTTCATAAATTTTCATGATGCTATCTGAGTAATCTGGA
Source organism: Thamnophis sirtalis (assembly GCF_051295495.1). Classification (NCBI taxonomy): domain Eukaryota; kingdom Metazoa; phylum Chordata; class Lepidosauria; order Squamata; family Natricidae; genus Thamnophis; species Thamnophis sirtalis. The sequence goes on from NW_028261381.1 coordinate 79,289,665, forward strand.
TGTATTAGTAGTAGTAATAGTACTGGTAGTACCATACTACAGGATTCGGTCTTATTTATATTGTTAAAAAAATTATATTATATTTTTATTATATAATATATAATATAAAACATTCTCTATTTCTTAGATTATAACCATCTTTTCCATCTTACTCTTTTTTTGGTTACATAATTATATCATACTCAAACAATTCGATCCCAAGAAAAGTAGTTTCTTTTATAGAATGAAAAAACTTGCTCAGATATGGAGGTAAATAAGAAATCATAATAAAACAGAGTTGCTTGGAATTCATTTTGGTAAAAATGTTTTAGATCTTGTGATTGGTTTTAAATTGTTGTTTTTTCTAAATTTTTAAATGACTAAAACTTTATTTTCCAGCTTGAGACTTGGAGTGCAAGAAGATCTGGAAGAAATGAAACGTGAAGAGGAAGAATTGAAAAACAGGAAGCAAACAAAGAAGTTGAGAACACGTTAACCAATTTGCCACAGTTTTGGTTGACTGTTATTCTACTATTTGTTCCAAAGTTTAGCTTTAGTTGTACTCGCATATGAAAGAATAAGAAATCACGTAGAAAATGAACATACAGAAAATAAGGACTTGGTGCCAGATTTTATGGTGCAACGGTCTGCATGCCTTGGAGAAGGAAAATTTGGAATATGATTTTCTGCTTTTCCTCAACACTCAACACCACTTCCCCTACTGTGGGAATACTGGGATATTTTCCAGGGCAGGATGGGAATTAGTTACTGGGACTGCCCCAAAAGAGGAAATTGGGAGAAAACATTAGTCCAGTTTTTTCCTTGAGCAGAAAGTTTTTATTGGAACCCAATCCCTATCATGAACAGAAATGATTTTTCTGTGCTCACAAAGAGGCAACTCTGGATCCAAAATTATGTTCTTTTGTTTGGCGCTCAAATATTGACCTTTAATAATTGCCAAGTTTCCTTTTCTGAAACACAAATAAATGCACTAATGGAGGATATTAGCTGGAGTAAAAATGAAAATTAATTATACTATGATGTAAAGTAATTCAAGGATGCCAGCAGACTGCTGATTGACTATGCACTGGCTTACAACAAGTGGGCCCTAATAACAATACAGTCTGTTTTCATTCCATAAAAATTAGAAAATTTATGTTTTTTATCTTTCAAAAGAGATTGTGTTCTGAGTCAAGATTCTTAAGTCACCTTTTCTCTTCCTATAAAGCACAGATTTTAAAATTTAGCCAATGATGATGTTGAAAGCAATATTAACATTTTCTGATTCCTGCTTTGCAAGATTATGTTTAAAAAAACTAATATTACAAAGCTTCGACATCACAATCTGATAGAAAGATGATGTTCCCTGAAAATAACTGTCATGGAATAAGTACATACAGCGAGGCAAAGAAGTATTTAGTCATCCACCAATTGTGCAAGTTCTCCCACTTAAAAAGATGAGAGAGGCCTGTAATTGACATCATAGGTAGACCTCAACTATGAAAGACAAAATGAGAAAAATGAGAAAACAAATCCAGACAATCACATTGTCTGATTTGGAAAGAATTTTTTTGCAAATTATGGTGGAAAATAAGTATTTGGTCAATATCAAAAGTTCATCTCAATACTTTGTTATATATCCTTTGTTGGCAATGACAGAGGTCAAACATTTGTCATTTCATTTGTCATTTATTTGGTTTGTATGCCGCCCTATTCCTGAGAAACTCAGGGCGGCTAACAATAAAAAGGGGAGGGGATACAAAAATAAAATAAAAAACAACAATTTAAAATTCAACAACAGTCGTAACCTCGAATGGGGCTGGATAGTTCAACAGCCCCAGGCCTGCCGGAACAGCCAGGTCTTAGTCTGTAAGTCTTCACAAGGTTGGCACACATTGTTGCTGATATGTTGGCCCATTCATCCATGTAGATCTCCTCTACAGCAGTGATGTTTTGGGGCTGTCGCTGGGCAACACGGACTTTCAACTCCCTCCAAAGGTTTTCTATGGGGTTGAGATCTGGAGATTGGCTAGGCCACTCCAGGACCTTGAAATGCTTCTTATGAAGCCACTCCTTCATTGCCCGTGCAGTGTGTTTAGGATCATTGTCATGCTGAAAGACCCAGGCATGTTTCATCTTCAATGCCCTTGCTGATAGGAGGAGGTTTGCACTCAAAATCTCACGATACATGGCCCCATTCATTCTTTCCTGTACACGGATCAGTCGTCCTGGTCTCTTTGCAGAGAAACAGCCCCAAAGCATGATGTTGCCACCCCCATGCTTCACAGTAGGTATAGTGTTCTTTGGATGCAAGTCAGCATTCTCTCTCATCCAAACACGACGAGTTCTGTTTCTACCAAACAGTTCTACTTTGGTTTCATCTGACCATATGACATTCTCCCAATCCCCTTCTGGATCATCCAAATGCTCTCTAGCAAACTTCAGACGGGCCCGGACATCTACTGGCTTAAGCAGGGGGACACATCTGGCACTGCAGGATCTGAGTCCCTGGCGGCGTAGTGTGTTACTGATGGTAGCCTTTGTTACGTTGGTCCCAGCTCAGCAGGTCATTCACTAGGTCCCCCCGTGTGGCTCTGAGATGTTTGCTCATCGTTCTTGTGATCATTTTGACCCCACAGGGTGAGATCTAGCATGGAGCTCCAGATCGAGGGAGATTATCAGTGGTCTTGTATGTCTTCCATTTTCTAATGATTGCTCCCACAGTTGATTTCTTCCCACCAAGCTGCTTGCCTATTGCAGATTCAGTCTTCCCAGCCTGGCTCAGGTCTACAATTTTGTTTCTGGTGTCCTTCGATGGATCTTTGGTCTTCACCATAGTGGAGTTTGGAGTGTGACTGTTTGAGGTTGTGGACAGGTGTCTTTTATACTGCTAACAAGTTCAAACAGGTGCCATTAATACAGATAATGAGTGGAGGACAGAAGAGCCTCTTAAAGAAGAAGTTACAGATCTGTGAGAGCCATAAATCTTGCTTGTTTGTAGGTGACCAAATTCTTATTTTCCACCATAATTTGCAAACAAAGTCCAAATCAGACAATGTGATTGTCTGGATTTGTTTTCTCATTTTGTCTCTCATAGTTGAGGTCTACCTATGATGTCAATTACGGGCCTCTCTCATCTTTTTAAGTGGGAGAACTTGCACAATTGGTGCCTGACTAAATACTTTTTTGCCCCACGGTAGCAACAAGCAGTAAGAAGAAATGAGGCAGCAGTGACATGGCCGTCAATATTAATTTCTTTCTACACCCTTGAAAAGAAGTTCTTCTGACACTCAACCCAGGGCTATATCTCCCTACTCTTGCATTTAGAACCCGTTCTTCCTCCGTGCAGATTGGGTTGAAGTATCAGTGAAAGCCCAGTCAGGTAATTATTTTCTCTTTTGCAGTGCATAAAATTAATATGGCCTCTATTAGTGGCAATCAGACAATATTTTATATTATAAGAAATATGACCAAATGAATTGTTTGCATATGGGGCTTAAACTTCATTGCCAGTCATCATCATACATCATCTTGGAAAAGACTAGTTTGCAGTGGTTTATAACTCACTTCTACATCTTTGATTTAATTTAAATATTTATGTTTCTTAGGTTAACTGCATGCTTTGTAAAAATTGCAAAGGCTACCAGTAGAGTTTATTTCTGCGTTCATTCAGATGCTATCTACATTTTAGTAAATATAAACATCTTTCCAGTTGTTTCATTTAACTGCTTAACAACATTGCTGAAAAGATTTCTAACAGAAACCAACATTTTATGATTTAACAAGTGGTTTTTACTTTTAAAAAACTTTAGTTGCACACTGATTTCAAGCTATGCACAATAATAGAGATGTTCATTTCATAGTTGCCAGAGAATCTCAGATCATTCTGTTCTACAAAAATTGTGCTTTGGAGTCTCAGTTTAATATTTGAATATCCAGTTCAATATTTTTTAAATTCATAAAGAATTTATGCAAAATGAAGTTACTGTCTAAAAAAGTCTAAATATTTCTTAAAATACATCATGCAATCCTACCAAGAAATTTCATTTTGTTAAAAGTTAAGTCTATGAGATTACACACAGAATTGGAAATGGAATATCCTGGAAAGAATGTACTAAAGAATAATCACTAGAGATAAAATCTTTTATCAGGAAAGGATGTTAAAATATGACAAAGAGGTCAAACTTCAGAATTACTACAAAGAAAATAATGGATATTTTTGTTTATGAAACTTATTTTTCACTATTTAGTAAGGCATCGTATTTGCTGAAATGAAATAGTTTAGCAATTGCTATAATAGAGTGCAAAACAGAAGTTCTCAATTTTTGGTTACTGTGATCACTAGTGCTATTTTTACAGAAGTGTGTATTATAAAAAACCTACTTTATTCAGGTGCACTCATGAATCTTTATATTCAAGATAATGACTGTTGAAACATGACCAAGTTACTGTTCATTTTACAACGTGAATGTTGAAGTATTGAAATCCTCAGCGCCTCTGATATCTATGTAGATTATGTCCTCAACAAATCTCTGACTTAGCAAAAAATTTGTAATGACAAACTTGTGTTCAGTTCCAAATTTTTGGGGAACAAATCTCCCCAATACATACTGCATGTTTTGACTGCTTCTTGCAAGTTTAATTCAAGACTAATATATTTTTAAATATTTGGATGTTATTTGTCATGTAGAAGATAATGAACTAGAAGATAATTTATATAGATCTCTTCATTTTTATATAATTTATTGCTTTTAGTAAGTATATTGCTTATTAAAATTTACATATGCAGATAAAGTATGGCAAAGGTATCTGGTATTCCAAAGATAGCATCCAAAATTGTAAGTTCTTTTTATGATAAATTGTCTATTTGCATTATTTCACTTTAGGAAAATATTTTTCATCTTTAAAAACTAAACTGAGAGTCATAGGATTACAGCAGTCTAAAAACCTTATGTTAATTGGCTACTTACTTTGTAAGGGAAGTAGAATACAAGGATTCTCTTACGATGTAAGAATATTTAAACAAAACGGAATAACTGGCATATGTCATTTTTCATGATAATAAATCATTCTCTACTCCTAAAGCAACTCCCCATATGTTCCCACAATCTACTCTGGACACTTTTCCCAACATTCATTCTAGGGCCTATGAACGGCTCGAATGCCGCTCTTGCCCTCTCATTTCAGCTGATAGAAGCAATTGGGAGGAAATTTAAATAACATCAATTCTGTGTGATTGAAGAAAACTCTGGCTTGAATTGCAGATTTTGATCAATGGTTGGAAGATGTGCCTTTTTTTTTACATATATAACCTTTCTATGAATGTAGGAAGAAAACAGATATAGAATTAATTGTGCTGTCAAAGATGCTTTGTTGCAGCTTGATAATATGAAGTTGTTTTACATCAAGTCCTTCCAGGCCTTGCTTTGCACAACTAGTTAATGTTTATTAAAATTAAATAAAACTTAAGGGCACTTTGTATTTATGAAGACTTCATTTTATAGTTATCTTCTATGTATTTCAGTTGTTCACTTTTTACAGCAGAAAATTACCAGAAAACTGAAATGTGCATCATAAAAAGCCCTAGTAAATAATTTTGATTTGTTCTCTCTAAAGCAGAATCTTATAAAAATGTATAAAAATTTATTTTTATAAACTCCCATTTTTTAATCTCACATAACTACTTATTTGACTTTTTCATTTATGTAACTTTAATTACCTTTACAACTAAAGTGCATTTCTATAATATGCAGCAGGAGACCAAAACACTGGGAAAAAAATACAGTCTTAAAGCGATTGAGTAAATAACTTCTTATAACTATGTTTAGATTTCTATTTATTTCGTTGAGTCAGAGTGATACAATCAAGTATAAAATATAACTGAGGATACTTTTAGAGTTTGTCCATCTTATGTTTTTGTTACATTTATTATATTCAACAGTGTGACAATTCAGGTAAAAACTGTTAAGCATAACTTTTTTCTGGTTCAATTAAACTCTGCTTTTGCACCGAATACAGACTGAAACAAATGATGTATATAATAAAATTGCGGACATTAAATATTGTATTGAGATTTTTGCTGGTTTGCTTTAATTTGTAGCAGATGTTGAGATGCCATTGAGCATCTTTCTAAAAGAGTAATTTACAAGTATTTCTGGAAAAAAATGGGACAAAGAACTGTAACAGAGTGTAAAATAACTAATAATGGAATAATACATGTTTTTACAATGTGCTAATCATGTTGATAATTGTTAAATTGTCCAAAATCTTCCAAGTGAGCTCTATAAAATATTATGACTTGAAATTATTTTTCCATTTTGTGACTCAGTGTTTTCATTAACAATCTATGGAACTGTGGATAGAAGGAGGTTTTACGGTTTCAAAACAACACATTATGGGACCCTTCTGAGAGATATGGTTTTACAGTTTTCTGAATTTGCAGCATTTTTCTACAGACTCTTCTCTAGAATTGCCAGGGTTAAAAAGAATTGTGAGACATGTAAACAAATGCACCTATGTGTCTTACAATTCATAGCCTTTTTAGGATGTAGAAATAGTCCCCAATTGGCTGGAATATTTTAGGGACTTAGTAAATATAGTGCATAGTGCTTATGTTTGCATGGTAAAATAACAATCACTAGTAAAATCAGATTTTTTAAATGTAAAAGCCATTGAAGGCTTAAGTTGCATGGCATGGAAAACAATTTCTTCAATTTTAAGAGCAAGTTCACTAATTTACAAAACAAATACCAGGGCAATGCTCACTGTTCATAAGATTTCTGTTATGCTGGGTGGAGCCAATCACAAAGATTCTTGAATTAGGTGATATTGTTGAGGTCATATCTAGCATTTAAATCTCATTTTTCTCAGGCAATTTTGTTTTATGCTAGGTGTGGTTTTTCCAAGACATTTTCAATTAGTTCAATTAGTACATTGTAATCAAACTGGTGGCACTAAATGCCAGACTGATTAAAGTATTTTGAAACAATAAGCATAAAGAACTGTTTTGAATAATGTAGGTGGTTCTAAGTTTTCATATTGGGACATAGGTTTCCACCATTCCATTGTGAGCATCTGGAAAGTACAATTTAAAAAACAGTTACTCTTCATTTTCCTTGAGTGCAGATATAAAGTTGTCTATTGTCTGACTGAATCTGGGCACAAGAGAAAAAGGTTTAAATGATTTGCTACTTGAATATCAAAACTAATTTTAAAAGAGTTATACTCTTGAGAAGTTATGCTGCACTCCTAGATGGCAACTCTGGAGTAAAAATATCCACAGCTTCAGCAACGACTAAGAAACACTATTTGCATGTATGGACAATTTAGTAACAGTAATTTTTCAGAGCTTACAGGTTTTCCTGAATACATACAATACATAAAAACAGGTTTGACCATACTATCATGGCCATCACCTTGATTTGTTTGAACAAATCCTATGGGTGTCTCTGGAGCAGTGAGATAGTAGAACCTAGCTGAAAAAAATGGCCCTAGTAAGGCAAACTCCTTTGTCCTAAAGAGTAACAAGCCAGTGTGATATTGCTGCTGCTTTCTATCATTCAACTGCCAAAGGGTGGAAAGGCTATAGATTGCAAATGAAATTGAAAATAAGAGGGCTAATTAATTGTGCCAATAACTATGGAAAAAGTAGGCATGTTTCTCAAATATTGGTGAGTTCCTGCAGGGAGCAACCTAATGGACTTGAAACTTTTTTTGCCTTCAGATCTGGGTGTGGACACCTAACAATTGGATATTCTGCAATGTGCAAATAAGATGCTAACCATGGTTAAAATAAGATACCCCTCTGATCATGCTTTATAATATGAAACACTTATAAACAAAAGGAAAATATTATTTATTGTATTATTTGTAAGCTAATTGTATGGCAATAGATATGCAAGCAGAAGGCAGGCAGCTGGTATAGCTAATAGTTATCTTACTCTCCTCTCTCTGTAGCTCTTAGGAACCATTTCCCAGCAGTGAGGATATGGCAGAGTTGCGGGGAAGGATACTCAAAAGTCAAGGAGGTAGTTATAACCATACAAATAAAGCCTTACCTCCTTTGTACATGTGTTGACACCATATGCATATACAAAGGGACGGGACTTTGATTACATAGGTGCAACCATCATCTTTTAATTTTAATTTGTTGTTTATATGACCGGATTAAAATTAACTTTTTTTACTTAAGTATCTTAAAATATAGTGAAAGGAAATAAAACATTCTGTCAATATTAATTACAATTTAGGAGGTCACGATTACAAGCATACCGTTATTTGACTTTTTCATCCAAAGTTAAATATTACATTAAAAAAACAACTGTTGCAACTCACGTCAAAGTATTGATTATATGTCAATTCTGTCAAGCATCAGCTAATTAATTAATGTATTACTCTAGAAGCTAGAAGTATGAGTCCTAGTCCCGCTTTAGGCATAAAAGGTAGGTGGGAGATTTGGGGCCTGTCACTTTCTCTCATTGTCTCACTGAAGAGAATATAGATTGTATTTGTTGCCTTGAGTTATTTATAAAAATAATAAAGGGGGAATATAAATGAATGAACAAAGAATGAACGAACATTGTATTGTTGTTTTTGGGGTGTGTACCTTTGAGCCACTGTTGTCTCCTCGTAACTGGCTGGGTAAGTCCCTGCAGTTTTCTTGGCACTTTTTTTTCAGAAATAGTTTGCCCTTGCCTGCTTCCTAGGGCTGAGATAAAGTGTCTGGCCCAAGATGACAGACAGCAGACAGATGAAGCAAAAGTGAAAATCCTTTAACCTTTTTTTTAATAGCAAAATGGAAACTAATAAAAATGACTGTTGGTTTAATTTCCCCACTTTTATACATTTGCTAATTTGCAACATTTGTGGTGTTTCAGCTAGACAGTAACTGATCATATTCAACATGCTGCATGATGTGTTGCACATATGAGAACCATTTTTATTTAAATTTAGTTAAACTTGATTTGTGAATATATACTGTAGGTTTTGCCGTTACTGTGTATCTTCCAAGTTAAAAGTTCCCAGTTAAGATATGATTTGGACTGTGTCTTTCTTCCAGGTTGACAAAAGTTTATTTTTGCAAAATGAGTATGTATCTAATTAAATTATATTTCTTGATTTTTTCTGAGATTACACCTAGTAGGAAAAGTTGTGGTTTCATTTCAAATTGAAATTCAAGATTTTTGACATATTTTTGAGGTTTTTTACTACTGTTTCATTTAATAAAATGTTCCTTCTGTTTCATGGCATTTTCAACAGTAATTTACCATGTGATTTGTCTATCTTACATAATATTAATGGAGTTGTATGACATCTATAAAATATTTTGGACAAATTTTCCTTTAAGTTATAACTTGGTGTAAATGTTATAGATTTAGTGCATAATTTTTCTCATTGGTGTATTATAACTTTCTTTAAAATTTTACATCCATTTTGTTATAAACTTTTTTGTTTGTTCTATCTCTGTGTTATATCTAAATGTCTGTACATCTGCTGCAGTTTATGGTGATGATTTTATTTGAGTGTTTCAAAATCTGTTTTTATTTTGTTCTTGATGTTCCTCCTTCCCTTTTCAGCTCTGATTTTATCTAATTTTATTTTTTTAATGTAATTTCCTTTTGGCTATTTGTAAATATATCAACCATGGGGTATTCCAACTTGTGCCTCAGTATTTGCTGTGTTTTTAATTTGTTCATAGAATTTGAGGTAACCATATCTGAGTAAGTAATTACTTTTTTCTTGCTTTTGGTAGCATGTCATACTTGTATCAAACTTTATCTGATAATTTGTTGTTCTGACCCCCACCTTGTTCATTCAGAAACGACAGCCAGACAGAACTTCAAAGGAAATATTTTTATCAGTCCCGGCTTTTCCTGGCTGCGAGCCCAAAATAAACACAGATAAATTCTCTGGCAAAAGTAAACTACAGCAAAACAGGCTTATATAAATCAAATCACTTATCCAAGTGCTTCTTCTCGATGATTGCAAACAAACAGAGACTTGACTAGAACAGGAACAGAACGGGATGGAACGAACGAACGTTGACTTCTGCAACTAGGGCGTGGCACCATCAGTCTTTTATCCGCAGGAGGAGATCCTTAACGAGTCACAGCTGCTTGTTATCCTCTCCTGCATGAACCCCGAAACAACTCACAGGAGGGTTCTGCTGAGTCACAACAATTTGTCCTCTGTATCTCTGTTCTATCTTGACTTATTTTGACCTTACCTACAAATATTACTGGAGGGGATATTCCAATGTGATTTGTCAAATAGGACTTCAATGGCAACTAAGTGGAGTAACATCTTATCATGATTTAAAGTAATTGTCCCTGCCTACAGCTTCCTCCATGCAATCCCCTACAGTTTAACTCACATTATTTAGGAGTTATAATTCTTGGGAGAAGTGAAGGTAGCTCAAAGAGCTGCAGAAGAGATTTGGGCCACTGTCTATTTTTTATTGAATTAAATTGCACAATTAGAGGACAAAGAGGAGTACAAACTACTACTAGATCACCCAGTTTGAACTTAAACGATGCCCGATTTTCTAAAGCCTTTTTCTGAATAAAGAAGCATTGATTTTTTTTCTGGGAACCACTCTTATTCTTCCTTGAGAAATCTGCTCTAATAATTTCAGTCCAAGATCAAAAAGAGAGAGAGAGAAAGGTTTAGCCCAACCAACCCCCAAACTATTTTTATGTGGATTTATTATTAATACAAACCAGACATTGAAAATACCTCTGTTCCAGGGAAAGAGGTTATGGTTATCAGCCTGAATGGGCATAGGCTGACTAGTTGCAATTCCTATACAACTACATATGGTTTTATAAGCCTGGCTTTTATTGTACATTAATAATATTTGCTAATACCTATGAAATAAGATGCCTTAAGTTTATTTCTGCATTCAGATAGAAATATAGCAACAATACTAAAATATGAAAAGAAAGTAAATTACATTATTTTGTTCCTATTCTGAAGTGGGTTTTGTATCAAGAGTAGTGTTTATTTAAATTCATTGTGAATTTATGTTGACTTTATTTTTCCCTAAATTTTCTCAAGAAATTATAAATTAGGACATTAATTCTTATACTCAGATACATCCATAAAAACATATATTTTATAACTGTTTATAATTGACAGTGTTGAATCTTATTATCCTTCTCCACCTTCAATTTTTTATGAGTTACAATAAGATCTCAAAAGCAAAAAAGAAATAATGGGGTGAATATATTGCAAAAATGGTATGCTAATTATTACTCTGTTGCGCTTTAATGTGTTGTCCAATATAGAGAAGATGAAAATGGAGATTAGGTTATCTATTTATACAGAGATATAGACATATGTATATAACAACTGTGAGAAAGGGAAAGTACCATAAGTTGTTTTTTTTTAAATTCACTGAGGCTTTTAAAACATCTTAGTTTGCAATCCAAGTTACATACTAATCTGGAATTCATTCCAGTGGAATTCCATGACTTTGACTCATGCTAAGACAAGGTAGGATTGCAGTCTAAATATTTTCAATTTTGAGTTGTTTAAATAGTTTTAAATGCAGTTTTCTTGCATCACTTGCTCTTTTATTCCTGGCTTTCCTAGTTATAATTTTGTTATTTAAGATGGTATTTAATTTTTTAAAATAAATACCTTTACCAAAAATACCCAGTTGTGTTGATACTAGTATTTATATGAGGATGTCCCCACCAATGATATATTTTTAAATGTTATGTGAATTTTTACCACTGCAGCTAGTAGGCAATTTTTAAAGTATCCGTCCATCAAAAGTTGCATCAGCGCTCAAACATTCTAAGTGATAAGCGTAAAATGAATCTGTTCCAAATATACTGTTCTACAAAATACTTGAAATGTGCTTTGTTCTGTGTTTAGTGGAACACAGTAATGTATGTGGAAAGTCCAGGTCATGAACATATAACATGATGCTCGCAAGGGTTTTATGAGTTACCAACAACAGGAACAAAAGGCTTCATTGTCTTCAGTACTTCATTAACTATTAGTTCATGAGCAGGAAATCTCCTTTCTTGGTGGTGTCTTAAACTGCATTTCCAAACTGGACCATCATTCTTAAAATAGATGGAAATTCTGTCCTAGGCTACATTTGTCTAAGGGAGCCTGCCAATTAAGGCTTGTTTTCACCTTCGCTGTTTCCTGGTTCCCCCTGCAACCAAACACAGAAGATATCACTCAAGCATTTGAAGAAAGAAACAACATATATTGTTTTATCAGTGTTCATACAGAAAAGAAGTAAACTAAGAAGTGTAACTTAGGCCAAGAGTCCATGATCCTAACTGGAGATTAAATTGGGAGGGTATAAACCTTTAGCAATTTTTTTTTGTTGCCTGCTTACTTAGCAACTATAGTTATATTTAATTTTACCCTACTGAAACCGAAATCTAAATTCTGCATGAAATTATTTAACATCGTTGCATTGAATCAATTGCTTTTATCTGCATCATGTCCTCCCACCCCCTTTGCATCATTTATTTCCAAGAATAGGAAAGTTTAAAAAAAAATATTCCTGTACAGGGCACTGAAACCTATCCTTGATCTCTGGAAACTATCTCTAAAATCTCCCCAAACATCATTCACATACTTTCAAGTTTAATGTCCTTACAAATGTGCAGGTTACCAATGTTGTTTTGAAAAAGCAAAACTAAACATTTAGTAAGATACCTTGTATGTCTAAAACTATGAAGAATGTTGTAAAAGCTGCAGAGAGAAAGAACGAGCAAGTGTCTTCCTTATTCTGAAACAAGAGTATCCTAAAACAAGAAGTCAGCCCTCTTTTCTGCTAATATGCACCACAATTTTTCGTGATACCAAAGATACCAAAAACATTTTTTTAAATTATACTGAAAATGTTACATAAGATTTCATGCAAGATACAGTTAACTCATGAGATCGGCCTATCACAAAATGCCGGTAATTCTTAATTTTAAATTTTGGAGGAAAGTAGGTACCGTCTTCAATTCTCAATCAAAACAAAATTTAATTCCAGGCCTCTATATCTTGTCTAAGGTAAAGGTTCTCCTCGCATGTATGTGCTAGTTGTTCCCGACTCTAGGGGGTGGTTCTCAACTCCATTTCAAAGCCGAAGAGCCAGTGCTGTCTGAAGATGTCTCATGAAGAGCCAAGGTGGCGCAGTGGTTAAATGCAGCACTGCAGGCTACTGCTAGATCAGCAGTTCAGCGGTTCAAATCTCACCGGCTCAGGGTTGACTCAGCCTTCCATCCTTCCGAGGTGGGTAAAATGAGGACCCAGATTGTTGGGGGCAATATGCTGACTCTCTGTAAACCGCTTAGAGAGGGCTGAAAGCCCTATGAAGCGGTATATAAGTCTACTGCTATTGCTATTGCTATGTGACTGGCATGACTCAGTGCTGAAGGCGCACAGAATGCTTTTACTTTCCCACCAAAGGTGGTTCCTATTTTTCTACTTGCATTTTTTTACATGCTTTCAAACTGCTAGGTTGGCAGAAGCTGGGACAAGTAACGGGAGCTCACTCCGTTATGCAGTGCTAGGGATTCGAACTGCTGAACTGCCAACCTTTCTGATCGACAAGCTCAGCCTCTTAGCCACTGAGCCACCGTATCCCCCTATATCTTGTCTATACTCTCATAAATGCAGTGCCCATACTTCTCATTGTGAGAAATCTGGGATTGCAAAGGGTCATTTGGCCATCAAGCTTAGCCCCTGATTAAAACATTCCTAACCAATGGCTTTCCAGTTTCGGCTTGAACATATTCACCATTTCTATATGCAATAAGTTGCACTGCTGAACTATTCTTACAGTTAGAAACCTCCCTTCCTACAACTTGAAACCATTTATTCTGAGTCCTACATTTGGGAAAGATTGATAACAAGTCTTCGCCTTCTTGGCTTCTTCTCTGTGACACTCTTACACATGTTCATATTTCTACCCCAGATGTCTTTTATCAAGGCATAAAAAATTGACCTTTTTTTGTTTTTTCTGCATTGATAAATAAGCAATTTTTGTTTATTGGGTTCTAAAGAAACAGCATAGCAGACTAAAGTTAATAGACACAATGCTGTACTTTACCCTCAACAAGAGACTTTTTCTTATTTGCAGAAATATGTTTGTTTTTTTAAAAAACAGCAGATAAATGGGAAATACATGTCTTGAGATAACCCAAGCCAAGCCTACAGATATTTGCTCACGCATCAGGCTTTTAAAATTAATTTCAGATATATATTTTCTTCCCTCCATCCATTAATTTAATCTTTGATTAAATAATATTAGGTGCCTCATATATTTTTCTCATGGAACACCTAATGACAGCCAGACCTCTTTTTCCGGATCAGAAGATGGAGACCTTGTGAGCCATGGGAGACGTTGTTGGTTGCTTTTACCAAAGGTTAACTGCCAGCCTTTAGTGGATTTTTTTTTACTGTTTTGTTCCAGTTCCATGCTTGTAAATATATTTCCTTTAAATCTCTTTTACTCTCAAAATATTCACCTCAGAAATAATAACAATTTCCAACACTCAACTTACTTATTTTATTGAACTTATCACTGCTCACTTTGGGAAGATTCAAAACCTATTTTATTTTTTCATACAACACAGCTAAGCAACAGCCCAGACTCAGCCATTTAAAAAAGGTGTTTTGCAAAGAACCCAAACATGTAAATGCCTCCGTGTATATCCAAACCACTATTTGAAGAATCAAAATGCTCCATTCCCCTGAAGGTCAGCATGCCTGCTTTGAGGAGGACTTCCCTACCTCTTCTAAGTATGCATGGACATTTACAAAAACACCTCCACCAAAATTGCCAAGACAATGTCTCTGTTAAACTGGGTCTTATTCAGTGGTGGGATTCAGCCAGTTCACACCTATTCAGAAGGTTGTTAACTTTCTAAGCAGTTCGGAGAACCGGTTGTTGAAAGAAATCTCATTTTGTTTTTTTTCCCCCACTTACAGGGCTAATCCTGTAAGGAAGGCAGGAAGGAAACATTCTGGTGTTGTTTCTAGCCTAATTTTTATTTCACTCCTAACAGAAACTGCCTCTCTTGTTAACCCTTATTACATTGTAAAAGCTAAGGCGAAGTGCCCATCGACGTAAGTGATGTTAAGTTGGCCGCACCCACCCAGTCATATGACCTACCCAGCTGGTCATTAGGGCAGAGAACTGGTTGTTAAATTATTTGAATCCCACCACGGGTCTTATTCATCCTTTCTTGATAGAACTTGATAGAACTATCATGTTCTACTTGTTCAAAGGCATTTCCTGATCCTCTAACAAGGTTTTTAAGGAACGGGGAAGACAGACCAGAAGATGGACAGTAGTCCTCATTTTCCATCCATTCTTTTAAGAGTTAAGACAATAAAATTTGCTGTGAAAAAGTAACATAAGCATAAAGACATGACTGTTCAGGTGCACTTAGCGTTTACCTTGAATGGGCCATTTTATTCTTTAATAAGAAGCAATTCCAAAATGTAGGAGAGATAAACTATACACCTAATCTGCTTTATGGCTTTGCAAACCTAGAGAAATTTAGGGAGCTTATTTCATGATAAATCTGGTCATTATCTCTCTTTAAAGAAGAGTGGTTCAGTTTTAGCAATTTATATATAACCTGCAATTGTTCGTGCCATTATTTCTATCAAACACTGGTTCCAGCCAAAACCCTAATCCTGATTTATTAATTTTCTCATCTATATTGATCATACAATCTTTAATATTTGCAAATTATTAAGATTCTTACAATATCAGTTTTATACAAAAGTATATGTAAATTCACATTCCCTATTAGATTACAAGCATTTATTTTATATTGTTTTAATTGTTTTAAATTCTTTTGTAGTTGTTTTATGTTGTACAGTATCAGTATTGAATAATTTGCTAAATATTTGATTTGTTCTCCTATATGCTTTACTTCCAACAGATATTCACAAAACAGTTGCCATTCTTATTCCTTCTTAGCTCTTAAATGGCCCACTTTTCCTGCATTCTTATCTCTTTCCTGCCAATCCACTCATGTCAATTATCAGAATTTCTTCTTTCTTCAGAACACTGCACACATTTCTTCTTCCTTCAGAACACTGCACACATTTTTTTCCTCAAAGTGACTTTAATGTATTTACATTACTGTTACATAAAATCATCAGTCTATGACTTGCTACATTCATATGTATCTATAACAATCCAGGTGACACCAATTCATATATCTGACATTTTAGCCCTTTCATTCTAATTAAACTATATCTTAACTTCCTGCATATATTCATCAATTTCTTTCTACAAAATCAGAGCACCTTCATTCAGATCTATATTATACCTTTCCACTTTCCCATAATTTCACTGATATGTCTTTTTTGTTTCTTTAATTTCATCTTTTAATTTGTATTCTTTTGTATTCTTTTGGGGTTTTTTTACATTTCAAACTATAATATTTCACAAGCATTGACCATCACCAGATAGGCTCAGAGATACCAAACTCTACTGACCATCACCTTGCAAATGTCATATAATGCTTTTTAGTAAGGTAGCTAAGGTATAGACTAGGTCAATGATTCTCAACCTGTGGTCCACAGACCCCTGGGGGCCACAATATTATCACAAGGGGTCTATGAAGGCTTGAAGAAATGGTGGGATTTAAATCTTGCATTAAGACTTGGGTTCCGTGGCTTTGATCCATGGCCAAAAAGATATTTAAAGGGGGTCCATGGTGAATAAATGGTTAAGAACCACTGGGCTAGGTTACCAGTCTTAGTTACACTTATCCCACGTGGAGTATGGCCTGTATAACTGCAGACCAGATTTTTCTCAAGCATCCTCATGCTATATCATGGAAGCCAGGACTTTTAATTTTTGCATACTACCCACAAGCCAACTTACTTGTCAAAATTACAACAACTATTATGTACATCATGCAGCATATAGCAACACTCCTAATGCCTTTGGGTCATGGTTTCAGTCACTGCTAGTTGCAAGAGGTACATGGATCTAAAGGGAAGTTTACGTAAGTCCAGAACCCTGGGAAAATATAATAGAAAATGTGCTCCAGTAGAAGGACTAAATAGTTAATAAATTGTTCCTTTCACCCTTCTCTCAAATGACCAGTAATTCATGAAGTGAGGAAATATTTACAATAGCTTGGCATCTTTTTCTCTTCTTACAAATAAGATTTCTTTATGAATAATTTTGCTTTTGGTATAAATTCAATACATATTTTGTTTCTGCATCCAACAATAACCTAGGTGAAATTCTAAATATATTTTTAAAATGTACTCACCTTAGCTTTTGGAATTCTGTTTATTAGATGCAAAGTGAGAAGGAATAGCAGCCAACCAATGACAATCATTGTATAAATTCTCGCAGGATTTTCCTATGTGATTTGGTATGATCAGTTTTTAAAGAAAAAAAAGAACTGAAATGGAAATTTCAGTTCAACTGTTTTTAAGTAACTCACTACTCTGGCTTGATGGCTATTTATGATGAACCAGCCCATGCAATGAATGTGACTGTGACATCACTTGTTACAGAACAATTGCTCCCAGCAGAATGACATCAACAAAACAGTTTATCTGATAGAATCAAAGGTGTTGTAGGTAAGTATTAGAATTGCCAAATCAGGTAGTCACTTTTTAATGAAGCTTTTGTTTTAAATAGTATATAAACATTTACAAGGAAATAAACAACAACACACACTCTGGACTTCAAATTTAAAGACCTCAAATCTGTATCTGGTTGATACATCTCATAGAACCATCCCATCCTGGATTTCCCAGTAAAATGTGTAAGAGTAATTAGGCAGATGCTCAAACCAAGGCTATCTGCAGGAGTGTGAAGGCAGTCCCGAGATGGAATTGATGGGCAGAGTCATTGTGAGATGTTTTTGATATCAGATCACATGTGATTTTTAGGTCATGAAAATAGCTGCTGGTACAAATGAAAAAAAAAACATAGAAAGTACAATTCTCACAGTTTGCACAGTCAAGAGACACAAGTTCCTGGGCCTGCAAGGATAGTATGAATACATTTTGTATAAATACGGTTTAATCAAATTATTAGTATTAGTAACTGTATAAGGTTTTAAGAATCTATTACAATACTTCAAGTCTTAAATTTTTTTTGGCTTACTACTTGCTATTCCTTTTCTGCACTTTGTAAAATGCTTTCGTCAAAAGAAACTAACAGAATGGATATGAAAAGAAATGGGTATGGAAAAAAAAGGATACTTATAGGAGAATAGTTAGAATTGAAGGAATGGGAATCAAGATTTATAGTGCAGTAGAAAGTTATCTGAGCTTTGATATTTGACATTCTGATGTGTGTATGTTTGTGTGCGCACATGCATATGAGGAAGGTTGAAAATATAATATTTCTCTTTGTTTTGTTTTTCAAGGCCATTTTTAGAGAAAAAAATGCAAAACCATTTTAACTACAAAACTTAGCTGCAAAACAAAAAGTTCCATGCTTTCTGAACCAGAAACCTTGCCACCTTGCTATGCATGCAAAAGAACAGGCTGTGATTATTCAGTTTATTTTTAGTTTATTATTAAAAGATCAGTGCATACAATATTGAATAACAGACAAACCCACAGAACAAACACAACCTGTGGTTTTTTTCCCCCTTTGTACAATTTGTACAGAACCTAAGCAAAAAAGAAAAATGAAAATACAAATCTTAGTGTCTTAAATTTCAAAACCAGATGAGACAGGCAATATGGAAAAATGATGCCATACTGCTGGAGATACCAAATGTTTAATCTGACAAGAGATAAGAAAGGTAATATGCATATTCCTTTCCTGGAAAACCTCTTTAAAGGGGTATAATCAATCTCATTAAAAAAGATGACAGGAGGAACCTGGTTCATAATTTCCACCTCACTGGCTCCACAAATGTTAAAAACATCTGGCCTCAGGGTCTGGTTTATGATTCACTCTCTGATAAATAATCATAACTCTGCTTGCCTTGACTTTGGCCTTTCATTATGAATCTATATCTACTTAAAACTCCCGGTGGTGATGTGGGTTAAATTGATTCAGCTTTGTAATTCTACTTTATTTGGCTCCTATTTCCATGTAATGTTCTGCAGTTTTTGCTATGACTAAACGTCTCTTTCCCTTTTCCTCTAGCAACCTAAAGTCCTTGTTCCCAGCTTTTTGCTTTCTTATTAAAGATATTGGCTTTTCAGTGTTTGTGGAGAGATTTAGGTTCATTTTATTTTTGTTGATTTAGAGTTCTGTAAAACACTTCCTCTGCCCCTTGAAAGGGTGACCTGAAAGTATAATGGCCTCATAGTCAACAGCCTGTGTTTCTGTGGTAAAGGATCACATCCTGCTTAATCTTGGGTACCAATTTTAATATATAATTTTTCTTCCCATTTCTTTTCAGCCGTGTCCTTTAAACATTTAGTTCTATATGAGTTTTATCAAAAACTATATCCAAGACAGGACTACATAAAACTATAGCTAGTGTGTCAGTTGTGGCTTTATGTAAAGCAGGATGTTTTGCTGACAGTTACCTATGTTCTAATCGTATTCCTGGACTACTGCAGTGTACAACACAGAAACTGACTTGGAAGATGACTAGGAAGTTTTAACTGGTTCATAATGCTGCAGCTAATTTGGTAGCTGGGAAAGTGTGACGCAACTGGCCCACGGGCCACGAGTTTGATACCCTTGACTTAGACTTATATATTGCTTCATAGTGTTTTACAGCCCTAAGTGGTTTACAGTATATGACCCCAACAATCTCGATCCTCATTTTACCCACCTTGGAAGGATGGAAGGCTGAATCAACCTTGAACTGCTCCAGGATCGAACAGCTGGCAGTTGGCAGAATCAGCCTACAATACTGTATGCTAACCAGTGCGCAACCACAGCTCTTATTTAATGGGTTTTAATGAGTTTTGTGGAAATTTTTCTTGCAATTTGTACCCGATAATGATTAACTGTACAGTTCATACCTTGAAATTTCAAGGATTTGTCTTACCATATCTCCTTATCTCTTCCTGCTCTAAACACCGAGTCAATCCATTAAAATAATAATTTGGACTTGTCTCAGTTCATATATCAAAGCTACTATGTTTCTTTTCTATGAATATTTCTGTAGCTATTTCTTACCATTAAAAATGGTCTATAGCTATTATAGTTGGTTTGTTCTCTTATTAGTTGTAAAGCAATTAGTAGTTCTGTATTTCAGGTCTTCTGGTAGTGTAAACACATCAGTGGTGGGTTCTGGATCCCGGTGCAACCGGTACGGTGCAACAGGGCAAGGCATCCACCACATGCATGCGTGCATACTTACCACCCACGATGCTCCGCAACGCTCCAGCTGCTCGGCGGAACGCTGCGCAGGCGCCGTACCCTCCATGTGCGGAAGCCCCGATCAACTCAAATACAGATAAGGACAGCGGGCAGGCGGGCCCTCTGGAGCACCGTACCAGAACATTCCCAGCAGGCACCGTTACACCCATACCGGGGCGTACCAGTCGTATCCCACCACTGTTATGCATGTTGAACTATCTTTGATCAACATTTTAAATAAGATCTATGTATCTCTCTGGCTCTTGCTTTTTGCTTGTCTGGGTGCAAGAGACTCCTGACTGCTTTGGAACTATCAAACTCATCTAGATCCTCTTTAGTCATAGGTACTGAATTTGAGTGAGTTTTCCATGAATCATAGAAGGAAAACAGGACCAATGTTCTTCTTCCAGGATTCTCTTCCAAGCCCTTTAATCTGTATTCTAGAATTGCATGAATTCTAGAATTTACAGCTGATTACATGAAGCTGATTACTTAAGCCAAATCATAACCAGACCTATCCTTCCATGGAAACTAGTTTTATCTCTAGTACAACAACTCACATTTTTGGGAACTTGGAGAACAGAATTCAGGAATCTCCAGTTTCTCATGCTTTGCACAGAGAATATTTGGACTACATATAGTAGATAGAAGAGCACCAACCTCACCTTGGTGATTTTTAAAAAAAGAATTTAAATGGTAAACACATTTCTCTGGCATGTCCAGGTGCATGTTTAGAATAAAACCTCCCCATTTCGTGATGCTTGGAAGATCCTTAAAATTCTTGCTGAATTATACTCTTATTACCATCTGCACACTTTTTTTTATTTTGTTTTATGCAAACAAATCCCAAGGTTTGAAAATTTTGATAATTTACATCAAGATATCTTACAATGCAATCTGTGGATAATATACTGTAAGGGAATTTATCAGAATGGTATATATACAGTTCATTCACTTGACCTCTCAGGGAAGAAATAAAAGCATTACATTACATATTTCCCCCATGTACAGAGATTTATATGATTCCCACAAACATTTTATTCTGTGTAGCTTTTAACAGGGTTTTTGGATGAAACATATTTAGATATATTGGATCATTTATGAATCTGCAAAGTCATAAGTTTATCACATTTGTAAATTCCTTATTTACCTGATTCTATTACTATTTTTCTTGTTTTTTTCTTTTCTCTAACTTAAATTATGTTTTGTTGTGCCAGAATGTTATTAAAAAGAAAAAGCTAACTTAATTTATTTGTATGTTTGGCAACTTTATATGGCTGCCCCTCTCATTTGATGTGATTCTCAACAGCATGTAACTAGCAGTTAAACTAGTAGTATGTGACCAATGAAATGCTTAAAACAATAAACATAAATAAAAAATAACTTTGGAACTCATGCCCTCTTCAAGTAGCGTGTGGAAGTATCTATAGAAAAGTGTATTTAAAGTATTCTTAACCACTGCTACCCCCCTGAGCATTCAGAGGTTTTGATGCTATCTACTTTGGCTCCTTTGAAAGAAATGATGTTATCTAGTGTAGTGATTTCCGTTGAAAAGAGAGTCATCTTCAGTATGAATTCTTTCCTTTTGCAGTTTATAATACAAGTGTTGGTCGAGACACTCACGCCAATATATTATTTCCATAGCCTTTAAAAGGATCTTCCATTACTTTTAGGCTGTAGTCACATAATATATTAATTTAGTCTACCTAAATCTAAAAAAAATTCAGACATGTGGATTTTTCAGCAACATCTTTGGAGATTTTGGAGATCAAGTCTGAAGCTCTATAGGGCACAGAGGTTGAAGAAAATTGCATTCAAATATTCAATTATAAAGTTGAAAGGGGCTTTAGAAGTCATCTAATCCAGTCCCCAGCCCGGTGCATGATTCAGCAAAGGAAGACGTATCACTTTATGGGGAAATTGTTGTTTGACTGACAGTTGTACAAGTAAGAAATTCCTTCTGACATTTAGTTTCAATTTCCTTCCTTTATGTTTTGACATAGTGACTCTGGTCCTGCCCTCTAAGGCATCAAATAATTTGAATCTTTCTTGTATGTGACAGTCCTTCAAATATCAGACAGCAATCATGTCCTCTCGGTGCCCTATGGATTCTGTACTCCTTTATTCATTCCACATAGTACTTGGTTTCCAAATCCTTCATCATTGCAATAGGACTTTTGAACTGCAATTTGTCACTGCCCATTTTGCATTGCAGTGCTCTAAAAAAGATACAGTATTTCAAGTAAGGTCCCAACCAGAACATGATAGAGATGAATAAGTTCTTCTAATGCTTTTACTCCTGCTAATGCAATCAATGGGAAGGGCTTGCACTTAAGAGTGTTTATAAATGCTATTAGTCTTCTAATAAGCATAAGCATAAGAACCAACTTTCACATTTATACTTAATGGCTGTCTTCACACAACAAAATAATGCAGGTCACATGCAGCCCTGAGCCTCTAGTTTGCTGTCCTAAGAGCTCACCATACAATAAGTAACACTGCCATCTAGAATGTTTTGAAACATTGTTTTTTTATTTTCACATGAGTGTTTGGAGAAAAGTTGTTCCTTTCAAGGACACAACATTTGGCTAAGGAAGGATAGTGTGATGAGCATGGAGGTTGTTTATACAGGTACTCTTCTGTGATACTATCAATGTGTGGAGTCTTGCCTTGAAGGAATAAATAGAAATTCAAAGGGAAAAGCCTAGTGTGACCTTGAAAAGGCTTTCATTTTATAAAAGTTTGAACTTTCTATAAAAGCTTTGGACTTTTTCAGTGGCAGTGTTTACCTTCTTCCATTGCTTTTTTTTATTTTATTTTTCCCTTTCGCTCCCCTGCTTTCCTCTCCATTTAGCAATTTCCAGCTGATCTGAGGCCTTTTGTAGAAGAAGTTTGGCTTTTTCCTTTTCCCGTTTTTCTTTTTTTCCTTTTTTTAGAAAAAGAAGCTGTGCTGCACCTCTGTTTTTTCTTTCCCCTCTTCTTTTGGATACATTTGCATTTTGCTTTATTGAATTGGATTAAGATAGAATCTGAATATTTTTATATAAATTTTTTTTATTTTTATTATTTATTTTTTATATTTTTATTTTTCTTTACTTTTTGCGATTGTTTTATAAAAATCCTTTTTTTCTTCTTTTTCTTTTCATACGTTCTTCCATTGACTATTCCATGACTATTTGGGATTACAACTGTCCTCCATAATAAGTGGATTAAAGCATAGAAGATTTTGAAGATGAGCAAAAAAATAATGACCACTGGCTCTGCAACAACAACCTCCTCTTCTTCACCATCAGGAAGACAAAGATCAATACAGACAACAGGAAAAAGACAAGGGAGTAACATTAGAGATGATTATGCAAGGAATACAAAAGATACAAGTAAGAACAGAGAATATAGAAAAGAGAACAGAGAGTATTAAAAATAGAATTGAGAAGATAGAACAGAGAACAGAAAATACTGAACAAAAAGCAGGAAAAACAGATGAAAAAATTGAAAATATCCAATAGATCAGTGGTTCCCAAAGTGGGCGATACCGCCACCTGGGGGGCAGTGGGATGACAGGGGGGCACTAAGAGGCAAGGGGGGCAGCAGGGGGCTCTAAGAGGCAAGGGGGTGGCAGGGGGCGCTAAGAAAGCGATGAAAAAAAGATCGTGTATTGTGTTGGCTGCAGAGGGAGTCGCCCCTAGGTTGGTAGCTTCCCCTTAGCTAATTCTCAGATGGAAAGGAGAAACTTGCCAAGCAGAAGATGGAGTGTTTAAAGCTCATCAGCACGGGCAGAAGGACGAAATTACCCAAACAACCCTGGAAATAGCTGCGGGTTTCCCTTTAAGCAATGTCACCATCTCCCCCCCACCAATCACCGCCTTCCTCCCAGGAGAGGGGCGCGCGCCACTTCAACCGCCCACCCCCCAACACCGCCAGCGTCTTAACTGGCTTGGCTGGTGAAAAGGTTTTTTTTAAAACGGTCGGTGGACGAGGAGATCGTGCACGGTGTTCTTAGGGGAAAATAACCCCCATCAATCGAATTCTAGTTGAGCTTGCAAGAGAACTCTTTACCACTGGTTTAAAAAACGGTCACATATTTCGTGCCATCCTTTTACTTTGCATGGAGACGCTGCTGGGTAAAAGTAACGGGGGGAGGGGGGTGATAGCGGAAGTGCGGTTGCTCTCTTTTGGTGGTGTGGATTTTGGTTAGGGAGGTTTGGATTACCAGCAGGAGGGAGCTCGCATTGCAATCTTCCATTTCTAGCCTTGGAAATACGGATGTTGTTAAACTCACGGAAGCTTTCTTTGATATAGGTATAGTATACTATATGTATATACTATTATAGTATAGGTCAGGAGTCCCCAAAGTTGGCAACTTTAAGACTTGTGGACTTCAACTCTCACAATTCTCCAGTCAGCATAGCTGGGAGTTGAAGTCCATAGCTGTCTGGAGAATTCTGGGAGTTGAAGTCCACAAGTCTTAAAGTTGCGAAGTTTGAAGACCTCTGGTATAGGTTCTCCTGCTTGAGCAGGGGGCTGAACCAGAAGACCTCCAAGGTCCCTTCCAGCTCATTTATTCTAAAGCTTATAAAAGCTCCACTCAATGCTGGTTGTGGGTGGATTTTCTTTTAGGATATGTGTTTAGTTTTTGAAATATGCTCATTCCCATCCTCTCTCCTTGCGGAATTACTGGTTTTGAATAGTTGGTTCAGCGAGCAATAGTTTAGCCATTGAAACCACGTAAGCATTTAAAGGCAGAATGTCTGTGTTGTGCAAAATAATTGGCAATCTGAAAGAGATAAGATTATATTGTATGCCTTTTGTTGTGATTCAGCAGCAGTCTTCTGTGAGTCTTTTCGGTATGCAAGTTTAACAATGCAGCTGGGGCTCGTTAGTGGGTCTTCGGGTGATAAAAGGATGGATGGTGCCACACCCTGGTTGCAGGAGTCAACGTTCCTTCGTTCGTTCAACATTCATTGATCATCGGTCGTGGTTTATTTGAGAGCACTTGGAGAAGTGATTTGCTTTCTGTAACCCTGATTCAAGGAGGCACTTGGAGAAGTGCATTGCTTTGTAAGAGTTTTTGTTTGGTATTCTGTTATGTAGTCAGAGACTTTATTTATGTTTATTTTGGGGCTCGCAGCCAGTCTGAGCCGAGAACTGATAAAGTGAGTTCCTTTTACGTTTGTCTGCCTGTCGTCTGTTAACGAGCGGAGAAGGGAGGACAGAACAGTTTGACTCCTGCCTGACAAACCTCTATTTCATTAATTATGGAACAATTAATGGCTGAAAATAGGCAAATGGCACAACAAATCACGATGTTGTTGGACCAAATTAATCAGTTGCAGAGAGCTGCAACCCCACCCCACCCCCAGCCAAGGAGGAAGTGCCCAGTAGCCATGCCAGATAAATATGATGGGAATCTGGCCATGTTTGCCGCGTTTCTGGGACAATGCCAGCTGCACCTCTTGGTTAGCATAACCAATAAGAAATTTGGCCAATAATATTAAGGCAAGTATGAGCAATTATCTGCCCATGGTTGCTTAAAAAATGACACCAGAGTTTCTTGGCATTTCTGGATGGGGACTGGATGAAATCCTTCTCTAAAATGACTGATGAAATAGACCTAAAAGATGTTTGGAGAGAAAGAAATCCCACTAAAAAACAATATACCTTTTATTCAACTAGACATTTATCATGCTCCAGAATAGACATGATATGGGCTACAATGGAACTGATCTGAAGAAATTGACATTGAAACAAGTACATGGGCAGACCAGAATCCAATGACAATTAAATGAAAAGGACAAAGGAAAAGATCTAGATGGACGTTAAATAATACTATATTAAAAGAGAAGGACTTTGTACAGAAAATAGAGAAAGAATTGGCTTTCTTTTTTAAAGAAAACAGAAAAGAAGATATATCAATGCAGAACCTCTGGGACACAATGAAGGCTACATAAGAGGTTTAATAATAGACTATACAAGGAAGAGAAATATAAAGAAAAGACAAGCCTTCAAAGTACTAGATGATGACTACAAGAGACTTGAAAAAGACTTACAGAAATCTCCACAAAAAAGGATATTAAAATAAAAATGGACACGATTAAACATAAAATGGCCTAATGGAAAAGGAGGAATTAGCACAAAAATTAGAGGTGCTAAACAGAACTATTTTGAAAATGCAAATAAACCAGGTAGATGGTTGGCATATAAATTGAAAAAAGAGAGAGAATCAAGGAAAATATTGCAATTAATAGATGATCAAAGGCAAATTTGTCATGGAAATGAAGAGAAAACAAAAATTATACAAGATTACTATGGTAAACTGTATGAATAAGAGAATATAGAGGAGGAAGGAGTTAAACAATATTCACAGAAAGCCAATCTATCCCAAATATTTAAAGAAATTGTAACGATGCTAGAAGGCAAGATAATGATGATGGAGTTAACTGAAGCACTTAAAAAACAAAATAATGGAAAGGCTCCGAGCCCGGATGGACTGCCAGTGGAATTTTGCAAGTTGTTGCAGGAATCGCTCTGTTTTCCATTACTAGAAGTAATGAATTAGGCTATGTTAGAGAGAAGGATACCCAAATCATGGTCAGAAGCATATATTACACTTGTGCCAAAGGAGGAGGCGGACCCACTTCAAATTAAGAACTATAGACCTATTTCTCTGCTAAACTCAAGACTATAAGCTATTTGCTTCAATATTGGCAGGACTTAAAAATATCTAAATAATTTCATTCATCCTGACCAAAATGGGTTTCTACCAAAGAGACAAATCAAAGATAATGTGAGAATAATTCTGGACACTTTGGAATATTATGAGGCACACCCTGAAAAACAAATGGCTTTGATGTGTTTAGATGCACAAAAAGCCTCTGACAATGTGAATTGGCAATTTATGTCGTTACAGCTGGAACAGATGGGCTTTGGTAAGAAATCTACTCAAGCCATACAAACTATATACCTTAAACAAACAGCAAGAATAATGATAAACAGAGAATTGACAGATTCTATTGATATAAGGAAAGGGACAAGACAAGGCTGCCCACTATCCCCTTTGTTATTCGTCTTCTCATTAGAAGTTTTAAACAGAAATATTAGAAAAGAAAAAGACATAAAAGGAATGAAAATTAAAAAGGAAGAATACAAATTGCAAGCATTTGCAGATGGTCTGGTCTTCATCCTAGAAGATCCATTAGAGACTGCACCTAAATTGATAGATAAAATAGAGGAATACGGAAAAGTAGCAGGTTTGAAAATAAACAAAAATAAAATGAAGATTTTGACAAAGAATATGCATCAAGACAAAAGAAAGAATTGGCAGAAGCTTTGAAGATCCAAGTCACGAACAAGGACAAGTACTTGAGAATATACTTGACAGCAATATGTGGTACTTACAGAGAATAGTTACTATAAGCTTAAACAGCAGATTGCGACAGATTTGACAAAATGGGAAAACTTACAACTATCAATAATAGGGAGAATCTCTACAATCAAAATGTGTGTGTGTGTGTGTGTGTGTGTGTGTGTATGTATGTATGTATGTATATATCTATATCTATATCTATATCTATATCTATATCTATATCTATATCTATATCTATATCTATATCTATATCTATATCTATATCTATATCTATATCTATATCTATATCTATATCTATATCTATATCTATATCTATATCTATCTATCTATCTATCTATCTATCTATCTATCTATCTATCTATCTATCTATCTATATATATATATATATATATATATATATATATATATGTTATATTTATGCTGATAAATAAATAAAGGGAGACTAGTATAGATCTATTTCAAGCTATTTAGCTCTCATCAGCTAGCCATACCCAAGTTTGGGTATATATATCCCAGATATATCTCCCAGATATATATCCCAGATATATATCCCAGAATTTTATATTTGTTTCAGACAATTCCAGACTTGGGAAAGATTATTTTGATGACTTAAATAAAATAGTGTTGAAATATATTTGGCAGGGAAAAAAAGCAAGAATAAAATTAAAATTGTTTACAAGATGTTAGAATAAAAGGAGGATTTGGTCTGCCAAATATGGAATTATACTATCAGGCAACAAGCTTAATGTGGGTCAGGGATAGATAACATTAAGAAATTCTAGATTACTGACTGTAGAAGGGCATGATTTGTTGTTGGGATGGCATGCTTTCTTATGGTACAGGGGAACTAAAACACGGTTATTTCAGAATACATTATATACGGGAGGCTTTGCTATTAAATTGGGAGAAGATTAAAAGGCAACATTACTTAAAAATTCCAGTCTGGTTATCAATTATTGAAGCATTTTCATATCCAATAATATATAAAAAGGAACAAACAGTTAAATATGGTGAAATATTGAATGCAGAGGGTGAACTTATATCTTTGCAAGAATTAGAACAGGAAGGAATAAAGATGAATTGGTTTTCATATATGCAAATAAAGTCTAGATATGTAAAAGATCTTAAAACGGAAGGTTTCCATGATAAAATGACTGAGTTAGATAAAATTTTGACAGGTACTGATGAACAGGTAATTAAAAAACTATATGGATACTTATTAGAGGTTAAGCTAGAAGAACAACAAGTTAAGGAATCTATGATAGCTTGGGGGAAAAACTTTGGACATGGGATTGACTTAAATAAGTGGCAGAAATTGTGGTCTCAAAATTATAAAATGACAAGTCAACAGCATACAAAGAAAATTTGTATAAGAGGTTTTACAGGGGGCATCTACCTCTGACGAGAATAGCAAGAATGTTCAAGAACAAATCGGAAAAGTGCTGGAAATGTCATCAGTTCTTATTATATGTGGTGGACTTGCATAGAAGCTAAAAGATATTGGACTAAAATCCACACTTGGTTGGAGAAAATGATACACAAACACATACATTTTAAACCAGAGATCTTTTTATTGGGAATTATACCGGAAACATATAATAGAGAACTGAAATATTTGATTGTAAATGTGTAACAGCAGCTAGAATTGTATTTGCTAAAAATTGGAGAAATTAGAAAATACCAATACAGGAGGAAGTTATTCATAAAATAATGGAATGTGCTGAAATGAGTAAATTGACATTTGAAATTAGAGAAAAAGAAGATAAACAATTTTATAGGTTATGGGATTTATTTTATTCGTGGTTAGATAAAAAAATATGGGAATGAAAGTCACTAGAGAATGTGGTGAATATAAGAACAATTGAATGCTATAGAATATAACATAAAATATTTTATTATTGGAATTATCTGAGATGATATATTGAATTGCTATGGTGTAAATGATCCCAATACTTAATATATCTTGTGGAAAATGAAGAATAATGGTGATAGTCAAATAAATGAGGTATAATAATAATAATAATAGTAATTCCAGTGGTAATTGGCACACTGGGTGCTATTCCAAAAGCACTGGAATTACATTTAAAACAGTTAAAAATCGACAAAATCACCATCAGTCAAATGCAAAAAGCCGCACTGCTTGGATCTGCTGCACGCATATTACGAAAATATGTTACAACGTCCTAGGCCCCTGGGTGGGGCCCGACTAGTAACCAATGCCAAATCCGGCGAAACAACTGGCCGCTGTGATACAATTGTACAACAACAACAACAACAACAACAACAACAACAATAATAATAATAATAATAATAATAATAATATGTACATACATATTTTTGCTTTGATAATATATTATTATATATGAAATGTAATTGTTGGCTATGGAAGGGATGCAGAGAAACCTTGTAACCAACTGACACACTGTTTGTAACTGAAGATGGCTTTATATTTTTCATTTTGTTTGTTTATGTTTGTCTAAAAATAAAAACTTTTTTAAAAAACAACTCAATGGATGTGTTATCATATTATTCCCAACATTTGGAAAGTTGACAGGAATCAGACATTTCCTTTGGAGGAAATCAGAGGAACAAAGGTCAAAGAATATTATGCAACTATAGTAGAACAAGATGGAGAAAAGGAGAAACAAATGAAAAAGTTAGTAGTACAAAAAAAGAAAATATAAAGAAATGGCTTCCAATCTTCTGCACAGCAGTTATAAGTATTTTAAACTGTCTCAGGTTATACTTTGGCTCTTCTTTTTATAATCTATCCTGATTAATCACCACTGTCTAGGATTACATGCTATAATAATCCCTAAAGTCCCTACAATGCTAAGTCAAAACCTAGCAAGGCACATTTTAAGTGCCAATCCAACCAAACAAATAAGCACTTATTCCCAGCTCATCTTTTCAAGTGATTTTCTCATTTATCATTTGCAAAGTCTTTTGTCAAATCCTATAATTTCCATCCAGACTCGCTTTCATGAAAACCATGATAAATTTCTCTGAAAGTTATCCAGATTGGTAATTTAGTGCTCTTCAACTCAAATTAATTTGACCAATTACAAAGAACTGGTAAATTGTCAAACATACTTGGACGATATCAAGCAGCCCATTCTAACAATAGTCAGGGTACCCCTAGGACAGGGGTCCTAGGGGTACCCTGGTGAATCCCACAGTGGTGGGATTCAAATAATTTAAGATCCGGTTCTCTGCCCTAATGATTTCTTCCAACGACCAGTTCACCAAATTGCTCAGAAAGTTAACAACCGGTTTTCCCAAAGTGGTGCAAACTGCCTGAATCTCAGCACTGCCCTGGGAAGTGGTGCTTAACTTTGCTTGGTTAGGGAGGCTGCCTTCTATATATAAGAAGTCCTTGATGTATGATCACATTTGAGCCCAACATTTATGTTGTTAAGTGAGAAATTTGTTAAATGAATTTTGCTCCATTTTACGATCCTTCATGCCACAGTTATTAAGTGAATCATTGCAGTTGTTACGTTAGTGACCCTGTTGTTAAGTGAACCTGACGTCCCCATTGACTTTGCTTGTCAGAAGGTCACAAAAGGGGATCGCATGACCTTGGGATTCTGCAACCGTCATAAATATGAGTCAGTTGCCCAAATTTTAATTTTGATGACGTGACCATGGGGATGCTGCAAGGATCTTAAGTGTGAAAAATGGTCATGTCACTTTTTTCCCCCAGTGCCATTGTTAACTTTGAACCGTCACTAAATGAACTGTTGTGTAAATCGAGGATTCCCTGTATATTAGTTTACAGCCAGGCCAGACAAGTATCTTTTTCAGAGGTAGCTGTGTCACGGGGGAAAATCCTATGCCAGGTAATGTCTTTTAATTAGGGCTGGTATGCAGTTCGTCTAGTGGAGAATGCCGCAGGGGAACGAGTCCCAGTTCGATTCGAACCAAGATAGCTCGAACAGCTGATTCGCTCCGACGTTTTTTACGGCCACCTGAGCCACAGTCTGACTTTTCAGCATTCCCAGAAGGAGAAGATCTGCGCGTAGCTGCTTCTCTCACCTGAGCAGCGCGAACAGAACAGACGCGCCCGCTGTAGCCCTGCCCTGCCCCGTCCTGCCCTGCCCCGTCTTGCCCTGCCCTGCAAATTGCTCGACTAATTGGACCTTGCCGCTTGCCGTCTTCTCTCTGTCTGACAGTAAGAGGAAGCGCTGCCGGCGCCTCCGAACCCTCTGGGAGAGCGAACCATGGAGTTCTCGGAGGAGAAGTTGCGGAAGTGGCTGAGCAAGGCAAGCGGCGAAAGTGGGAGGAGGAAGAGTTTTAGAAGCGCGAGCGCTGGTTTCGGCGTCCCAATTTTGGAGCACCTTCCCTGGCTTTGAAGGGAGAGGGAGCGACTGGCTGAATCGATTAAATCAATGTTTTTGTTTTTTCCAAACTTGGCAGCTTTAAGATGTTGTGGACTTCAACTCCCAGAATTCTAACATGGCTGGTTGGGGGTGGGGGGTGGGAATTGAAGTCCACACATTTTAAAGTTGCTAAGTTTGAAAAACATTGAGGGCTCCTTAGTGCTGTCTGAGCTTGCTTGTTTTCTTGCAGACGTTTCATTACCCTAACTAGGTAACATATATCTAGGCAACTAGGTACCTAGTTACTAGGTAACGTTACTGTAACTAGCGCTCTCGTTACCTAGTTAGGGTAATGAAAGTTCTGCAAGAAAACAAGCAAGCTCAAAGAGCAGCAAGGACTCCTCATTTCAACCCTGAGCCATAAATATTCTCCTTCATTGAAAAGTATTGCATTGGATCATGCTTCCTTTGCTCTCTTTCCCTCTTGTATTCGATTTCTTCCCGTTCTATAGTGCATAAGCTACGGGACCCCATCTTCCCTGTTCAGCCGCAGTGAATGGTACATGTTTTTGCGAGGTTTCCTCAACCCTGTGGCGTTAGGTTTTTTTTTTCCCTTTCCGCTTTAAATGTTCGCTATTTCCTCCTCAATAATTTATATACCATTGAATCCCATCACCTTTCTTTTGTTTTGGGAATAGAAATCACAGATTCATCATTATTACAATAGGACATGCTTGTTTGATGAACGATCTCTTTCTATTAAGCTGATCTCCTGATGGACCCAGTAATTAACACAATGTTGAAATTGCCTAAATTTCTATTGAATAAATCACAACGGGGTATGCATGCAATTCATAGTTCATGCTGCTTCTCATGCCCCCAAATAATTGGAGTGTATGTATATATCACAGAAACAGCCTTTTTCTGCTCTGTCCTGGTGGTGTTACTGTCTCTTATCCCCAGGGTGCAGTTGAGATACCATTAAGTCCTTCCTAGCTGCTTCTTTTTTTAAAATAGACTTTTCTTAGAACTCCTTTTGAGATTTCTATGGAGATTCTCAGGCATCCAGACCATGGTTGTCCCAAAGGTGCTTTTTCAAGAGGCAACTGGACTTTCAGTGGTTTTTTTTAAAGATGTTTTAATTCTCATCTAAGAAGCTTCTTCAGCTGTGACTGGATGGTGGGGAATTGAATCCCCCATCCCCCACCATCCAGTCAGAGCTGAAGAAGCTTCTTGCTTAAGAAGCGAAATGTCTTCAAAGACAAACCAGAAAGTCCAGTTGCCTCTTGAAAAAGCACTTCTGGATTCTTCCAAGATAGGTGAGGCACATTGCTTGAGCATTATTATGTCCCACTTGATCCTGTACCCTTTCTCCATGCCCAACTGCTCTCTGTTTTGGTACCCAGGTAGCAGTGAGGAGAATGAGAATGAGCCTCTATTCACAAATAACCTGAGTGACTGAAACATTGAGCTGAATAAGGGGTATGTCACTGCACATTCACAAACTCTAAGGCAATTGGCCAGATGACTAAATTCATTGTTGTAAGCACCAACCTCATTTACCTGATTCCCCCCTCCCATCTCATGTTAGGGAGAATGAATGGTTGTTGATCCCCTACTTGCAAGGGGAAGGGAAAACAAATCTGAGGGCATCCGCCAATTCTTTTCCTTAATTTAGCCTGCAGTATATAAAGACAGCTTTGTTACTATTGCTGAGTAAGGACAGAGAATAGGAGCACAGTTTATGCTGACATGCTATTTCTGCTGGCTCAGAAACCTGTGGATTGGATAGCTCTCTAAGTGCTCTAAGCCCAAATCATAAACATCCTTTATGGTTTAGGATGATGATTTTATATACTTAATACAAACTTTGCTATGAAAGTGTATCCTCTATTGCTTACTGCTGCTTGTGAAGTCTATGGTCGGAGCATGATTTGCAGCAAACATGCCACAGGATTGTGTATTGAATGTTGTCATAAGAGTCTCATACAAAATAAGCTCCTGTAAGAGCCAGGTGCAGCATTGACAATGTGGTCAGGTGTATTGTGATCCCTCCCCATCTCATTTGAAGTCTTCTAATCCATTTAAGGTCTATAGATCCTCCTAAATTCTGTTAAAACATTTTGACCAGATAGAGATCCTGATTTTATTATCAAATCACCCTTTCACGACCCCTTTCCCACATTCCCTAGGAATTTTGCTCAATGAAGAATTCCAGATATATGTGTGTTGCAGTGATGAAGTTCAATTTTTTTTTACTACCGGTTCTGTGGGCGTGGCTTGGTGGGCATGGTAGGGGAAGGATACCGCAAAATCCCCATTCCCTCTCCATTCCTGGGGGAAGGATATTGCAAAATCTCCATTCCCACTCCACTCTGGGGCCAGCCAGAGGTGACATTTGCTGGTTCTCCGAACTACTCAAAATTTCCACTACCGGTTCCCCAGAACCTGTCAGAACCTGCTACATTTCACCCCTGGTGTGTTGAATTCTTGTGTAATCCTAGTGGCTGTTTAGACATTTTCTTTTACATGGCCCTGTAGTTCATATTTAAGATAATTAAAACTGTCTTTCTTATGTCTCCAGTATAAATTCCGAGATCTGACCATAGAAGAACTGAAGCACATAAACGAGTTGTATCCCAACATCAAATTCACAATGAGCACCTACAGTAAGATTCCTATTTTGGGGATAGATAGATTACAGGTAGTTCTTGGCTTACAACAATTTGCTTAGTGACTATTTGAAGTTGCAACAGCACTGAAAAAAGTGACTTATGACCATTTTTCACACTTATGACTGTTGCAGCAACCCCCATGATCATGGGATCAAAATTCAGCCACTTGTCAACTAACTTGCATTTATAACGGTTGCAGTGTCCCGGGGTCATCTAATCTCTTTTTCCAACTTTCTGCCAGCAAAGGCAATGGGGAAACCAGATTCAGTTAACAACTAATTTAACAACTACAGTGATTCGCTTAACAAATGTGGCAAGAAAAGTCATAAAATGAGGCAAAACTCACTTAACAAATTTCTCACTTAGCAACATAAATTTTGGGCTCAGTTGTGGTTGTAAGATGAGGACTATCTGTACCTGCAATTTTTTTTAATTGGGAGATCTTATAAATCAGATGAATAAAGTTAAATAAATGCTGAATATTAATACACTGTATGTGGCTATTATTTAGCCACTTGAAGTGTGTTCTGCATTAACAGTATAATAGTGGAACATGCATATTAATACTATAATGTATTTATTAGGAATTATACCCACTGTTTCCTTTCAATTATTTGGGCAGTATGCATGGGATTGCAATTTTGCTGTATATTTTTCTTCAATTTTCAGCAGTTAATTGATCACTTTTACTATTATAACCTTTACAACAATGGCACAGTAGAACAAAATGTATATTTATATGCTATTTTTTAAAATTAGCATCCCTGTATTTTTGAATAGATATTCTGTAGCATTATGTTGCCTTAGGAAATCTGTGTTTGCTGAATTTACTTTTTATGTCCTATTATAATGCTTTGAAATTCTATGTAATTTCTATTTGTGTGTACGTATGCATGTGTAATGCATTTATTTATTTATTTTTATCCTGCATTTATTATTTTTACAAATAACTCAGGGTGGCAAACATATCCAACACACCTTCCGCCTCCTGTTTTCCCCACAACAGTAACCTTGTCAGGTGGATTGGCCTGAGAGAGAATGGCTGGTCCAAAGTCACCTAGCTGGGTTTCATGGCCAAGGCAGGATTTGAACTCATGGTCTCCTGCTTTCTAGTTCAGTGCCTTAATACACACAGAGACACACATTTTAAAAAATTAATAAAACAAATGACTGTTTTAGCTGTTTTGAAATGTTAGGAACAATACATAAGTACTAAATTAGGAACAATTCTAAAAGGAAAAATTAAATCCATAGTGATATAATGTTTTGAATTTCAGCTTTTAAGGATGGATCCCAGAAAGACCTTCTGAACTTTACTAGTACTGTTCCAGTAAAATATAAGGGTGAGTTCAAGGAATGTTTCCTTTGTATTTCTTGTTATTTGAAGATTTCAAATAATATATTTTGAAATGTATTTAGATACCAAAATTATATGTTGCTTCAATCAAAGGCTAGAAAAAAGCTTACCACAATAAGCAGCTAATATAATAAAGCAACTTTAGTAGCATATTCTCAAGGAAAGGGTCTGGATCAGCACATGAAGCCCTTCCTAGTCTACTTATGTCGATGGCTTTGATAAAATAAAAAGCAGGAATATATAGTACAGCACCATTAGAGGTCTTTTTTCCCTTGAAGTCTGAAGTAAGAAACAAAAAGTCAGATTTATGGAGATTCATCCAAGTCATGGTTGTCCCAAAGGTGCTTTTTTTTAAAGAGTTTAAGAGAAACTGGACTTTCCTGGTTTTTCACTTCTCATCCCAGAAGCTTCTTCAGCTCTGACTGGATGGAGGAGAGCTGAAGAAGCTTCTTGGATGAGAGACTAAATGTGAAATCCTGACACAAAGTCTTCAAAGAAAAACTAGAAAGTCCAGTTGCTTCTTGAAAAAAAAAAGCACCTTTGGGACAAAAAGTCACATTACTTAAGCTAGATAGCCTTATGAATCTACTAAGTAACAAAATAAATAAAACGAATGCTGAAGTTTCTTAGCAAGGGAGCTGGAAAGACTTTTTTTTGATTAAGCTTTAATAGTGAAAATTAAGCAGCAGAAAATGAAAAAAAAATCTGCAGCTGGCTAAGCATGAAGCTGATGCTGCAATAGTGGAACTACAGGGAGATAAAGCAGTGTGAAGGTCAGGAGGAGATTCAGCAGCAGTTAAAGTAACAGACCTGCCACAGTGCTATAGAAGCAGCAGAGGTTTGTGGAGGGACATTGTCCAGAGAAAGTCCATGGATGGAATCTAAAAAAAAATCAGTTTTTGGCTATAATTAATGTAGCAGCTATCCCAAAGATATAGCAATAGACTTCAGAAGAGATCATGGAGCTATCAAAGAAAGGAAAGAGATACCAAAAAGGTCCATCAGGAAAGACCTGCTGAAGAAGCTACAGTGCAGATGCCCCACCAAAGAAGTCCAGCAATAGAGGCTGAAACTTCATGGAAGAGGGTGCACAATAAGAACTCCAAGATAGACTTGATACTAGGTCCTCTTGGTTAGGTAGCCCGAGTAGCAAGCTCAGTGACAAACCCTAGTGGTTCAGAATGGAACTACAGGGACCCTCACATTAACCCAGGCTGAAGTGGACAGCAGCATACACCCTGCCCCTCATAAAGCAGCCTGAGGAAGGAACAGTGGTGGGTTCCTACTGGTTCGGACTGGTTTGGCCGAACTGGTAGTGGTTTGGTGGCCTGGGTTGCCACATCCCCGAACCGATTCTCTGGGCGGTGCCATAGGCACTGCCATCTTGGTTTTTGCTTCTGCGCATGCGCAGAACAATTTTTATTGTACTGTGCATGTGCATTCAATGCACATAAAGCGCGCCCGTGGAGCGTGCCCACGAGCGAACCAGTAGTGACTGCCGGAACCCACCCCTGGGAAGGAAGTTTATTCCCATCCCAAATCAAATTACCTATTCATGAAACCTGCCTGGGTTTGCTATCATCTTAAACTGAATTTACAACAAATAACAGCCAGTAATTATCCAGTTAGCAAATCAGTTTTCAGTATCAAAAGTTAACAATTTTAACACAAATCCAATAGTAAATACCCACTGAATAACAAATCTACAACTCATATGTCATATATGCTGCAGTGTCTCTTCAGAAGAGTAGAGTTTTAATTCTCTTCCTGGAAAATCAACAGGAGTTAAGGAGCAGCTTCAACTTGGGGGTGGGGGTCGGGGTACTGATTTTCCATCCCTGTCATGAAGGGTAGGGGATTCATTCTCTCTGCTAGCTGAAATGAGAAGCAGAGACTACATGGAATCTTTGCTAACCAGATTATTATTTTGTATTTTGACAGGTAACATTTATAACATTCCAATTTGCATATGGATTTTAGATTCTTATCCTTTTGCTCCACCCATTTGTTTTCTAAACCCAACTGCTAACATGGGAATTTCTGTAGGAAAACATGTCGATGTCCGTGGAAGGATTTATCTGCCATATCTACAAGCCTGGAGCCATGTAAGAATTAGATAAATGCATCACATAAAATTATAAGTATTATTAAAATTTATATAAAGGTGATATACCCTTATACCTCTTAATAGCAGTTATCTTTTTTCCACATATAATTACATACATAAATATGTGCAATATGAGATAAAATATAATTTATTTGAATACAAAATGGTTATTGTAATACATGTAGAATGGATGGTATTAGGTTTTCAGGTTCCTTATTAACAAAGTCAAGTTAACCACTGTTACTCAGGAGCAGATGGAGATTTTATCCCCAAACCATGCCTTTTTTTAATCCATCATCCATCCATCTATCCATCCTTTATTTGTTTGGTTTTTATTTTACTACTATTTAAGCAACTTTACCAATACAACAAAATAAAAATACAGAAACACAGGAAAGGAATAAAAGCAATAAACATATAGTACCAAAAGTGGTGTTACAACTCAAATATCTCTGGAAAAAAAGTGGTATCCAGCATCTTCCAAAAGGTGAGGAAGGCAGGAGCAGATCTAACCTTAAGTTCAAGGTCTGTAGACATTCTTAGTCATCCAGGTCATGGTTGTCCTAAAGGTGCTTTTTCAGGAGGCAACTGGACTTTCTTGTTTTTTCTTTTGAGAAGTGAAACATCTTCAAAAAATAAAAAACAAGAAAGTCCAGTTGCCTCCTGAAAAAGCACCTTTGGGAGTTTAGTTCAAGGCCACTCTAAAGGACTGGGTGCCTTCTGAACACTGACTCCCTGACTTCCCAAAAATGGAGAACCATCAGCTGCTTCTCCTGGCACAATTATAATGGTCAACCTAACTTCTGTAAGAAGATGCATACTGCCTGCAACCCACCACTGCAATATAGGCATGATAGGTTCCCAGCAATATTTACCAGTGAGCATGTGGGCTACTCTATTATGTACCAACTGAAGCTTTTGGATAATTTTTAAAGGCAGCCCCAAGTAGAGTTCATTGTAGTAGTGTAGATAGATGATAAAGAAACCATGAGTCAATGTTTTAAGGTCCTCTTGTGCCAGGGAAGGTCACAACTTATACATAAGCCAAAGCTGGGTAACAGCCCCCTTGGTTATATCCATCACCAGGAGCTGTGTGTCCAGAAGGGCCTGTAAATTGTGGATCTACTTCAGGAATGGTGTCTTTTCATTCACAGTAATCACTAGAGCTGAAAGAGAACTCCAGTGTACAAAACCTGTTAGGGTTCTGTTTCCTTCCACTAAATCCTCACAGTGTCAGGCACCAAAATGGGACTTCAGTGGCATCTCAGCTCTGAATGAATAAAATAACTCGTTCATTAAAAAAATTAAGGACTCAGTCAGCAACAGTATTAAAATATGATCTTGACCTTTTGTAATTCTAGCTAGGTGAGTCAGGGCACTCCCATCTGTATAGCCCTGCTCCTGTGCTCTTACTTTATTATACTTGTCCCTAGGGAATCATTGGAAAATGGGTCATGAAACAATGAAGAAAAATACTGTTTTGACACGTATTCCAATATTTTTGTGTCAGTGATGCCTCATATTCCCAAGCAGTTTAGATATCTAAAGGGCTATCTTAAAATTTTACTAGAGAATGTTTTAAGTAGTATATCTGTAATATAAATAATTTATGATTTTTCCTGTATTTATTACAGCCACAGTCAGTAATTATAGGATTATTACAGGAAATGAGCACAAAATTTGAAGAGGAACTCCCCTTATATGCATTATCATCTTCTGATGAAGCCAGACAGATGGACCTACTTTCTTATATCACAAAAATTGTGGAAGGTATTCATCTTTTCTGAAAACTTATCATCTGTTATTTGTGTGTATAATTCATAATATCTTGATAATTTTGTTTTGGATTTTCCTGGAAGTCCAAATTAGTAAACTATTATATTATTAATTGCAAAGCATAGGATTTGGAACAGTTGTGTGCAACCCATGGCCAAAGGACTGTATGAGGCCCTGGGCAGTTAGTAATATCGTCCACACAATTGCAACTTTTAACATTATATGATTTGTAGTGATATTTATAAATATTGACTATATTACATATTTTATATGCGGCCCAAGGCAATTCTTTTTCGTTCAATACAGCTCAGGCAAGCCAGAAGGTTGGACATGCCTGATCTAGAAAATGTTTGGCACAACCTTTCTTTTGCTCAGACTTCAGTCCTTTTAGTCTGAACTGGAAGCAGTTAATCAAGGAGCAAAAATCAAAGGACTCTTAAGTTCCTCTATTTATTAGAAGGAAATTTAAAGGTATACAAAAATTCCAGCACTTTCAGATGAGATGCCTATGTTGTGGAATCTATGCTGTCAAAACTCCTTTCCATTTCTCCCTGCTGTTTTGATGGGAGAGGGGCAACCTGTCCCCTTTTTGAAAGTGGGCCAATCTGTATTTTTTCATTGTTTTGGTAATTCGTATTCCTTTATCTCCATGAAAAATATCTCAAAGGTCCAACTTCCCCTTCCCATTATCAAGCTACTACTGAGCCAGCA
This sequence comes from Thamnophis sirtalis, assembly GCF_051295495.1. Lineage (NCBI taxonomy): Eukaryota > Metazoa > Chordata > Lepidosauria > Squamata > Natricidae > Thamnophis > Thamnophis sirtalis. The sequence continues at coordinate 79,330,242 of NW_028261381.1, forward strand.
TTGATGAATGCACTGTCCAATGTCAGGCTGAAATGAAGAACTTGGAGGTAGCCAGGAAGAGGTTTTTTAATTGGGGAGGGGGGGGGGCTTTGATAGAATGTAGATGGGAGTTTCCTTTGACTTCCAATGTAGTAATAGATAAAAAATAATCAATTCATAAAAAGTTCAAAACTCTAGTTTGTTTTTGTTCTACTACTTGTGTTTGCATAATGTTGAATTCCAATATTGCATGGTCACTTGCCCCCAGGATTCCCGTGGCTTCAACACCTATCATTTCCTCTCTGTTAGTGAGAATTAAGTCCAATATGGCTGATCCCCTTGTTCCCTTCTCCACTTTTTGGGAAACAAAGTTGTCTGCTAGGGTCTGCTAGGTTTGTAAGGAACCTGTTGGATCTTCCACTTGGTGCAGAGTTTGTTTCTCAGTTGATGTCATGGTAGTTAAAATCCCCCATTACTATTGTGGTGTGCTTCCTACATACCTTAGTTAGCTGACTAGCAAAAAGTTCATCTACTTCCTCTGCTTGGTTGGGTGGCCTGTAGTAGAGACCTATGGCAATGTCATTTCCCCCCAACCTTTAATATTGACCCCAATGCATTCAAGATAGTTCTCATCATCATTGTGCTATTTCTGTAGAGATGTAGTTATTTCTTATATATAGTGCAACTCCACCTCCTCTTTTATTTGGTCTATGTCTTTTAAATAATTTAAATCCTTCTAGCTGTATGTTCCATTTGTGGGTTTCATCCCACCAAGTTTCTGTAATGTCAACAATATCGTATCTGCCCTCATTTACTTGAATTTCTAATTCACCCTGTTTATTCCTCATACTCTGTGCATTGGTGTATAGACACTTGAGCCCTTTAAACTTTTTTTAACCATTGCTTTTATTTTTAACAATATAAACAAAATTTAACAATATAAATAAAACAAATATAAATAACAATATAAATAAAATAACAAATTGAAGAAACTAAGAACAAACAAGAACAACAACAATAACAATAACAACAACAACAACATTTAATGGGAAATCGCCATGCAGGGCTTTGTAGGTCGGGAGATTCTGTCCTACAGCTGCATAGCCTCCATTGCTGAAGGCGTCCTGTAGGCAGACAGAACAACAGAATTAGAAGGGATCTAGGAGGTCTTCTAGTCCAACCCACTGCTCATGAACACATTCCCAGCATCTCATCTGTCTGTCTGCTGGGCTAAAGAGACAGCTTCTGGTGCAGCCCATCAAGAAGGGAGAGACTGGCTCCTTGCAAGTAATGCAGCTGACCTTCACTACTCCTGGCTTTTCTGTCCCCTAAAAGTTCTTGGTTGAGGTGCAGAAGGCAATTCCTCCTCCTCATTACTAGCAAGCTGGCAGCTGCCTGCTTTCCCCACCTGAAGCCTCAGGGCTGCCATGTGGCAGCTGTTGTTTCAGCCAAATCACTCTTGACAGGCTGCTTGGGACCATTGACCAACTCACCTCCCGAGGTGCCTGGGCCTTGTTCCTCCTCCTCCAGGCTGACCTCTGGAGGGGAATTTGAGGAAGCATCTGGGGGAGGAATCAAAGACTATTATTAGTACCATGTTGTTCTTTGTATAGCTACTTGTACTTGCCCTCCGCTCTTCCCAGGTAGCATATTGGACACCTTCCTATCTGTGGGGCTCATACCTCTTCCAGGCTGCTGAGATCCTCCAGAGTGTCTTCTTCCTCTGGAGAATCCTGTGAACAACAATGATTCCTCTTAAGTAATCAGAGAAACGAAACTCAGAATTCCTTAAAAAAGGGACTATTGAATGGGGATTACATTTCCCATTTAGAACACCGGTCCCTGATGCTTTGCAGCAAAGGAACAGTCACACCAGAGCTTGGGTACATATACTGTAGTTAGACTAAGTACCTTGTCCCAAGGGCCGGGTGTTCCCTTGCTCCACTGCCCAGAGCGCTCCAGCACAGTTCCCTCGGGTTAGGAGAACTGACTAGAGGACTCTATCCCTGCCCAACTGAAAACACTTTGTCTTTCTTACCCATGGACTGGAAGAGCTGGCCTCTGCATCCTGGTCCCAGCTATCCTCAGATTCTTCCTCCAGAAGGTCAGCAAGGGAGTCCACCTCACAGAGGCTGCTGGTCCTGGAGCCCAACAGGACGGTCAGCGAATCCTGCAAATAACAATATAGAGGCTAAATCCTAAGCTTTCTGCATCCCAATAATATTGCTAGAAGATAGGGTGCATTCAGGTCCTAGGGGCCAACAGCAAGAGAGCCTTTGCAAGCTTTAAGCTTAGAAATTTCTCCCACTCCCATCAGCAGTCGTGGCATAGCCCTAACCCTAACCCTAACCATCGGCCCCATTGCCAAAACTTTCTTACCTCTGGAGAAGAGGTGCCCTGCCCAGGAGAGAGCTTCTCCTCCACTGGTTAGTCCTGTGGTTCCTGGAATCAAAATATCAAGATTTTGTCTGTTAGCATATTAAGAAATCCACAGAGACAGGGCTTCTTCTTTTTACATAGGGAGGAACTGTCCAGTCCTTACCAACTCAGTGGAGGTCTCCAAAACGGTGGACAGCCACGGCCTGCGGTATTCCTGCCTTTCCTCTCTGGGGGGAGAAAACAAAAGGGCCAAAGATCAAAAGAAGCCCCGGGCCCTTTTATAAGAGTGGTCATGTGGAAGCTCTAGGAACCCTTCCCCAGTGGGATTCCCCTGAGATGCCTCCCCTCTGCAAGTGTTTTACCCTCCGAAGTGATACCTACCCTGAAAGCCAGTCACCACTTCCCTCCTGCACATCCCCTGGGCTCAGAGCCATCCCCATCGGATGGAATTCTTCCGATGGATCCTGCAATAAGAACGCAAATATTCCGTCTCTTGGCATTTTAACCAATGCACAGAGTCAGGGCTTCTGCCACTACCATGGGGAGGAGCTGGTCTGGCCTTACCGACTCAGTGCAGGTCTCCCAAATTGTAGGTAGCCGCGGCGTCTTTTCAAACAGCTCTCATTTCTGGGGAGAGACCAAAGTCATTCTTCTGTTAGCAGAGGTAGAGGCAGAGGGTAGAGATGCCTGCCTTCTGCCAACCTTTCTTCTAGCCCTTCTCTTGGGGGCTTCAGAATCCCTCAGCTGAGAACACTAACCTCAATGAAATGAGAGCTGGCCTGACATCTTCCTTCCTGGGACTCCGGGCGGTGGCAGGACCACCCATCACAACCTACAAGAAACAATTGTTTATTGTAAATTAAAAGTCCTCAGCATGTTTATCTTCCCCGGGAAGAAGGGCTGCATTATAGAGGGCAAAGAGACAGCAGATCATGGGAAATGTGGCTGATAAGAAGAGACTCAAAATGGCTCCTCTTTAGTATTTCCCAGGATCTTCCCTTCTGAGCCATCAAGATCATCCCATGAATCCAAGGACCCCTTCTTCAGCTTTCTGGGCTGGCCAGGTTCCCCCCAAGTGGGAATTCCTCCCTTCCCTCACCCGGTTTTGAAGCATGAACTGGCGTTCTTGCAGAAGCATCCTTACCCCAGGAGAGGAAGATGTGACGCCATCAGACACATGATGTGTCTCCCATTCTCCCCGCTGGTCTTTCAGTTCCTGACCAAAAGAAGAAGGTAACATGTCAAAAAACATCCATCTAACATCTCCTTTCTCAGCCCAACCAGTCACCTTGCCCATCTTTTTGCCCTGAAGCCCCTTCTGGACAGAAAGCCATTTGGTGAGAGGCTCTTACAGACTCTGCAGTCCAACAATGGTGCCCCACCATGCCCAGGGTTTAAGGAAAAGGGGGTACCTGTCAGGAGGCACAGAAAGTTCTTCAACGTTGCTCTTCAGACAACAGAAAAGGTGCAAACTTTTAAATAACCAGGCTTGAGGCTGCAGTAACGGTTTTCACAGCTTTATTCAATACAGGTCTGGTAACTAGGAGGATTCAGAATGTGGACCACTCCCGGCCAACTGACAGCTCTTTATATACGGAACTGTCAGTTGGTCAGCCAATAGACGCTCGCCACGTCTAGCTCCAGCTGGCTGGTGCATCGCAGCCAATCAGCTTGCGGCTGCTCCGGCCCCTCCCATCGGCTGGCACGGGAGGACTTAACACGAACACCTTTTCCGGATGTTCTGTGAAGAGAAGAGAAATAGCTGTGAATCAGTCAGAAGAGTTGAGAAGCATAACTTTCTCCCCTGCTGCCAGTTTCTTGACAGCTGAGATGGCCACACTTACTCTGAAGAGCCTTCTGAGAGCCATGACCAACTAGTTGCACGTCCTTTCACTGCACAAAGGGAGAATGGGCAGCTGGGCACTGGCTAGTGGCTTTTCAGGGAAACTGACAATCTGGTTCCCTTGGCAACCAAGTAAATAATGGCCATATTCTATACCCACCCAAGGAGGGCAATTCACCTGGGTCTAGGAGTGGCCAGTGGCTGGTTCCCTTTGTGGCCTTTTAGCCTGTGTGTTTCATGTGGGAAGTTGTTGGTTCATGAACAACAGAGAAGCACCATCATTGTGGCACAAAGCACGGAGGGAATCATGGCATCCTAGGGCAGAAGCGACTTTTAGTCCGACTCCCTGCCCAAGGAAGGGTTCCTCCTAACATCTCAGGCAAATGATTGCCCAATCTTTTCCTGAAAATTTCAAGAATGGAGCACAAACAAGTCTTGGAAACAAACTGTTCCACTGCTTAACGGTTCTCACTGTGAGGAAATTCTTCCTTATTTCCAGGGTTGGATCTCTTTCTGATGAGCTACACACACACACACACACACACACACACACACACACCACCACCACCACCACCACCACCACCACCACCACCACCACCATCACTATCCATCCATCCATCCATCCATCCATCCATCCATCCATCCACGTATGTATAATGTTGAAAATCAGCTCCATTTTCAATTCATTAAATGAAGATTCCGTCCCCACCCGGTTACATATTAGTCATTTTTTTCAAATTTCTAATTAATTTTAATATTGAATCTTTTGATGTTTTTCCTCTTCCCACAGTTTTATATTGCATTTTTATGAATTGATTATTTTTTATCTATTGCTACATTGGAAGTCAAAGGAAACTCCCATCTACATTCTATCAAAGCCCCCCCCCCCCCAATTTAAAAAACTTTTTCCTGGCTACCTCCAAGCAATGTTCCCTCTAAATTTTTTCAGTGTGAGCGGAAAAGTATAGTGTTTGAGCGGCACATTTTCATGCCTGAGCACCTGAATTTTTTTCACAGATGTCACCTAAGACAACAACGAAATCAGTATTATTTGAAACTCAAAGTTATGTTTATTCAAGGTACCCGCTTAATTAAAAGTGTTATATAATATCAGTATCACTTAACAACGGTCCTGCTTAGCAACCAAAATGTTGGCTCAGAAACTCTGGCATTGAAGCGTGCAAGTCTTAAAGCTGTCAAGTTACAAGACCCTCGCACCCCTAACCCTTTAGGAAAAAAACCCCAGGGGTCTTCAAACCTGACAGCTTTAAGACTTGTGGACTTCAACTCCCAGAATTCCTCCTCCAGTGATGTTGCAGCAACGTCATCTGCGTGGATCTGCTCCATCTTCGGTTTTTTCACAGGAGGCAGGGCTGCTGCTGAAGATGCCAACGAGCTCCCGCCGCCACTAGAATATGCATTTGTTTAGCATGACATAGAATAGTCTTTCAACCAGAAGTATGGAATAAAAGAGAGACTGATAAATATTAAAAAAAATAAAACCAAAAAGCAGCTATTTATTTGAGTTCTAGATAAACATTTAGTTCAGAAGAGATTAGAATAGAATAGAGAAAGAATAGAATATAGAGAATACAATAGAAATAGAATTGGAAGGGACCTTGGAGGTCTTCTAGTCCAACTCCCTGCTTAGGCAGGAAACCCTACACCACTTAAGACAAATGGCTATCCCACATCTTCTTAAAGACTTCCAGTGTTGGGGCATTCACAACTTCTGGAGGCAAGCTGTTCCGTTAATTGTTTTAACTGTTAGGAATTTTCTCCTTAGTTCTAAGTTTCTTCTCTCCTTGATTAGTTTCCACCCATTGCTTCTTGTCCTGCCCTCAGGTGCTTTGGAGAATAGCTTGACTCCCTCTTTTTTTGTGGCAACCCCTGAGATATTGGAAGACTGCTATCATGTCTCCCCAATTCCTTCTTTTCATTATACCCAGTTCTTGCAACCATTCTTCATATGTTTTAGCCTCCAGTCCCCTAATCGTAGAATAGAATGACAGAAGGGACCTTGGAGGTCTTCTAGTCCAACCCCCTGCCTAGGCAGGAAACCCTACACTACTTAAGACAAACGGTTATCCAAAATCTTCTTTAAAACTTCCAGTGTTGGAGCATTCCCAACTTCTGGAGGCAAGTTGGTCCATTGGTTAATTGTTCTCACTGTCAGGAAATTTATCCTTAGTTCTAGGTTGCTTCTCTCCTTGATTAGTTTCCATCCATTGCTTCTTGTCCAGCCTTCAGGTGCCTTGGAGAATAGTTTGACTCCCTCTTCTTTGGAGCAACCCCTGAGATATTGGAAGACTGCTATCATGTCTCCCCTAGTCCTTCTTTTCATCAAACTGGACATACCCAGTTCCTACAACCGTTCTTTATATGTCAATATCATTTAGACAAAGTTGATCCCCTTATTCTCCACTCCAGAATCTTGGAGTTTGAATTTCTTTGGTTCTCTTCTCCCACCCTCTGTGTTCCCACGAGGGAATTAGCATCACAGCTCAACTGCCCCCCTCCCACCCATAAAGACCAGGAGAGCATCGCTGCTCATAGCCAAATGCTACCATAGCAACTATGGCATTGTCTGATGTCTTTCTTGCACACTAAGATGGACTGACGGGGTGAAGCATAGCTTGCGTTGTCCCTAGTGCGGATTCTTTTCCCAGCCTTGGTCACTTTACGAGGGGTGGACTTCAGTTCCCATAATTCTTCAGCCAGGGAAATTCTGGGAGCTGAAGTCCTCCGTCCCTCCCTTATTCCTGTTTCCTTTTCCTTCATTATATTCAATTGTTTCAATATTAAGTGTAATTCTTCCTTCCTAACATTTTTCCATTTTTTTCCTTATATTCTTTTCCATTTCAACATTGTCTTTGTTCCTTCCATTCTTCCTTCCTTCTTTCAATCCTTCCAATATTTTTTCCTTCATTCCCTTGCCTGTTTCAATATTAAGTACATTTCTTCCTTTCTTCCTATACTTTTTTCCATTTTCTTCCTTATATTCTTTTCCATTTCAACATTGTCTTCCTTTTTTCCTTCCTTCCTTCCTATACGTCTTTCCATTTTCTTCCTTATATTATCTTTTCTGTTTCAACAGTCTTTGTTTCTTCCTTCCTTCCTTCCTTCCTTCCTTCCTTCCTTCCGTCCTTCCTTCCTTCCTTCCTTCCTAAGTTATTTCCATTTTCTTCCTTATATAATATTTTCTGTTTCAACATAAAGTGCCTTCCTTCCTTCCCTCCCTCCCATCCCTTTCTTTATGTTTTCTTCATGCTTTCTTTTCTTTTTCCTCTGCTCTTTTTAAATCCCCTCCCCTTCTTCTCCTCCTCTACATTTAGGTTGGATTAGTTTGTACAATGGTCATCAAACTTCTGAAGTAAAAATAAATAAATAAATCATATTTAAGAAGAAGAAGAAAAAGGAAGACGTTTTTAGTTAAGTCAAACGTTTTAATAAAAGTTTCATCTTTTAAGATTCGTCCAACACATCCAATTGTAACCTTAACAGTAAAGAATATCACCCCAGCTGCTAAAGGTTCAACCAGTCTGAGAACCATTGAAAAGACAACAGTGCAAAATCCAAAAGACACAACTTCCTCACCGCCATTGCTTTGGTACCAAATCTTTGAGGAAGGGGCTCCAGAAAGAAGGAGGAGGAGGAGGAGGAGGAGGAGAAGGGAACCAAAGAGAGGCTTTTACCGGGTCTGCGCCCCACAGCCAGGACCGTCCTTGCGCCTCAAGCCGCGTTTCTTCCTGCAAAGCCCTTCGGGCAACCTGAGAGTTCCGTTTGACGCCAGAAGGGCTTTGCAGGAAGAAGCGCGGCTTGAGGCGCAAGGACGGTCCTGGCTGTGGGGCGCAGACTCGGTAAAAGCCTCTCTTTGGTTCCCTCCTCCTCCCCCTCCTTCCACAGCCTGCATGACACTGCCGTCCAGGCTGAGAGCTGCTGCTGAAACAAGTTTGGGGAGGTCCTTTGCGGGCGGCCAGTTCTAGCTGCCTGCAAAGGACTTCCCTACGTTTACTTTGAAAGAAATCTGCGCGGCAGTTAGAAACCTCTGCGCGGGGGTTTCTTGCCATGTGCGCGGCCGCGCAGCCGCGCACCTTAGAAGAAACAGTGCCTCCAAGTTCTTCATTTCAGCAGTGTCACTATTAGATGGGAGAGGAGTGACTTTGGTGCAAGGCAGGAATGGGAAATTTCTGCTAGATGTGAAAACTCAACCTGCCCCTCTGCTCTGCCCCTCTGGAAAGTCCCTATACTGACAAAGACCAGGAGAATCCCAAGGAGTTGGAGGAGCCTTTGGCCTTCAGCAAAATAGTTGGCCAAGTAAACTCTTGAATCTATCAGGGCAAAAGAGATTCAGAATTCCTAAAAGAGGGCCTATTGATTGGGGATGCTGGACCACAACAATCTGTCTGTTGCTGGATACATCTCTGGCAGTGACGTGCGGTGAAGTTTATGGCTGGTGAGGCAAGCGGGCAAAAGCCGCCCTATGTCGGACATAGTGGCAGGGCTTTCGGACGCCCCGGCATTGTGTCCGCGATAGAGGCGGGATGCCTCTATGTCGGACACAGCGGCGGGCCTTTCAGGACGCCCACCTCTATGGTGAACACAGCGCCGGGGCGTCCGAAAGCCCTGCTGCTGTGTCCGACCTAGGGCGGCTTTTGCCTGCTTGCCTCACCAGCCATAAACCTCACCGCACGTCACTGTAATCACATCAATAGGGTGATGAACACTGAGCATCACATAAATTGAGTGATGAACGCTGAACATTGGTTTCTACCCCCAAATCTTTAATTGAGCTGTCCACTTTTCTATTGTTAGAATCACTAATTCAATCTATTAATGTATTTTTGAGTTTGGTATTGCTTATATCGATCAATTTTTTGTGTAACAAATGGTTAGAATGGAATAGCCTTTGCCAAATTGGAACATACAGAGAGGAAAGTCTTTGCCCTTCCCACAGCTTAGATTGGAATGGATACAAAGCTCCCATTAGTTCCAACAACAGTATTTCTTTTTTAACCTAAAAAAATCACGTTGCAATCCCTTGCATGTTATCTGAGGGTAAGATAAATAGAACACAGCAAATTTACGTTTAAGTAAACATCCATGCATAGGATTTGTTTGCATAACTTTTTTTAATTTTTCAAAGTACCATAATTACAGTTATCCAGACCAAAGCATTTTAAAAATTATTTTTATTGAGTGTCAGCATTTAAGACAATGCATAATTGTTTATATAAATGGCATATGGTTTTTAGGTGAAAACAATGGACAATTAAAGGGAGAAGGAAACAAAAATGATGGAGGATTACGCAAAGTTACAATCGTTGGGGCTGGAGATCTGGGCCTTGCTTGTATTTTGGCTATTTCAGCAAAGGTATGCACTTTCTATAATTACTGTTATGCTTGTTTCTATTTTGTATTCCAATTTATATTGTAATAAAATAATTGGAGTAGGGGAATATTTGAGACCATATTCACAGAATATTTTCTCCATAAATGTCTTCTAAATTATGGTTTATTAGAGATTAATAATGCATTTCTGTGTATATTCATTAGGAGACGTTTTCCATCTAACCTCATTATAAATACTTATGAACTCTGTCTTTTTTATTAGATGCATTAGGAATTTATTTTTGCTTTCTTTTTAGTTTGTGTGATATTTTACAAAAAAAACTACTTAACCTTTTGTACTGTTGTTATTCTTATTGGATTGAATCCCATAGAATTATTCTCAGGATACAATTTGTATTTGCTTTGAGGAAAAACATTTTCTTTCTTTCTTTTGAATCAATTTAGGATGTTGCTGACAAAGTGGTTGTCTTGGACTGCTCAGAAGCTACAGTGAAAGGAGGAACAATGGACCTAGAAATCTTTGACTTGCCAAAGGTGGAAATTAGTCGAGGTAGTGTTATAGTGTTCAGTATTTTCTAGCAATATTGCAAACTGAAGTATGCACTTCGTCTGTTCTGTGGGGTGCAATTTTTTTTGAAAGTTTCTTTCACTTCAGTGCTTTAGTCTTGGGCATAGCTTGTACTGTGTGGAGAAGCCTATATACATGTAAATTGGTTAATGTAGTCATCCCAGAGCTCAGCAAATACAGACAAAGCATACTCAGTTATTACATATATGAAATATTAATCCATGTTATATTCTTTGTGAGATTTCTATCTGCATTCCACAAAGGGCAGAACATAGGAAGGGTTACGTGTAAAGAGACATTACTATATAATAGACTGAATTCTCTATGAATTTTTGACATTAGTTCAATTTCAGTAGTATTAATAATTCCTCTGTTAACCATATAAGTAGGAAGTGGTTGTAAGTGATACGTTTACCTATTTATCTCAAGTCAGGAAAATAAGCCATGGATTATCATAGTTTTTTTTTTAATGCCATTCTTGAAAATAAGATATATTCAACAATAATTTGCAATTCTTTATATTTTTGTAGATTTTTCTGCATCAGCGGACTCAAAATTGGTGGTGGTTACAGTTAATTCTCTAGGCAATGCTCAGTCCTATCTGGAGGTTGTACAGAGCAATGTGGAACTGTTCAGAGGCATTATTCCCTCAATAGCTCATTACAGTCAAGACAGTGTACTGCTTATTTCTTCACAACCAGGTACTGTATAACAAAGATTAATATAATTCTATGAATTCAATCACAAGATATGATTTGCAATTGATATTATCTTAGGTTTTTTGACATCTTCTTAATGAGGAGTAAGAGGAATCTTATTTTGTCATAATTCTCAATCACAAAATAACAGTATCAAGTATTAGGCCAATTTAAAAAAAAATCTATTGGTGGTTTTATTGAATGGTTATTGGAAATTTCCTTTTAGGCAATTTAAAAACCTCAATAGATTTTTCTGATTCCAAATATTATATAAAGGTTGTGTGGTTTGTTGCATGATTCAACTCCATTGCTTATCTCCAATAAAGTAGTAGCAGGATTACAATCTTTTAAAATAACAAAACTATACAAACACAAGCACAGAAATAAAGAGCAGAAACATGGTATACCACTTACAAAAAAATCAGCTAATTTGTTAACACCTTAACTACCTTTCTCTTTCTGTTCTGTTCATATACAAAAAGTGAATAGTGACAATCCAAGATTGTAAAGATGGGTTATGCTATTTTTCTAACATTGAACAGTAATATTTTTGCTGCTTTCCCTGCTTGATAAATCCATAAATCCATGTTACTTGTAGCCATGCTTTTTGAGTTTGGTCCATGAAGTTCAATTCACATATTTAAATGATGCTGATCTTTGTAATATTATATTAAAAACGTTAAGGATATTAAGCCAAAATGAAATGATAACAGCCCATATTACGTGAATTAAATGTCTTTTCACCATTTTTGTGCTTCCAGCCAGACTTTTCAAATATTTTCTGGGTATTTAATATTGCAAAGATGGCTTTTTTTTTCAGTTTGCCTCCTATTAAGAAGCATAATTAATATTTTTAAGACTGCCTAATTTATTGGGAGGGTTCATTGAAATCAGTGGATGGCACCAATTCTGATTTGAAGAAAGGCATCAGCAGAATAGGGAAGGACAAATGTTTGATGTTGAAGGGAATTTTGACAATTGTAACAATTTATTTACATAAATTATGTAAATTCTGGAAAGAATAATTTAAAAATCCAATTACATAGGAACAGTTCTTGCTGTTTGGAACCTAACATGGACCAATTACTATGAGCTTTATTCAGGGCATCTGTAGAAGGAAGTGTAGATATGTATATAGTGTTGGTGCACATACAAAAGGAGCAGGGCTTCAATTGCATCATTGCAACAAAATGTAATGACTTTTTGACTCCCTGTGGATGTTGGCTTTTCTAAAGACATATTGTTGTGCCTGCTTTGGTGTATTTGTGCAGACATTTGGGTCAATCCTGGTAACTGCCTGCATATGTTCTTACAGTTTCTTGGAAAGATTTTGGAAGAGGTTGCTTTTTTTTTTTTTGCTTGCTTGCTACTGTAGAGGAACATAATTAAAAATGACCCCCACCCCCAAAATAACAAAAGCAATAGATAAAATGCATAATTGCTGTTTTCCAAATTATATGGTACATCTAATAGTTGACATATGGACTGTTAGTTTATCAGAGACCTCCCCAAAGGCTCCGTCTCCAGTTCTGAATTAAATAGAAGATTCCAATCTGTAGTTCAGGGTGAGGTCCTTGGTGTTCTCTGAGCTTGGTTCCTTGTTTGTTTGTAGACATTTCATTACCTATCTAGGTACCACCAGCAGTACTGTTTGCTCCCTATTTATTTTGAGAATTATATCTGTGCCATAAATGAGAATGGGTGAAGATACAAGAAACTTCAATAGTATGTGTTATCCAAAGTCTAATGGATAGATAATAAATAATACTAAACTTAGTCCTTTCACATTTTTTCTCCAACACAATCGAATCTTTATGGTGATGAAACCTTCTCATTATGCAAGAAATCCTGACCTGTTATTGACATCCTGCAGCTGTTCACAGAGAAATAGTAGAACCTCTGATTCCTCAGCAATCATAGAAATTAATAGATGTATGTGCCTATTACATAGCACACCATTCCACTTCCTTATCCCAAAGAGTTGTCCAAACAACAGTATAATTTTTCTTAAGCTTAAAAATGGAATTTAAATACAAAAATCATTAAAAACCACTATTTTACATTGATTTAAAATATTTTTTTAATTTTCTTAATGTATTTTTTATCACAACTACAGTAGAAATAATGACCTATGTGTCATGGAAGCTGAGTGGATTTCCCAAAAGCAGAGTAATTGGAATTGGTTGCAATTTGGATTCAGCAAGATTCCAGTATGTTATTACAAATCTGTTGAAAGCCCAAAGCAGAAGTAAAGACAATTGGATTATCGGTGAACAAGGAGTAAACAAAGGTAAAACTGGGAACTGCTGTATGATTTAGGAATCTACATTTTACATTTTCTTTCCTCTTTGAATTAGAACATAAATGAGCACTTTTATATTTATTTGAGAAAAAAATGAAATTTATGCTGAAGATACAATTTTATAAAACGAAAATGTAGGGGAGTCCTTTTTTAGTGATCACAATTGGTACTAGAAATTGGTCATTTAACAAAGCCATTACTAAGTGGGAAATCAAGTGACTGCAACTATGCTTTCATTTTCTTCACTTTTTCACTCTTTGAAATGCTCGCCCTGGTTCTGGGATAATTAGCAAGAAGGAATAAATGTTTAAACAATTCCTCCTGGGCCTGATCCATTTTCTCTCTCCTTCCTTCATAGAGTAGGAAGATTAGAGAGATTACAAGAGAGTTAGAGGCACACAATGGGAAATATACTGAATGTTTACATTCCTTTTGATGTATATTCCCTTGCTTACTCTATTATAATCCTTCCTTAATCTTTCTGCTCCGCAAGGGGGGAAAAGATAAACAATGGGTCAGGCACAGAACAACATATTCTGTTTACAATGGTGATCACACGACTGAGGGATACTGCAGATAGTAAATACACAGTTGCAGTTATTTTTTTCATCACCATTATAACTTCAAATGGTTGCTGCAATTGGTCTAGGCCAGTGTTTTTCAACCTTTTTTGTGCAAAGGCACACTTTTTTCATGAAAAAAATCACGAGGCACACCACCATTAGAAAATGTTAAAAAATTTTAACTCTGTGCCTATATTGACTATATATAAAGTGTTTTTCCCATGGCACACCTTACACTATGTCACGGCACACTAGTGTGCCGCGGCACAGTGGTTGAAAAACACTGGTCTAGGCAATTGGTAAATGAAGTCTAGTTTAGAACATTTGCCAACCTCTGCTGTAATTAATAGCTAATAGGAGAAATTAGAGACCGTATTGTACCTCTATTAGCATGACACGATAGACTACAAAGTACATAGGTTGAAAACCAAGACGCATTATCTAACTATCCAAACGTTTGAAAAAGAAAATTAATTGCAATTGTCTTATGCAGTGGCAGCATGGAGTTCTAATTCAGTGATAAATCATCCTGGTGATAAGTTAACAAATGATCAACAGGTGTTGACTAACAGGTAAAACATCTATTTCTCTATCAAAACATCTATGTATTTAGAAGGAAATGACGCTTATTTTAATGGAACTTTTATGTAAGCTGGTATAGGATTGTAGCCCAAATATAAATATTCACCTGTATCTGAGTAGCACAATCTACATTATTTAACTATAACAACAGCTCTGGTGCAAATATGTGGATATTGAAAAGAATGTAATGCTTAGATGTATGTCTTGTATTTAGAGCCATGCAAATTCTGAAAGGAAAAGGCCAAAGGTCTTGGTCTGTTGGTCTGTCAATAGCTGATCTGACTGACACTATATTGAATGATAAAAGAAAAATACATTCTGTATCAACTATGGTGAAGGTAAGCAGGAAACTGATTTTACTTTTGAAAAAGACTGAATGTTAAGTCTATAGATAACAATCGAAAAACATTAGAAGAAAGGGAAAAAAAAGGATTATGAATCTATAGGTGACCCTGGTTTGGGATTGAGGATACCTGGCTAATCATTTCTTCTTGTCCTATATATCCCATAGCAGAAGCCAGCTGATTTTGGGTGTTTTTGATTCAATGTGGAAATATTGTTTTCAACTTTCATTTGAAAATAAATTTGCTATTTTCATGGTTTGTGTTGCTACAGTGGCCATCATGGCAGCATCAGAAATTGGTCCAGCACCTTTTCATTTTAGGTGTCAAAGTTCCTCTTCGTTGGTTGCTGTCAGCCATTTTTAAAAACTTTTAAAAAAATACTTAATTGGAAATGTTCAATTCACTTTGAACAGAATAAATTATATTTCTCAGCAATAAAGGTCAGACACTAAAATGATTAGTATTTTTGCTGGCTTATTTTGGTCATACCTTTTGATAACTAATATGGTTTAAAAAGCCAATGTGATTTAAAGCAGAAAATTTTCACTTTGGGTTTTTTGAGGCTTATATGCTATAAATCACTTGAAATACTGTAGTTCCAGGCAGTCACTAAATAAGAGCAAAGAATTAGTTTCTCTATCTCTTTGCTGTAATCGAGTGTCAATCTGGGATTTTATAGCTCAGATAAAAATACATCTAAATTGTGTAATTTCTTGCAGGTTTATTAAAATCTTACAAGTATTAGTGACTGGCATATGTAAAATTCAAGCCCAAAGTGCCTTATATTTTATATACCTTTGATGAAATCCAGATACATGTAAAAATATTATGCTCATGTTTTTTTCTTCTTCTTCTAGGGATGTTATAATATAAACAGTGAAGTATTTTTAAGTATGCCTTGTGTACTTGGAATCAGCGGTGTAATTGAAATGATGAAGCCTGTGGAAGAGGATAATGTAGTTGAAAAACTTCAAACCAGTGCTACATCTGTCAGTGACCTTCAACAGCAACTGAAGCTCTGACTGTCAAGGAACCGTAGATTTTTGTTCTTAAAATATTTGAGATTTGCAGAAAAGATACTAACAACCAACTGGGTCCAACATCAAATTCTCACAGTGTGGAAACTTTAGTGTATATTATTATATGATAATTAAAATTAGTAAAAAAAAACATTTAGGCTAGGGAACATTTAACATTTATGTTAATGGCCATGGCGATATTTTCTTATCATAAATGACTGTATTTCTTTGCCCTTTCCTCATTATGCTGTGGCCTTCAATACTACTATTCAACTTTGTTCTCTTAAATAAACTTTTATTTTAATCAGAGATTTTAGGCAGTCAGAGGTAATGTATCACCATTAGATATTTATTTTTCCATATGTTGTTGACTGTATATAGATAATATACATTTCTTAGAAACAGCAGCACAGTATTGTCTAAAATCAATGTTCATGATCAACTGATATTTATGGTTTTTTTTTAAATGTTTACGCTACCAAATCAGTCATCTGAAGTTGCCATTGCACAAATATTACTTTAGGCTCAATATGTCTAAATAGAGTTCTCAAAG